>NC_074675.1:51374317-51611817 GCF_029448725.1 Salvelinus fontinalis
AGAAGAGTGAAGAGGAGAGAGAAGAAGATGAGGGAGGAGGAGGGAGAAAGGAGGAGAGGATAGAAGAGTGAAGAGGAGAGAGAAGAAGATGAGGGAGGAGGAGGGAGAAAGGAGGAGAGGATAGAAGAGTGAAGAGGAGAGAGAAGAAGATGAGGGAGGAGAGAGAAAGGAGGAGAGGATAGAAGAGTGAAGAGGAGAGAGAAGAAGATGAGGGAGGAGGAGGAGAGGATAGAAGAGTGAAGAGGAGAGAGAAGAAGATGAGGGAGGAGGAGGGAGAAAGGAGGAGAGGATAGAAGAGTGAAGAGGAGAGAGAAGAAGATGAGGGAGGAGGAGGGAGAAAGGAGGACAGGATAGAAGAGTGAAGAGGAGAGAGAAGAAGATGAGGGAGGAGGAGAGAGAAAGGAGGACAGGATAGAAGAGTGAAGAGGAGAGGAACAGATGCACATGTAGGGCTCAATTAAAGCGTTTCAATCAGCCGCCGAGCTGCATTCAGTCTGGGCTGCGTCCAAGTCGTTCTGGAGGAGAGCCTGATGGTGGCAGGGGAGGGAGGGATGGATGGAGAGGGATGGAGGGAGGCATTGGAGGGGGATGGAGGCAGGGGAGGGAGGGATTGGTGGAGGGGGAAGGAGGAAGGCATGGGAGGGAGGGATGGAGGGGGATGGAGGGAGGCATTGGAGGGGGATGGAGGCAGGGGAGGGAGGGATTGGTGGAGGGGGATGGAGGCAGTCAGGGAGGGAGACAGAGAGAAAGCATCCAGCGGCCAGCAATGGAAACAAATAGCTAAACAGACAACAGCATAAAACAAATACTGGTTGTTTTTGGGATTTTAATGTATTGACTGCACAGCCTTGAGTATAAATCTATCGCCAGACTTGACTGTTCCGTTTGGGGCACAGTTATCCTACAGAGGAACCTAGTATATTGATATAGAATATAATGCATATACCCTATAGTAAACTCAGCAAAAAAATATACGTTATTTTCAGGACCCTGTCTTTCAAAGATAATTCGTAAAAATCCAAATAACTTCACAGATCTTCATTGTAAAGGGTTTAAACACTGTTTCCCATGCGTGTTCAATGAACCATAAACAACGAATGAACATGTACCTGTGGAACGGTCGTTAAGACACTAACAGCTTACAGACGGTAGGCAATTAAGGTCACAGTTATGAAAACTTAGGACACTAAAGAGGCATTTCTACTGACTCTGAAAAACACCAAAAGAAAGATGCCTAGGGTCCCTGCTCATCTGCGTGAACGTGCCTTGGGCATGCTGCAAGGAGGCATGAGGACTGCAGATGTGGCCAGGGCAATAAATATCATTGTCCGTATTGTGAGATGCCTAAGACAGCGCTACAGGGAGACAGGACGGACAGCTACAGGGACAAACAGCTAATTGGAGACAGTAACAACACCTGCACAGGATCGGTACATCCGAACATCACACCTGCGGGACAGGTACAGGATGGCAACAACAACGGCCCGAGTTACACCAGGAACGCACAAGCCCTCCATCAGTGATCAGACTGTCTGCAATAGGCTGAGAGAGGCTGGACTGAGGGCTTGTTAGTGCCTGTTGTAAGACAGGTCCTCACCAGATATCACCGGCAACAACGTCGCCTATGGGTACAAACCCAGCATCGCTGGACCAGACACGACTGGCCAAAAAGTGCTCTTCACTGATGAGTCGCAGTTTTGTTTCACCGGGGGTGATGGTCGGATTCGCGTTTATCGTCGAAGGAACGAGCGTTACACCGACGCCTGTACTCTGGAGCGGGATCGATTTTGAGGTGGAGGGTCCATTATGGCCTGGGGCGGTGTGTCACAGCATCATCGGACTGAGCTTGTTGTGATTGCAGGCAATCTCAATGCTGTGCGTTACAGGGAAGACATCCTCCTCCCTCATGTGGTTCCCTCCTGCAGGCTCATCCTGACATGACCCTCCAGCGTGACAATGCCACCAGCCATGCTGCTCGTTCTGTGCGTGATTTCTTGCAAGACAGGAATGTCAGTGTTCTGCAATGGCCAGCGACGAGCCGAGATCTCAATCCCATTGAGCACGTCTGGGACCTGTTGGATCAGAGGGTGAGGGCTAGGGCCATTCCCCCAAAAAATGTCCGGGAACTTGCAGCTGCCTTGGTGGAAGAGTGGGGAAACATCTCACAGCAAGAACTGATGTGTATCTGGTGCAGTACATGAGGAGGAGATGCACTGCAGTACTTAATGCAGCTGGTGGCCACAACAAATATGGACTGTTACTTTTGATTTTGACCCTCCCTTTGTTCAGGGACACGTTATTCAATTTCTGTTAGTCACATGTCTGTGGAACTTCTTCAGTTTATGTCTCAGTTGTTGAATCTTGTTATGTTCATAAAAATATTTACACGTGTTAAGTTTGCTGAAAATAAACGCAGCTGACAGTGAGAGGACGTTTCTTTTTTTACTGAGTTTAGTTCATGAACCATAAATCACACAATGATCTTAGTCTCTAGTGACCTGTAGTGACCTGTATTGACCTGTAGTGACCGGTAGTGACCTGTAGTGACCTGTAGTGTGACCTGTAGTGACCTGTAGTGACCTGTAGTGTGACCTGTAGTGTGACCTGTAGTGTGACCTGTAAAGACCTGAGACGTCAGCCTTTTGTTCCTAACCGATCCATAGATACAGCACAGCAGTAAAAGGACTGACATATTCACCTCAATTCTTCCCTCCACCCTTCCTTGTCATGAGTGGTGATAGCACACACACACACACACACACACACACACACACACACACACACACACACACACACACACACACACACACACACACACACACACACACACACACACACACACACATACATGTAAACGCACACACACACACATCTCTACCCAAGATAGGCCACGGTTGGTCACGGAGTACAGTCAACGCACAGCGATGGATGTTCATATCATCACCACAGACCTATGGTTCACTATCTCCATGGTTGATGGGAACTAATACTGTGACCGAATATGTGTTAGTTAGGTACACACACACACACACACACACACACACACACACACACACACACACACACACACACACACACACACGCGCACACACACACACACGCAGGTACACACATACACACACAAGCAGGCGTCCACATACTTTTGGTCATGTAATGCAGATCAAAATTACACCTCTAAAATTGACCAAACAACAACTTTAATTCGTTGAATACACTGTGTTGAATAGCCATGTGTTTGACCAGTTAGCATTGTGTGAAGTGTCTCTCTCTCTTGTTTAAGTGAATATAAATTGCACTGTGATTTGAAGGGGATACAATAACTGTCATTCCACACTCTCTTACTCTGCAATTTCCTGTCATTTACGAGAGTTACGGCCAAAGTGAACGTGAACAGCTGCGTGTGGTCCATCTCACACAGCTGCATTGGGACCAACCTGCGGGGCTAACCGACACCTGGTTTAAACACACGCGGTGAATCTGGGTCTACGGTACCATGGTTTCACGCATTTAGGGCCCGATTCAGACTGTATGCCTGTGGTTCCCTTGCTGAAACACATTTAATTAAACCGCTGAAAACCCTGCCACTTGCTGGGCAACATATTTTTTTTGTGTGGAGTTTTTATTCAATAGGGTTTTCAGCACAGTTATTTTACAGTTTTTCACAATCACTTTGGCACTAATTTCGGGAACCTTGATGTCATTTTTCAAAACTCTAGACACAAAACTCACAAACTATGATCAAAATGCACATTTTTCAAAACTCTAACCCTTTTCCCAATTGCTTGGATCCAACACACATAAAGCTAAGATCATTTGTTCATTGAACTAAAATCACCTGTACAAAATGACACAACTTAACATCAAAGTATTACCATTTCAAAACGCAATTCACACATTACATCTGAGATGACTGTCTATTCATTTCATTACAACGATCTAACTATCAATTGATACAACTGCTCAAAATGAAAAGTAACTGTTGCGTTACTCTTAATGCATAGTTTTATGGAAACTGACAAACAATATTCTATGTTTAGATCATGAAAGTTTCAGGATAACGAGATCCATTGGCACCAATTACCGTGGAACATGAACCAATTGGACCACATTATCTATGGATGTAATATTTCATCACCATTCTTTATCAGACACTGTTTCTATGGTCCAATGTACCACTTTTCCAGACCATGTTTCAGATTTGACATTACTGTACACTCACCGGCCACTTTATTAGGAACATCTATCTAGTACTGGGTAGGACCCCTTTTGCCTCCACAACAGCCTGAATTATTCATGGTGTTGTACGTTAAGAGATGCCCTTCTGCACACCACTGTTTTAAACGGCTGTTATTTGAGCGTTTGTGGCCTTTCTGTTATCTTGAATGAGTCTGGACATTCTCCTCTGACCTCTCATTAACAAGGTGGTTTTGCCCACAGAACTGCCGCTCACTGAATGTGTTTTGTTTGTCGCACCATTCTCTGTAAAACTCTAGAGACTGTTGTGCGTAAAAATCCCAGGAAGGCAGCTGTTTCTGAGATGCTGGAATCACCATGTGTGGCATCAACAAAGTTGCTTAGATTACTCATCTTGCCCGTTCTAATGTTTGGTTGAACAACATCTAAAGCTCTCTACTCTATATACTCTATATATTGAGTTGCAGGCAGCCACATGATTCGCTGTTCGAATGTAACCGTCCTTGATGAGCTAAATCAGGTCTGTAGAGCTGATGGCGTGACCTATGTCATTGTGTGGGATAATGTCAGGTTCCACCATGCTCAAATGGTGTACTTACCCCCATACTTCCCTTTCCTTAACCCGATTGAGTAATTTTCTCCACATGGAGGTGGAAGGTATATTGTAGGCACCCTCACGAACAAGCCACCCTTCTCCAGGCCATGGATGATGCATGCAATGACATCACGGCAGACCAGTGTCAGGCCTGGATTCTTGCCCGAAGATTCTTCCCAAGATTCTTCCCAAGATGTTTGGCTAATGAAAACATCCATTGTGGTGTGGATGAGAACCTGTGGCCAAATCCACAAGACAAGGTTTGATGGAAATATAGAAGTACAGTAATCAATCCTTTGTTTTGCTTTTTACAGTAAGCCAGGTGAGGAACACTGCAGCTGACGTTTTACAGTTAGCCAGGTGAGGAACACTACAGTTGATGTTTTACAGTAAGCCAGGTGAAGAACACTACAGTTGATGTTTTACAGTAAGCCAGGTGAGAAACACTACAGTTGATGTTTTACAGTAAGCCGGGTGAGGAACACTGCAGTGGACGTTTTACAGTAAGCCGGGTGAGGAACACTGCAGTGGACGTTTTACAGTAAGCCGGGTGAGGAACACTGCAGTGGACGTTTTACAGTAAGCCAGGTGAGGAACACTGCAGTTGATGTTTTACAGTAAGCCAGGTGAGGAACACTACAGTTGATGTTTTACAGTAAGCCAGGTGAGGAACACTACAGTTGATGTTTTACAGTAAGCCAGGTGAGGAACACTACAGTTGATGTTTTACAGTAAGCCAGGTGAGGAACACTACAGTTGATGTTTTACAGTAAGCCAGGTGAGGAACACTACAGTTGACGTTTTACAGTAAGCCAGGTGAGGAACACTACAGTTGATGTTTTACAGTAAGCCAGGTGAGGAACACTACAGTTGATGTTTTACAGTAAGCCAGGTGAGGAACACTACAGTTGATGTTTTACAGTAAGCCAGGTGAGGAACACTACAGTTGATGTTTTACAGTAAGCCAGGTGAGGAACACTACAGTTGATGTTTTACAGTAAGCCAGGTGAGGAACACTGCAGTTGACGTTTTACAGTAAGCCAGGTGAGGAACACTGCAGTGGACGTTTTACAGTAAGCCAGGTGAGGAACACTACAGTTGATGTTTTACAGTAAGCCAGGTGAGGAACACTGCAGTTGATGTTTTACAGTAAGCCAGGTGAGGAACACTGCAGTTGATGTTTTACAGTAAGCCAGGTGAGGAACACTGCAGGTGACGTTTTAATGTAGTTTTTTTCTTTTTTTGTAGCTAATAATTTTTGCTTTGATTCAAAGAAACCTATGTTGTGATTTTATTGCATTTCATCAATACATTTCATATTTTGTTCAATGATTCCACTGTGTCTGTAGAATTCTCTCCACTAGTCCTTTTACATGGATGTATTTACGTGTTGTAGCATAATGAAACATGTATCACATATGTTCTACTACATTATTTAATGATTGTACGAACAACTACACAGTGAAACTATCGATATCTTGTGTGTGGGTGATCTTACTTAATGTTGCTATGGTATTTCATGATAAATGAGTTATTTGAACCAATGATTCTGCAAGTGCAAGGTTTCTTTAAAGATATGAATGCACAATGCAATGTTTTGAACATTGGACAGCCTGTGTTACAAGTGATGACCGTTTTGAGTTTTGTGTCTAGAGTTTTGAAAAATGACCACAACGTTCTGAAATTAGTGCCAAAGTGATTGTAAAAAACTGTATTTATATTTTTTATTTCATATTTATTGATTTATGTATTATTTATTCTAAAGCCATCCTTTTACATTTGGAGTACCGTAATTAGAATTTGATCTACAGACTCACTAAAATATATCAAATCAAATGATATTTGTCACATGCGCCGAATACAACAGGTGTAGACCTTACAGTTAAAATGGTTACTTACAGGCACTTAACCAACAATGCAGTTTTAAGAAAAATATAAAAAAAGAGACATTAAAGTAATTAAAGAGCAGCAGTAAAATAACAGTAGCGAGGCTATATACAGGGGATTACGGTACAGAGACAATGTGGAGGCTATATACAGGGGATTACGGTACAGAGACAATGTGGAGGCTATATACAGGGGATTACGGTACAGAGTCAGTGTGGAGGCTATATATAGGGGATTATGGTACAGAGTCAATGTGGAGGCTATATACAGGTGATTACGGTACAGAGTCAGTGTGGAGGCTATATATAGGGGATTACGGTACAGAGTCAATCTGGAGGCTATATACAAGGGATTACGGTACAGAGTCAAGGTGGAGGCTATATACAGGGGATTACGGTACAGAGTCAATGTGGAGGCTATATACAGGGGATTACGGTACAGTCAATGTGAAGGCTATATACAGGGGATTACGGTACAGAGTCAATGTGGAGACTATATTCAGGGGATTACAGTACAGAGTCAATGTGGAGGCTATATACAGGGGATTACGGTACAGAGTCAAGGTGGAGGCTATATACAGGGGATTACGGTACAATGTGGAGGCTGTATACAGGGTATCACAGTACAGAGTCAAGGTGAGGGGGCACTGGTAAGTCCAAGTAATTGAGGTAATATGTTTTTGTAGGTAGAGTTATTTTTTATTTCACCTTTATTTAACCAGGTGAAAGTGACGATGCATAGATAATAACAGAGAGTAGCAGCAGTAACGTAGAAGGGGGGGGGGGTGCAATGCAAATAGTCTGGATAGCCATTTGATTAGAGGGAATGGATGAGTTGACATGGAGGGAATGGTTGAGTTGATATGGAGGGAATGGTTGAGTTGACATGGAGGGAATGGTTGAGTTGATATGGAGGGAATGGTTGAGTTGATATGGAGGGAATGGTTGAGTTGATATGGAGGGAATGGTTGAGTTGATATGGAGGGAATGGTTGAGTTGACATGGAGGGAATGGTTGAGTTGATATGGAGGGAATGGTTGAGTTGATATGGAGGGAATGGTTGAGTTGACATGGAGGGAACGGTTGAGTTGACATGGAGGGAACGGTTGAGTTGACATGGAGGGAATGGTTGAGTTGATATGGAGGGAATGGTTGAGTTGACATGGAGGGAACGGTTGAGTTGATATGGAGGGAATGGTTGAGTTGATATGGAGGGAATGGTTGAGTTGACATGGAGGGAATGGTTGAGTTGATATGGAGGGAATGGTTGAGTTGATATGGAGGGAATGGTTGAGTTGATATGGAGGGAATGGTTGAGTTGACATGGAGGGAACGGTTGAGTTGACATGGAGGGAACGGTTGAGTTGACATGGAGGGAATGGTTGAGTTGATATGGAGGGAATGGTTGAGTTGACATGGAGGGAACGGTTGAGTTGACATGGAGGGAACGGTTGAGATGACATGGAGGGAACGGTTGAGATGACATGGAGGGAATGGTTGAGTTGATATGGAGGGAATGGTTGAGTTGATATGGAGGGAACGGTTGAGTTGATATGGAGGGAACGGTTGAGTTGATATGGAGGGAATGGTTGAGTTGACATGGAGGGAACGGTTGAGTTGACATGGAGGGAACGGTTGAGATGACATGGAGGGAACGGTTGAGTTGATATGGAGGGAATGGTTGAGTTGATATGGAGGGAACGGTTGAGTTGATATGGAGGGAACGGTTGAGTTGATATGGAGGGAATGGTTGAGTTGATATGGAGGGCACGGTTGAGTTGATATGGAGGGAACGGTTGAGTTGATATGGAGGGAACGGTTGAGTTGATATGGAGGGAACGGTTGAGTTGATATGGACTGAACGGTTGAGATGATATGGAGGGAACGGTTGAGCGTATTAGGGATCAGTGAAAGAAAGCCTATAAGCACAAAATATACCGGTGAATCAAAAATACAGTGGATTGATTCCTCCTGAAAGTTGCCTTGTTCAATCTATGATATTTTGGAGGGTAATAATAAATGTTGCTGTGGGAAAGGCAATACGTTGGTGTGTTTCAGTTTGCTGCCCTGTGACTGGTTTCACATGTGTCTCCAGCGATCATGAGGGTAAAATAGATCTAAAACAATTGTAATGTATATTTACGATGCCCTTATCCAAGCAGCTTGCTCATTTTCCTAGCTCTTGTCAATAACTCTTTTTAATTAGTCAACTCCAGTGCGTGGGGAATGGTGTGGTGGAATGATGAGATAGTGAAGTCAATGTCATAATACGGTGTATCTGTAGACCCCACCTCCGCCATAGCTTCATGTCTTTGATCTCCCTCCCAAACGAACAGCGCGGTGAATTACACAATATTATAATGCTTAAGTTCAAGGTCAGATGTCAGAATAGGGGTAAAGAGAAAAGTAGAATAAAAAGGGAATTGTATTCGATTTCCATATGCTTAATAACTCAGGTGGAAATTCCCCCCTATAAGCACATCTAATACAACCCTGTCTCTATCTACGTAGTACGGTGACTTGCCATTATTACAATATTGGCTACTGTATTTCTACCACGACATTTAAAACATCACCCCTTTAAATCCAGTTAGCCAACATCACCCCTTTAAATCCAGTTAGCCAACATCACCCCTTTAAATCCAGTTAGCCAACATCACCCCTTTAAATCCAGTTAGCCAACATCACCCCTTTAAATCCAGTTAGCCAACATCACCCCTTTAAATCCAGTTAGCCAACATCACCCCTTTAAATCCAGTTAGCCTACATCACCCCTTTAAATCCAGTTAGCCAACATCACCCCTTTAAATCCAGTTAGCCAACATCACCCCTTTAAATCCAGTTAGCCAACATCACCCCTTTAAATCCAGTTAGCCAACATCACCCCTTTAAATCCAGTTAGCCAACATCACCCCTTTAAATCCAGTTAGCCAACATCACCCCTTTAAATCCAGTTAGCCAACATCACCCCTTTAAATCCAGTTAGCCAACATCACCCCTTTAAATCCAGTTAGCCAACATCACCCCTTTAAATCCAGTTAGCCAACATCACCCCTTTAAATCCAGTTAGCCAACATCACCCCTTTAAATCCAGTTAGCCTACATCACCCCTTTAAATCCAGTTAGCCAACATCACCCCTTTAAATCCAGTTAGCCAACATCACCCCTTTAAATCCAGTTAGCCAACATCACCCCTTTAAATCCAGTTAGCCAACATCACCCCTTTAAATCCAGTTAGCCAACATCACCCCTTTAAATCCAGTTAGCCAACATCACCCCTTTAAATCCAGTTAGCCAACATCACCCCTTTAAATCCAGTTAGCCAACATCACCCCTTTAAATCCAGTCAGCCAACATCACCCCTTTAAATCCAGTCAGCCAACATCACCCCTTTAAATCCAGTTAGCCAACTTCACCCCTTTAAATCCAGTTAGCCAACATCACCCCTTTAAATCCAGTTAGCCAACATCACCCCTTTAAATCCAGTTAGCCAACATCACCCCTTTAAATCCAGTTAGCCAACATCACCCCTTTAAATCCAGTTAGCCTACAGCACCCCTTTAAATCCAGTTAGCCTACATCACCCCTTTAAATCCAGTTAGCCAACATCACCCCTTTAAATCCAGTTAGCCAACATCACCCCTTTAAATCCAGTTAGCCTACATCACCCCTTTAAATCCAGTTAGCCAACATCACCCCTTTAAATCCAGTTAGCCAACATCACCCCTTTAAATCCAGTTAGCCAACATCACCCCTTCAAATCCAGTTAGCCAACATCACCCCTTTTAAATCCAGTTAGCCAACATCACCCCTTTTAAATCCAGTTAGCCAACATCACCCCTTTAAATCCAGTTAGCCAACATCACCCCTTTAAATCCAGTTAGCCAACATCACCCCTTTAAATCCAGTTAGCCAACATCACCCCTTTAAATCCAGTTAGCCAACATCACCCCTTTAAATCCAGTTAGCTAGCCAACATCACCCCTTTAAATCCAGTTAGTCAACATCACCCCTTTAAATCCAGTTAGTCAACATCACCCCTTTAAATCCAGTTAGCCAACATCACCCCTTTAAATCCAGTTAGCCAAAATCACCCCTTTAAATCCAGTTAGCCAACATCACCCCTTTAAATCCAGTTAGCCAACATCACCCCTTTAAATCCAGTTAGCCAACATCACCCCTTTAAATCCAGTTAGCCAACATCACCCCTTTAAATCCAGTTAGCCAACATCACCCCTTTAAATCCAGTTAGCCAACATCACCCCTTTAAATCCAGTTAGCCAACATCACCCCTTTAAATCCAGTTAGCCAACATCACCCCTTTAAATCCAGTTAGCCAACATCACCCCTTTAAATCCAGTTAGCCAACATCACCCCTTTAAATCCAGTTAGCCAACATCACCCCTTTAAATCCAGTTAGCCAACATCACCCCTTTAAATCCAGTTAGCCTACATCACCCCTTTAAATCCAGTTAGCCAACATCACCCCTTTAAATCCAGTTAGCCAACATAACCCCTTTAAATCCAGTTAGCCAACATCACCCCTTTAAATCCAGTTAGCCAACATCACCCCTTTAAATCCAGTTAGCCAACATCACCCCTTTAAATCCAGTTAGCCAACATCACCCCTTTAAATCCAGTTAGCCAACATCACCCCTTTAAATCCAGTTAGCCAACATCACCCCTTTAAATCCAGTTAGCCAACATCACCCCTTTAAATCCAGTTAGCCAACATCACCCCTTTAAATCCAGTTAGCCAACATCACCCCTTTAAATCCAGTTAGCCTACATCACCCCTTTAAATCCAGTTAGCCAACATCACCCCTTTAAATCCAGTTAGTCAACATCACCCCTTTAAATCCAGTTAGCCAACATCACCCCTTTAAATCCAGTTAGCCAACATCACCCCTTTAAATCCAGTTAGCCAACATCACCCCTTTTAATCCAGTTAGCCAACATCACCCCTTTAAATCCAGTCAGCCAACATCACCCCTTTAAATCCAGTCAGCCAACATCACCCCTTTAAATCCAGTCAGCCAACATCACCCCTTTAAATCCAGTTAGCCAACATCACCCCTTTAAATCCAGTTAGCCAACATCACCCCTTTAAATCCAGTTAGCCTACATCACCCCTTTAAATCCAGTTAGCCTACATCACCCCTTTAAATCCCGTTAGCCAACATCACCCCTTTAAATCCAGTTAGCCAACATCACCCCTTTAAATCCAGTTAGCCAACATCACCCCTTTAAATCCAGTTAGCCAACATCACCCCTTTAAATCCAGTTAGCCAACATCACCCCTTTAAATCCAGTTAGCCAACATCACCCCTTTAAATCCAGTTAGCCAACATCACCCCTTTAAATCCAGTTAGCCAACATCACCCCTTTAAATCCAGTTAGCCAACATCACCCCTTTAAATCCAGTTAGCCAACATCACCCCTTTAAATCCAGTTAGCCAACATCACCCCTTTAAATCCAGTCAGCCAACATCACCCCTTTAAATCCAGTCAGCCAACATCACCCCTTTAAATCCAGTCAGCCAACATCACCCCTTTAAATCCAGTTAGCCAACATCACCACTTTAAATCCAGTTAGCCAACATCACCCCTTTAAATCCAGTTAGCCAACATCACCCCTTTAAATCCAGTTAGCCAACATCACCCCTTTAAATCCAGTTAGCCAAGTCTGTACTGTGATTTATAGGCCTAGTCGGTAAGTTCCGTCTCTACGGTTAAGTAAAAAGATGCAGGAGATTGTTTTGCTGAGGCAGTATAGTCTCTTAGGTACGGCTAAATTACAAAAACACAGTGTAGCGCGAGACATGAGGATATAAAGCTCTGGCAATTTGCGAATTTTTGTTTATCTTTATTTTGTTCCCAGGACAACTCCAGGGAAAACCTTTTGTGAAAGTGGCTCAGAGCACGTTTCTCAGCAAATAGTATATTTATAATTTTAGATTGTTATTTTTATGACGTTTTTTTATATATTTTTTTTATCACAATTTAATCACTGCAGTGTATACTAAGACCTTCTTTTTTTAAATCAAATATTTATATTGTTTTATTCTGCAATAAATTAATTCTCATGGGCTTTTTTATTTACAGGCAACCCTGGTGTTTTTACACTGTTTTATCCCCAGGTAGTTGTTTTTCTCCTCTCCTCTGTTCTTGTTTTATCAGTCTACAGGACTGGAGGGCCAACTATTGACTAAGCTGTGTTATAGGAGGATCATTCACAAGTTCAAATCACAAGCTCACAACACTTTATATTTAAGGTCTCAGACAAATGGTACAGAGTTGCCAAAAAAACCGAATATGACAGATGAAGTCCCTGCTAAGACAATAATACCCAGACACCAATTAAATAAATCCTCAAGTCAGCAATCGCATTAGTGAAAACACATCTAATGACAGGCTGGATGACACTGCCAATAAAACACATGTAATGACAGGCTGGATGACACTGCCAATAAAACACATGTAATGACAGGCTGGATGACACGGCCATTAAAACACATGTAATGACAGGCTGGATGACACGGCCATTAAAACACATCTAATGTGGATGCAAATATTACAAAGATGACCAACCAATGTACAATAAAAAACAAATTACTGAGTAAACTGAGGTCTGAATCACCTTAGGACTGTCCCCCTTCAGACAGATACCTAATGAAGAACAGATACATATAAAAACATTTGATATAAATACGATAAAAATATATAAATAGGTAAACAATTGTCCGTGTTGCACATGGTTTTAATGAGCAAAGGTGTCTCCAACCTTTTCTTACACAGAAACCCCCGCCCCCAGGGAATGCTTTACATTGAAATCACAATGTATTGCTGAACTTCCGTGATACGGATTCAATAGAGCCCTAAGTCGAGAATGCTTACCGGTAGCCAGCGGCACTTGTGAATGGCACTCAGGGGTGCTTTTTCAAGGCCCATGTCAGATTCTTCAGCGAGTGTAATTAGCTCCAGCGAGTGTAATTAGTTCCAGCGAGTGTAATTTGCTCCAGCGAGTGTAATTTGCTCCAGCGAGTGTAATTAGCTCCAGCGAGTGTAATTTGCTCCAGTGAGTGTAATTAGTTCCAGCGAGTGTAATTAGCTCCAGCGAGTGTAATTAGCTCCAGCGAGTGTAATTAGCTACAGCGAGTGTAAGTGTAATTAGCTCCAGCGAGTGTAATTAGCTCCAGCGAGTGTAATTAGCTCCAGCGAGTGTAATTAGCTACAGCGAGTGTAAGTGTAATTAGCTCCAGCGAGTGTAATTAGCTCCAGCGAGTGTAATTTGCTCCAGCGAGTGTAATTAGCTCCAGCGAGTGTAATTAGCTACAGCGAGTGTAATTAGCTCCAGCGAGTGTAAGTGTAATTAGCTCCAGCGAGTGTAATTAGTTCCAGCGAGTGTAATTAGCTCCAGCGAGTGTACTTAGCTCCAGCGAGTGTAATTAGCTACAGCGAGTGTAATTAGCTCCAGCGAGTATAAGTGTAATTAGCTCCAGCGAGTGTAATTAGCTCCAGCGAGTGTAATTAGCTCCAGCGAGTGTAATTAGCTCCAGCGAGTGTAATTTGCTCCAGCGAGTGTAATTAGTTCCAGCGAGTGTAATTAGCTACAGCGAGTGTAATTAGTTCCAGCGAGTGTAATTAGTTCCAGCGAGTGTAATTAGCTCCAGCGAGTGTACTTAGCTCCAGCGAGTGTAATTAGCTCCAGCGAGTGTAATTAGCTCCAGCGAGTGTAATTAGCTCAATATTAGAGGTTGAGAAATAAAGTTGGCGTCATTAGAAAGAAGATTGTGTTCCCTTTTCTACTGTAGGTATGTCATTCAAAATGTCTTTATTTTGGAGTTATGAACGATAGTCATAAAAATATTAAAAAAAAAACATTTTTTCCACTTTTTTCTATTCTGTTTATATGCGGAACCCCTGTAGTAACTCCGAGGACCCCAAGGGGGCGGTAACTTCTTGGTTGAATACCCCTGGGTTAGGATCCTGCCGGCGTGGCCTGTTCAGTTTCAGTGATCAACAGACCAGGCCGTACGTCACATCATGTATAGTGTCGAAGCTCCTAAATCAGATCATTAAGAGTGTACGCTACCAGTTGCCCACGTGAGATTGAATCGTTTAATTTGGTCAAGGTTGGTGAAGTGTAGGATTTAATCTGACGTCCACACGTTAAAACGTTGTATTTGTCCATGAATGGAGATTTTATAAACAAGTGTTTGATTAACTTGAACATGGGACAGCAGCTTTGTTGGCAGGGAAGAGTAGCTAGCAGGTGGGATTGCACTCACACATGTTAAGGTAACGAGGCCTTGGGCTTTGTGCATTCTTCACAGCTCCCCTTCCCAAAAGTAATTAAAGCTTGATATAACTAAATGGAAGTCCTCAACCAATCAGTCGTCCTGTGTGATGGGATTGTTGGCTTGTGCTTACACTCCTAACTACATTCTAGCTGGAGCTCATTCAGAACAGAGAGATATACACAGGGTACCATTCACCCAAACGGAAGCACAGTGGATAGCTAGCCTAAAACAGTGGCTAAACAAACAAACAAAAGCTCACAGACAGACGTGTCTAGTTAGTTAAGTCTTGAAAAACGCTCACTGACAGACGTGTCTAATTAGTTAAGTCTTAAAGCATGGTGTGCTTTTTCCGTAAAGTTTCTTTAAAATCTGACAGAGCGGTTGCATTAAGGAGAAGTATATCTTTAATTATGTGAATAACACTTGTATCTTTAATCAATGTTTATTATGAGTATTTCTGTAAATTGATGTGGCTCTGTGCAAATTCACGGGACGTTTTGGAGGCAAAGACAAAATGTAAACTGAGGTTTTTGGATATAAATATAAACTTGATCGAACAAAACATACATGTATTGTGTAACATGTTGTCCCGGGAGTGTCATCTGATGAAGAATATCAAAGGTTAGTGATTCATTTTATCTCTATTTTTGCTTTTTGTGACTCTTCTCTTTGGTTGGAAAATCGCTGTTGGCGTTCTGTTACTAGTTGCTGACCTAAAATAATGATATGTTCTGCTTTCGACCGAAAAACCTTTTTCAAATCGTACACTGTGGATGGATTAACGAGAAGTGTATCTTTAAAATGTTGTCTAATACTTGTATGTTTGAGAAATGTGAATTATGAGATTTCTGTTGATTGAATTTGGCGCCTTGCAATTTCATTGGCTGTTGGCGAGGGGTTCCGCTAGTGGAAAGGGTTTCAGTCCTAGACAGGTTAATAAAATATATAGATATATAGATACCTAAAGGGATCATCAAATTCTAAAATGAAATAGCTAAATGATCCATAGTATGACCTTCTTAAAAAAATGCATATCAGTTTAGAAACCTCCCTCCCTCCACCTCCGTGTCCAAATCAAATGAATCATATACTGTAACACCACCCACATAGTTTAAAAAAAATACATTTTAAACAAAATGTTATTAAATGGTAACGGATGGTCCTGAACTATTTAATGTCTATTTTCCACCAAAGCACTGTGGACTATGGGAGAAAAGAGGCCTGAAATCCCTTTTAGTTTTTAACAAAATAGGCAGCTTTCCATTGACCAGGGTTTATTCAACAAAAGCAATGTAACAAAAACAAATTAAACGGCAGCTAGAGGAGACACATTCTAAAGCTCTACACGTTTTATCTGTTCCACAGGGGTGGATTTTTCTATTGTCAAACTTTCTTTATTTCGACAAATGATGATGGAACCTGTGTTTTTTCACAAATAAATTATCATTGTCGGTTAGTTTAGAAGTTACGCTGGGCACACATAACTATAAAACTATAAAGCTCCATTCCTTATTTAATTTGAAATGCCTAGTGCTTGCTAAAACTATTTTTTCAACTTTAATATTTATGTCTCTTTGCAGGACAAGGATTTTCTTGACTTTCAAGAATGCTTTGTCTTGCTTTTCTGATTGGCTGGATGCAAGTTTCAGCAGCCAATTATTACAGACCTACATGCACGCAAGTTTCACCATGGAAACGGACCTTGGCGACACGTTGGAAGCAATTTATTAATGCGCAATTTGCCTAAATGGATAATGGAAACATTATGTCTAGCTGTTTTCATCGGCAGTTAAATGGAAGCGCAGTGTAGCAGGCAATTGTCAATCTGTTTTCTATGCAAACTTTCTAAATGTCGACCAAAAGAATCAATGGACAAGTTAATGGTAGCATACAGTAGTTAGTGTTAGGTACTCCAAACAAACACACACACACACACACACACACACACACACACACACACAGAAACAAACACGCACGGACACACACACACACACACACACACACACACAGAAACAAACACGCACGGACACACACACACACACGCACACACACACACACACATGTCAGAGGATCCATCTGCTTCACTCCGATGATGTTAGCTCCTTGTGTGATCATTAGCCGCTGGAAGCCACACTGCACATCGACGTTGCCAGACGTTTGGAGCAACAATACGGGCCATAACGAGTGCTTCAAGTTTGTGCCAATTGGTGGTCAGACAACACTTTTCCACTAACAGCCCAGTGCCGTGTGACCTGGATGTGCAGTTCATTTGTTTGTGTGTTTGTTTACGCGTTGTTCCCAGGATTATGTTTCTTTGACTGTGTTTCCTGATTTGTCTTTGCCCAAACCGATGCTGGGCTGTGGAGGATAAGGGGTTTTGAGGCTGGCTATAGCACAACCGGTCTGTGTGTGTGTGTGTGTGTGTGTGTGTGTGTGTGTGTGTGTGTGTGTGTGTGTGTGTGTGTGTGTGTGTGTGTGTGTGTGTGTGTGTGTGTGTGTGTGCGTGCATGTTTGTTTCTGTGTGTGTGTGTGCACGTGTGTGTGTGTGTGTGTGTGTGTGTGTGAAGGCCTGCCCGTGTTCCCTGCATTACACCACCTTAACAGAGATGCTGGCTCCACCACCTTAACAGAGATGCTGGCTCCACCACCTTAACAGAGATGCTGGCTCCACCACCTTAACAGAGATGCAGGCTAGACCACCTTAACAGAGATGCTGGCTAGACCACCTTAACAGAGACTGGCTCCACCACCTAAACAGAGATGCTGGCTCCACCACCTTAATAGAGATGCTGGCTCCATCACCTTATAAAAGATGCTGGGTACACCACCTTAACAGGGATGCTGGCTCCACCACCTTAACAGAGATGCTGCTAGACAACCTTAACAGACATGCTGCAGAATGGACACTTTCAGGCTAAACTAGTTAGTAGGTAGTAAATAGTAGGTAGTGATTATAATGAGGGCTGCAGCTACCTCCAATCAGTAGAGAGAGAGAGAGAGAGAGAGAGAGAGAGAGAGAGAGAGAGAGAGAGAGAGAGAGAGAGAGAGAGAGAGAGAGAGAGAGAGAGAGAGAGAGAGAGAGAGAGAGAGAGAGAGAGAGAGAGAGAGAGAGAGAGAGAGAGAGAGAGAGAGAGAGACTTGAGGTCGCCTAGCACAGAGTGATTAACTCTTTCAGTGACGCACACGCCTACACGCACGCGCACACACACACACACACACACACACACACACACACACACACACACACACACACACACAGATACACACACACAGATACACAAACACACACACACATCAAGCTCCTTTGATGCAAGGAAAGAAAAATCCTATCTCCTAAAACATTCACGTGTTTGTCAGGAAAGCTACAGAGCTTTAATAAAAATCCCCAAGTGATCAGCAGTTGAATTGTTCATTGTTCTATCTCTCATTTAACTCTGTGTAAATCACAAGATACCAAACGCCTGTGTCTTCAAAGACTTCTGATAAATGTTGTATAGATCTGACAACCTATTTTTCCCTGGTGATAGCTGATATTCATTCCTCATGTTAGATCTAATGTCTTCATTGTACACTACTGTTGAGTCATGTTGAATTGGTCATAAGTTATCTGACAATGTTTATCACACTCTGCATTCTTCTCCCCAAAGAGAGCAACAGGATTTTTATTTTATTTAACTAGGCAAGTCAGTTAAGAACAAATTCTTATTTACAATGATGGCCTAGGAACAGTGGGTTAACTGCCTTGTTCAGGGGCAGAAGGACATATTTTTACCTTGTCAGCTCGGGGATATCGATCTAGCAACCTTTCGGTTACTGTCCCAACGCTCTAACCTCTAGGGTAACACAACGCTCCAACCACTAGGGTAACACAACGCTCCAACCTCTAGGGTAACACAACGCTCCAACCACTAGGGTAACACAACGCTCCAACCACTAGGGTAACACAACGCTCCAACCACTAGGGTAACACAACACTCTAACCTCTAGGGTAACACAACGCTCTAACCACTAGGGTAGCACAACGCTCCAACCTCTAGGGTAACACAACGCTCCAACCTCTAGGGTAACACAACGCTCTAACCTCTAGGGTAACACAACGCTCCAACCACTAGGGTAACACAACGCTCCAACCACTAGGGTAACACAACGCTCTAACCTCTAGGGTAACACAACGCTCCAACCACTAGGGTAACACAACGCTCCAACCACTAGGGTAACACAACGCTCCAACCACTAGGGTAACACAACGCTCCAACCACTAGGGTAACACAACGCTCCAACCACTAGGGTAACACAACGCTCCAACCACTAGGGTAACACAACGCTCCAACCACTAGGGTAACACAACGCTCCAACCACTAGGGTAACACAACGCTCCAACCTCTAGGGTAACACAACGCTCCAACCACTAGGGTAACACAACGCTCCAACCACTAGGCTACCTGCCACTCTGTAGTTGCATCTGTTTTACAAAAACAAGTAATACTCAAAACATACAATGTAGATGACATGTTAACCATTAAGTGGCTCTAACACAACATAATACGTGGAAGCTGATGACAAACTACCAGTTATCTTTGACAACATGCAATGAACTGAATTTATTATGCTATTTTTGTCACTGTTTCAAACACAGTGTATTTTCTAGTCTCGCTATGATCAAAGTTGCAGACGGAGTTCCTTAGCAGTCAGTCCCTGACTGAACATAGTTATATAGAAGTCAGTCCCTGACTGAACGGAGTTATATAGAAGTCAGTCCCTGACTGAACACAGTTATATAGAAGTCAGTCCCTGACTGAACAGAGTTAAATAGAAGTCAGTCCCTGACTGAACAGAGTTATATAGAAGTCAGTCCCTGACTGAACACAGTTATATAGAAGTCAGTCCCTGACTGAACACAGTTATATAGAAGTCAGTCCCTGACTGAACACAGTTATATAGAAGTCAGTCCCTGACAACACATAGTTATATAGAAGTCAGTCCTTGACTGAACATAGTTATATAGAAGTCAGTCCCTGACTGAACACAGTTATATAGAAGTCAGTCCCTGACTGAACAGAGTTAAATAGAAGTCAGTCCCTGACTGAACAGAGTTAAATAGAAGTCAGTCCCTGACAACACATAGTTATATAGAAGTCAGTCCCTGACTGAGCAGAGTTAAATAGAAGTCAGTCCCTGACTGAACATAGTTATATAGAAGTCAGTCCCTGACAACACAGAGTTATATAGAAGTCAGTCCCTGACTGAACAGAGTAATATAGAAGTCAGTCCCTGACAACACAGAGTTATATAGAAGTCAGTCCCTGACAACACAGAGTTATATAGAAGTCAGTCCCTGACAACACAGAGTTATATAGAAGTCAGTCCCTGACTGAACAGAGTTAAATAGAAGTCAGTCCCTGACTGAACATAGTTATATAGAAGTCAGTCCCTGACTGAACAGAGTTATATAGAAGTCAGTCCCTGACTGAACAGAGTTATATAGAAGTCAGTCCCTGACTGAACAGAGTTATATAGAAGTCAGTCCCTGACTGAACAGAGTTATATAGAAGTCAGTCCCTGACTGAACGGAGTTATATAGAAGTCAGTCCCTGACAACACAGAGTTATTTAGAAGTCAGTCCCTGACTGAACAGAGTTATATAGAAGTCAGTCCCTGACTGAACACAGTTATATAGAAGTCAGTCCCTGACTGAACACAGTTATATAGAAGTCAGTCCCTGACAACACATAGTTATATAGAAGTCAGTCCATGACTGAACATAGTTATATAGAAGTCAGTCCCTGACTGAACACAGTTATTATAGAAGTCAGTCCCTGACAACACAGAGTTATATAGAAGTCAGTCCCTGACAACACATAGTTATATAGAAGTCAGTCCCTGACTGAACAGAGTTATATAGAAGTCAGTCCCTGACAGCACAGAGTTATATAGAAGTCAGTCCCTGACTGAACATAGTTATATAGAAGTCAGTCCCTGACTGAACATAGTTATATGCGTTTTGTTGCTGTGCGATTTGCTGCGAACTTTACTTTACTTTGCTAGCTGACAACTTTACGTTTTTTGTTTTGTTTCTGTTTTTAATTACCGTTTATATTTTTAGTTTTTCCATCGCAACTTTTTTCCCTCATTCAACCTTTTCACTCCGGACGCTTTATCTGGACATGGTTCGTCAACACCTTCAACAGCCGAAGCTAAGTAGTAACATTAACATGATGTCTTCTAATTGCAGTCGCTGTACTCATAATATACAGGAGAAGTATCGCCTTACGGCGAAAATAGCTGTGCTGCAAGCCCAGCTTCAGACGCAATCGTTAGGCAAGGGTATTTTCAGTGTAGGAAAGGAAGAAACAGCGTCTGTGCCACCAGTAAGTACAGATAGTAACGTTAGTATAAATCCCCCCGCACAGTCCCCGCAGCCGGACAACTTTCTCATGGCTTCTGGAGGGAAATGCTGTTGGAATGCTCAACCGGTGTCGCTCATTCAGCCGACAGAAACTTTCAACCGGTTTTCCCCATTATGTAGCAAGTCGGAGTCTGAGTCTGAGTCTTCTCTTGTCTCTACTCCTCCCGTTACGGGGTCTGAGACGCCGAAGGCTCCCACCGTTAGCTCTGACAAATTGAAAACCCTAGTCATTGGCGACTCCATTACCCGCAGTATTAGACTTAAAACGAATCACCCAGCGATCATACACTGTTTACCAGGGGGCAGGGCTACCGACGTTAAGGCTAATCTTAAGATGGTGCTGGCTAAAGCTAAATCTGGCGAGTGTAGAGAGTATAGAGATATTGTTATCCACGTCGGCACCAACGATGTTAGGATGAAACAGTCAGAGGTCACCAAGTGCAACATAGCTTCAGCGTGTAAATCAGCTAGAAAGATGTGTCGGCATCGAGTAATTGTCTCTGGCCCCCTCCCAGTTAGGGGGAGTGACGAGCTCTACAGCAGAGTCTCAGCACTCAATCGCTGGTTGAAAACTGTTTTCTGCCCCTCCCAAAAGATAGAATTTGTAGATAATTGGCCCTCTTTCTGGGACTCACCCACAAACAGGACCAAGCCTGACCTGCTAAGGAGTGACGGACTCCATCCTACCTGGAGGGGTGCTCTCATCTTATCTACCAACATAGATAGGGCTCTAACTCCTTTAGCCCCACAATGAAATAGGGTGCAGGCCAGGCAGCAGGCTGTTAGCCAACCTGCCAGCTTAGTGGAGTCTGCCAATAGCACAGTCAGTGTAGTCAGCTCAGCCATACCCATTGAGACTGTGTCTGTGCCTCGACCTAGGTTGGGCAAAACTAAACATGGCGGTGTTCGCCTTAGCAATCTTATTAGGATAAAGACCTCCTCCATTCCTGACATTATTGAAAGAGATCGTGATACCTCACATCTCAAAATAGGGTTACTTAATGTTAGATCCCCCACTTCAAAGGCAGTCATAGTCAATGAACTAATCACTGATCATAATCTTGATGTGATTGGCCTGACTGAAACATGGCTTAAGCCTGATGAATTTACTGTGTTAAATGAGGCCTCACCTCCTGGTTACACTAGTGACCATATCCCCCGTGCATCCCGCAAAGGCGGAGGTGTTGCTAACATCTACAATAGCAAATTTCAATTTACAAAAAAAAAAATGGCTTTTTCGTCTTTTGAGCTTCTAGTCATGAAATCTATGCAGCCTACTCAATCACTTTTTATAGCTACTGTTTACAGGCCTCCTGGGCCATATACAGCGTTCCTCTCTGAGTTTCCTGAATTCCTATCAGACCTTGTAGTCATAGCAGATCATATTCAAATTTTTGGTGATTTTAATATTCACATGGAGAAGTCCACAGACCCACTCCAAAAGTCTTTCGGAGCCATCATCGACTCAGTGGGTTTTGTCCAACATGTCTCTGGACCTACTCACTGCCACAGTCATACTCTGGACCTAGTTTTGTCCCATGGAATAAATGTTGTAGATCTTAATGTTTTTCCACATAATCCTGGACTATCGGACCACCATTTTATTACGTTTGCAATCGCAACAAATAATCTGCTCAGACCCCAACCAAGGAGCATCAAAAGTCGTGCTATAAATTCTCAGACAACACAAAAATTCCTTGATGCCCTTCCAGACTCCTTCTGCCTACCCAAGGACGTCAGAGGACAAAAATCAGTTAACCACTTAACCGAGGAACTCAATTTAACCTTGCGCAATACCCTAGATGCAGTTGCACCCCAAACATTTGTCATAAGAAACTAGCTCCCTGGTATACAGAAAATACCCAAGCTTTGAAGCAAGCTTCCAGGAAATTGGAACGGAAATGGCGCCACACATAACTGGAAGTCTTCCGACTAGCTTGGAAAGACAGTACCGTGCAGTACCGAAGAGCCCTCACTGCTGCTCGATCATCCTACTTTTCCAACTTAATCGAGGAAAATAAGAACAATCCAAAATTTATTTTTGATACTGTTGCAAAGCTAACTAAAAAGCAGCATTCCCCAAGAGAGGATGGCTTTCACTTCAGCAGTAATAAATTCATGAACTTCTTTGAGGAAAAGATCATGACCATTAGAAAGCAAATTACGGACTCCTCTTTGAATCTGCGTATTCCTCCAGGGCTTAGCTGTCCTGGATCTGCACAGCTCTGCGAGGGCCTGGGATCGGGAGAGACACTTAAGTGTTTTAGTACTATATCTCTTGACACAATGATGAAAATAATCATGGCCTCTAAACCCTCAAGCTGCATACTGGATCCTATTCCTACTAAACTGCTGAAGGAGCTGCTTCCTGTGCTTGGCCCTCCTATGTTGAACATAATAAACAGCTCTCTATCCACCGGATGTGTACCAAACTCACTAAAAGTGGCAGTGATAAAGCCTCTCTTGAAAAAGCCAAACCTTGACCCGGAAAATATAAAAAACTATCGGCCTATATCGAATCTTCCATTCCTCTCAAAAAATTTTGAAAAAGCTGTTGCGCAGCAACTCACTGCCTTTCTGAAGACAAACAATGTATACGAAATGCTTCAGTCTGGTTTTAGACCCCATCATAGCACTGAGACTGCACTTGTGAAGGTGGTAAATGACCTTTTAATGGCGTCAGACCGAGGCTCTGCATCTGTCCTCGTGCTACTAGACCTTAGTGCTGCCTTTGACACCATCGATCACCACATTCTTTTGGAGAGACTGGAAACCCAAATTGGTCTACACGGACAAGTTCTGGCCTGGTTTAGATCTTACCTGTCGGAAAGATATCAGTTTGTCTCTGTGAATGGTCTGTCCTCTGACAAATCAACTGTACATTTCGGTGTTCCTCAAGGTTCCGTTTTAGGACCACTATTGTTTTCACTATATATTTTACCTCTTGGGGATGTTATTCGAAAACATAATGTTAACTTTCACTGCTATGCGGATGACACACAGCTGTACATTTCAATGAAACATGGTGAAGCCCCAAAATTGCCCTCGCTAGAAGCCTGTGTTTCAGACATAAGGAAGTGGATGGCTGAAAACTTTCTACTTTTAAACTCGGACAAAACAGAGATGCTTGTTCTAGGTCCCAAGAAACAAAGAGATCTTCTGTTAAATCTGACAATTCATCTTGATGGTTGTAAAGTCGTCTCAAATAAAACTGTGAAGGACCTCGGCGTTACTCTTGACCCTGATCTCTCTTTTGACGAACATATCAAGACTGTTTCAAGGACAGCTTTTTTCCATCTACGTAACATTGCAAAAATCAGAAATTTTCTGTCCAAAAATGATGCAGAAAAATTAATCCATGCATTTGTTACTTCTAGGTTAGACTACTGCAATGCTCTACTTTCCGGCTACCCGGATAAAGCACTAAATAAACTTCAGTTAGTGCTAAATACGGCTGCTAGAATCCTGACTAGAACCAAGAAATTTGATCATATTACTCCAGTGCTAGCTTCCCTACACTGGCTTCCCGTTAAGGCAAGGGCTGATTTCAAGGTTTTACTGTTAACCTTTAAAGCGTTACATGGGCTTGCTCCTACCTATCTTTCCGAGTTGGTCCTGCCGTACATACCTACACGTACGCTACGGTCACAAGACGCAGGCCTCCTAATTGTCCCTAAAATTTCTAAGCAAACAGCTGGAGGCAGGGCTTTCTCCTTTAGATCTCCATTTTTATGGAACAGTCTGCCTACCCATGTGAGAGACGCAGACTCAGTCTCAACCTTTAAGTCTTTACTGAAGACTTATCTCTTCAGTAGGTCATATGATTGAGTGTAGTCTGGCCCAGGAGTGTGAAGGTGAACGGAAAGGCTCTGGAGCAACGAACCGCCCTTGCTGTCTCTCCAGGGCCGGTTCCCCTCTCTCCACTGGGATTCTCTGCCTCTAACCCTGTTAATGGGGCTGAGTCACTGGCTTGCTGGTGCTCTTTCATGCCGTCCCTAGGAGGGGTGCGTCACTTGAGTGGGTTGAGTTACTGACGTGAACTTCCTGTCTGGGTTGGCGCCCCCCCTTGGTTGTGCTGTGGTGGAGACCTTTGTGGGCTATACTCGGCCTTGTCTCAGGATTGTAAGTTGGTGGTTGAGGATATCCCTCTAGTGGTGTGGGGGCTGTGCTTTGGCAGAGTGGGTGGGGTTATATCCTTCCTGTTTGGCCCTGTCCGGGGGTTTCTTCGGATGGGGCCACAGTGTCTCCTGACCGCTCCTGTCTCAGCCTCCAGTATTTATGCTGCAGTAGTTTATGTGTCGGGGGGCTAGGGTCAGTTGGTTATACCTGGAATACTTCTCCTGTCTTATCCAGTGTCCTGTGTGAATTTAAGTATGCTCTCTCTAATTCTCTCGTTCTCTCTTTCTCTCTGAGAACCTGAGCCCTAGGACCATACGTCAGGACTACCGGGCATGCTGACACCTTGCTGTCCCCAGTCCGCCCGGCCTTGCTGCTATTCCAGTTTCAACTGTTTCTGCCTGCGGTTACGAAACCCCTACCTGTCCCAGACCTGCTGTTTTCAACTCTTAATGATCGGCTATGAAAAGCCAACTGAGATTTATTCCTGATTATTATTTGACCATGCTTGTCATTTATGAACATTTTGAAAATCTTGGCTCTCTCTAATTTTCTCCTTCTCTCTTTCTCTCGGAGGACCTGAGCCCTAGGACCATACGTGGTGACTACCGGCCGTGGTGACTCCTTGCTGCCCCCAGTCCTCCTGGCCTTGCTGCTATTCCAGTTTCAACTCTTCTGCCTGCGGTTATGGAACCCCTACCTGTCCCAGACCTGCTGTTTTCAACTCTTAATGATCGGCTATGAAAAGCCAACTGAGATTTATTCCTGATTATTATTTGACCATGCTTGTCATTTATGAACATTTTGAAAATCTTGGCTCTCTCTAATTTTCTCCTTCTCTCTTTCTTTCTCTCGGAGGACCTGGGCCCTAGCACCATGCGTCGGGACTGCCGCCCGTGGTGACTCCTTGCTGTCCCCAGTCCGCCTGGCCTTGCTGCTATTCCAGTTTCAGCTGTTCTGCCTGCGGTTATGGAACCGCGACCTGTCCCAGACCTGTTGTTTTTCAACTCTTAATGATCAGCTATGAAAAGCCAACTGAAAATTATTCATGATTATTATTTGACCATGCTTGTCACTTATGAACATTTTTGAACATCTTGGCATAGTTCTGTTATAATCTCCACCCGGCACAGCCAGAAGAGGACTGGCCACCCCTCATAGCCTGGTTCCTCTCTAGGTTTCTTCCTAGGTTTTGGCCTTTCTAGGGAGTTTTTCCTAGCCACCGTGCTTCTACACCTGCATTCTAGCTGTTTGGGGTTTTAGGCTGGGTTTCTGTACAGCACTTCGAGATATTATCTGATGTACGAAGGGCTATATAAAATAAAATTGATTGATTGATTATATAGAAGTCAGTCCCTGACTGAACAGAGTTATATAGAAGTCAGTCCCTGACCGAACATAGTTATATAGAAGTCAGTCCCTGACAACACAGAGTTATATAGAAGTCAGTCCCTGACAAAACAGAGTTATATAGAAGTCAGTCCCTGACTGAACAGAGTTATATAGAAGTCAGTCCCTGACTGAACAGAGTTATATAGAAGTCAGTCCCTGACTGAACAGAGTTATATAGAAGTCAGTCCCTGACTGAACAGAGTTATATAGAAGTCAGTCCCTGACTGAACAGAGTTATATAGAAGTCAGTCCCTGACTGAACATAGTTATATAGAAGTCAGTCCCTGACTGAACAGAGTTATATAGAAGTCAGTCCCTGACTGAACAAAGTTATATAGAAGTCAGTCCCTGACTGAACAGAGTTATATAGAAGTCAGTCCCTGACTGAACAGAGTTATATAGAAGTCAGTCCCTGACTGAACAGAGTTATATAGAAGTCAGTCCCTGACTGAACAGAGTTATATAGAAGTCAGTCCCTGACTGAACAGAGTTATATAGAAGTCAGTCCCTGACTGAACAGAGTTATATAGAAGTCAGTCCCTGACTGAACAGAGTTATATAGAAGTCAGTCCCTGACTGAACAGAGTTATATAGAAGTCAGTCCCTGACTGAACGGAGTTATATAGAAGTCAGTCCCTGACAACACAGAGTTATTTAGAAGTCAGTCCCTGACTGAACAGAGTTATATAGAAGTTAGTCCCTGACTGAACAGAGTTATATAGAAGTCAGTCCCTGACTGAACACAGTTATATAGAAGTCAGTCCCTGACTGAACAGAGTTATATAGAAGTCAGTCCCTGACTGAACACAGTTATATAGAAGTCAGTCCCTGACAACACATAGTTATATAGAAGTCAGTCCCTGACAACACATAGTTATATAGAAGTCAGTCCCTGACTGAACAGAGTTAAATAGAAGTCAGTCCCTGACTGAACATAGTTATATAGAAGTCAGTCCCTGACAACACAGAGTTATATAGAAGTCAGTCCCTGACTGAACAGAGTAATATAGAAGTCAGTCCCTGACAACACAGAGTTATATAGAAGTCAGTCCCTGACAACACAGAGTTATATAGAAGTCAGTCCCTGACAACACAGAGTTATATAGAAGTCAGTCCCTGACTGAACAGAGTTATATAGAAGTCAGTCCCTGACTGAACAGAGTTAAATAGAAGTCAGTCCCTGACAACACATAGTTATATAGAAGTCAGTCCCTGACTGAACAGAGTTAAATAGAAGTCAGTCCCTGACTGAACATAGTTATATAGAAGTCAGTCCCTGACAACACAGAGTAATATAGAAGTCAGTCCCTGACTCAACAGAGTTATATAGAAGTCAGTCCCTGACTGAACACAGTTATATAGAAGTCAGTCCCTGACTGAACAGAGTTAAATAGAAGTCAGTCCCTGACTGAACATAGTTATATAGAAGTCAGTCCCTGACAACACAGAGTTATATAGAAGTCAGTCCCTGACAACACAGAGTTATATAGAAGTCAGTCCCTGACTGAACAGAGTTATATAGAAGTCAGTCCCTGACTGAACAGAGTTATATAGAAGTCAGTCCCTGACTGAACAGAGTTATATAGAAGTCAGTCCCTGACTGAACAGAGTTACATAGAAGTCAGTCCCTGACTGAACAGAGTTATATAGAAGTCAGTCCCTGACTGAACGAAGTTATATAGAAGTCAGTCCCTGACAACACAGAGTAATTTAGAAGTCAGTCCCTGACTGAACAGAGTTATATAGAAGTCAGTCCCTGACCGAACATAGTTATATAGAAGTCAGTCCCTGACAACACAGAGTTATATAGAAGTCAGTCCCTGACAACACAGAGTTATATAGAAGTCAGTCCCTGACAACACAGAGTTATATAGAAGTCAGTCCCTGACTGAACAGAGTTATATAGAAGTCAGTCCCTGACTGAACAGAGTTATATAGAAGTCAGTCCCTGACTGAACAGAGTTATATAGAAGTCAGTCCCTGACAACACAGAGTTATATAGAAGTCAGTCCCTGACTGAACATAGTTATTTAGAAGTCAGTCCCTGACTGAACAGAGTTATATAGAAGTCAGTCCCTGACTGAACAGAGTTATATAGAAGTCAGTCCCTGACCGAACAGAGTTATATAGAAGTCAGTCCCTGACTGAACAGAGTTATATAGAAGTCAGTCCCTGACTGAACAGAGTTATATAGAAGTCAGTCCCTGACTGAACAGAGTTATATAGAAGTCAGTCCCTGACTGAACAGAGTTATATAGAAGTCAGTCCCTGACTGAACAGAGTTATATAGAAGTCAGTCCCTGACTGAACAGAGTTATATAGAAGTCAGTCCATGACTGAACAGAGTTATATAGAAGTCAGTCCCTGACTGAACAGAGTTATATAGAAGTCAGTCCCTGACTGAACAGAGTTAAATAGAAGTCAGTCCCTGACTGAACAGAGTTATATAGAAGTCAGTCCCTGACTGAACAGAGTTATATAGAAGTCAGTCCCTGACTGAACGGAGTTATATAGAAGTCAGTCCCTGACAACACAGAGTTATTTAGAAGTCAGTCCCTGACTGAACAGAGTTATATAGAAGTTAGTCCCTGACTGAACAGAGTTATATAGAAGTCAGTCCCTGACTGAACACAGTTATATAGAAGTCAGTCCCTGACTGAACAGAGTTATATAGAAGTCAGTCCCTGACTGAACACAGTTATATAGAAGTCAGTCCCTGACAACACATAGTTATATAGAAGTCAGTCCCTGACAACACATAGTTATATAGAAGTCAGTCCCTGACTGAACAGAGTTAAATAAAAGTCAGTCCCTGACTGAACACAGTTATATAGAAGTCAGTCCCTGACAACACAGAGTTATATAGAAGTCAGTCCCTGACTGAACAGAGTAATATAGAAGTCAGTCCCTGACAACACAGAGTAATATAGAAGTCAGTCCCTGACAACACAGAGTTATATAGAAGTCAGTCCCTGACAACACAGAGTTATATAGAAGTCAGTCCCTGACAACACAGAGTTATATAGAAGTCAGTCCCTGACTGAACAGAGTTATATAGAAGTCAGTCCCTGACTGAACAGAGTTAAATAGAAGTCAGTCCCTGACAACACATAGTTATATAGAAGTCAGTCCCTGACTGAACAGAGTTAAATAGAAGTCAGTCCCTGACTGAACATAGTTATATAGAAGTCAGTCCCTGACAACACAGAGTAATATAGAAGTCAGTCCCTGACTCAACAGAGTTATATAGAAGTCAGTCCCTGACTGAACAGAGTTATATAGAAGTCAGTCCCTGACTGAACAGAGTTAAATAGAAGTCAGTCCCTGACAACACATAGTTATATAGAAGTCAGTCCCTGACTGAACAGAGTTAAATAGAAGTCAGTCCCTGACTGAACATAGTTATATAGAAGTCAGTCCCTGACAACACAGAGTAATATAGAAGTCAGTCCCTGACTCAACAGAGTTATATAGAAGTCAGTCCCTGACTGAACACAGTTATATAGAAGTCAGTCCCTGACTGAACAGAGTTAAATAGAAGTCAGTCCCTGACTGAACATAGTTATATAGAAGTCAGTCCCTGACAAGACAGAGTTATATAGAAGTCAGTCCCTGACAACACAGAGTTATATAGAAGTCAGTCCCTGACTGAACAGAGTTATATAGAAGTCAGTCCCTGACTGAACAGAGTTATATAGAAGTCAGTCCCTGACTGAACAGAGTTATATAGAAGTCAGTCCCTGACTGAACAGAGTTACATAGAAGTCAGTCCCTGACTGAACAGAGTTATATAGAAGTCAGTCCCTGACTGAACGAAGTTATATAGAAGTCAGTCCCTGACAACACAGAGTAATTTAGAAGTCAGTCCCTGACTGAACAGAGTTATATAGAAGTCAGTCCCTGACCGAACATAGTTATATAGAAGTCAGTCCCTGACAACACAGAGTTATATAGAAGTCAGTCCCTGACAACACAGAGTTATATAGAAGTCAGTCCCTGACAACACAGAGTTATATAGAAGTCAGTCCCTGACTGAACAGAGTTATATAGAAGTCAGTCCCTGACTGAACAGAGTTATATAGAAGTCAGTCCCTGACTGAACAGAGTTATATAGAAGTCAGTCCCTGACAACACAGAGTTATATAGAAGTCAGTCCCTGACTGAACATAGTTATTTAGAAGTCAGTCCCTGACTGAACAGAGTTATATAGAAGTCAGTCCCTGACTGAACAGAGTTATATAGAAGTCAGTCCCTGACCGAACAGAGTTATATAGAAGTCAGTCCCTGACTGAACAGAGTTATATAGAAGTCAGTCCCTGACTGAACAGAGTTATATAGAAGTCAGTCCCTGACTGAACAGAGTTATATAGAAGTCAGTCCCTGACTGAACAGAGTTATATAGAAGTCAGTCCCTGACTGAACAGAGTTATATAGAAGTCAGTCCCTGACTGAACAGAGTTATATAGAAGTCAGTCCATGACTGAACAGAGTTATATAGAAGTCAGTCCCTGACTGAACAGAGTTATATAGAAGTCAGTCCCTGACTGAACAGAGTTAAATAGAAGTCAGTCCCTGACTGAACAGAGTTATATAGAAGTCAGTCCCTGACTGAACAGAGTTATATAGAAGTCAGTCCCTGACTGAACGGAGTTATATAGAAGTCAGTCCCTGACAACACAGAGTTATTTAGAAGTCAGTCCCTGACTGAACAGAGTTATATAGAAGTTAGTCCCTGACTGAACAGAGTTATATAGAAGTCAGTCCCTGACTGAACACAGTTATATAGAAGTCAGTCCCTGACTGAACAGAGTTATATAGAAGTCAGTCCCTGACTGAACACAGTTATATAGAAGTCAGTCCCTGACAACACATAGTTATATAGAAGTCAGTCCCTGACAACACATAGTTATATAGAAGTCAGTCCCTGACTGAACAGAGTTAAATAGAAGTCAGTCCCTGACTGAACACAGTTATATAGAAGTCAGTCCCTGACAACACAGAGTTATATAGAAGTCAGTCCCTGACTGAACAGAGTAATATAGAAGTCAGTCCCTGACAACACAGAGTAATATAGAAGTCAGTCCCTGACAACACAGAGTTATATAGAAGTCAGTCCCTGACAACACAGAGTTATATAGAAGTCAGTCCCTGACAACACAGAGTTATATAGAAGTCAGTCCCTGACTGAACAGAGTTATATAGAAGTCAGTCCCTGACTGAACAGAGTTAAATAGAAGTCAGTCCCTGACAACACATAGTTATATAGAAGTCAGTCCCTGACTGAACAGAGTTAAATAGAAGTCAGTCCCTGACTGAACATAGTTATATAGAAGTCAGTCCCTGACAACACAGAGTAATATAGAAGTCAGTCCCTGACTCAACAGAGTTATATAGAAGTCAGTCCCTGACTGAACACAGTTATATAGAAGTCAGTCCCTGACTGAACAGAGTTAAATAGAAGTCAGTCCCTGACTGAACATAGTTATATAGAAGTCAGTCCCTGACAACACAGAGTTATATAGAAGTCAGTCCCTGACAACACAGAGTTATATAGAAGTCAGTCCCTGACTGAACAGAGTTATATAGAAGTCAGTCCCTGACTGAACAGAGTTATATAGAAGTCAGTCCCTGACTGAACAGAGTTATATAGAAGTCAGTCCCTGACTGAACAGAGTTACATAGAAGTCAGTCCCTGACTGAACAGAGTTATATAGAAGTCAGTCCCTGACTGAACGAAGTTATATAGAAGTCAGTCCCTGACAACACAGAGTAATTTAGAAGTCAGTCCCTGACTGAACAGAGTTATATAGAAGTCAGTCCCTGACCGAACATAGTTATATAGAAGTCAGTCCCTGACAACACAGAGTTATATAGAAGTCAGTCCCTGACAACACAGAGTTATATAGAAGTCAGTCCCTGACAACACAGAGTTATATAGAAGTCAGTCCCTGACTGAACAGAGTTATATAGAAGTCAGTCCCTGACTGAACAGAGTTATATAGAAGTCAGTCCCTGACTGAACAGAGTTATATAGAAGTCAGTCCCTGACAACACAGAGTTATATAGAAGTCAGTCCCTGACTGAACATAGTTATTTAGAAGTCAGTCCCTGACTGAACAGAGTTATATAGAAGTCAGTCCCTGACTGAACAGAGTTATATAGAAGTCAGTCCCTGACCGAACAGAGTTATATAGAAGTCAGTCCCTGACTGAACAGAGTTATATAGAAGTCAGTCCCTGACTGAACAGAGTTATATAGAAGTCAGTCCCTGACTGAACAGAGTTATATAGAAGTCAGTCCCTGACTGAACAGAGTTATATAGAAGTCAGTCCCTGACTGAACAGAGTTATATAGAAGTCAGTCCCTGACTGAACAGAGTTATATAGAAGTCAGTCCATGACTGAACAGATTTATATAGAAGTCAGTCCCTGACTGAACAGAGTTATATAGAAGTCAGTCCCTGACTGAACAGAGTTAAATAGAAGTCAGTCCCTGAAAACACCTAGTTATATAGAAGTCAGTCCCTGACTGAACAGAGTTAAATAGAAGTCAGTCCCTGACTGAACATAGTTATATAGAAGTCAGTCCCTGACTGAACAGAGTAATATAGAAGTCAGTCCCTGACTGAACAGAGTTATATAGAAGTCAGTCCCTGACTGAACACAGTTATATAGAAGTCAGTCCCTGACAACACATAGTTATATAGAAGTCAGTCCCTGACAACACATAGTTATATAGAAGTCAGTCCCTGACTGAACAGAGTTAAATAGAAGTCAGTCCCTGACTGAACATAGTTATATAGAAGTCAGTCCCTGACAACACAGAGTTATATAGAAGTCAGTCCCTGACTGAACAGAGTAATATAGAAGTCAGTCCCTGACAACACAGAGTTATATAGACGTCAGTCCCTGACAACACAGAGTTATATAGAAGTCAGTCCCTGACTGAACAGAGTTATATAGAAGTCAGTCCCTGACAACACAGAGTTATATAGAAGTCAGTCCCTGACTGAACAGAGTTATATAGAAGTCAGTCCCTGACTGAACAGAGTTATATAGAAGTCAGTCCCTGACTGAACAGAGTTATATAGAAGTCAGTCCCTGACTGAACAGAGTTATATAGAAGTCAGTCCCTGACTGAACAGAGTTACATAGAAGTCAGTCCCTGACTGAACAGAGTTATATAGAAGTCAGTCCCTGACTGAACGAAGTTATATAGAAGTCAGTCCCTGACAACACAGAGTAATTTAGAAGTCAGTCCCTGACTGAACAGAGTTATATAGAAGTCAGTCCCTGACCGAACATAGTTATATAGAAGTCAGTCCCTGACAACACAGAGTTATATAGAAGTCAGTCCCTGACAACACAGAGTTATATAGAAGTCAGTCCCTGACAACACAGAGTTATATAGAAGTCAGTCCCTGACTGAACAGAGTTATATAGAAGTCAGTCCCTGACTGAACAGAGTTATATAGAAGTCAGTCCCTGACTGAACAGAGTTATATAGAAGTCAGTCCCTGACAACACAGAGTTATGTAGAAGTCAGTCCCTGACTGAACATAGTTATATAGAAGTCAGTCCCTGACTGAACAGAGTTATATAGAAGTCAGTCCCTGACTGAACAGAGTTATATAGAAGTCAGTCCCTGACCGAACAGAGTTATACAGAAGTCAGTCCCTGACTGAACAGAGTTATATAGAAGTCAGTCCCTGACTGAACAGAGTTATATAGAAGTCAGTCCCTGACTGAACAGAGTTATATAGAAGTCAGTCCCTGACTGAACAGAGTTATATAGAAGTCAGTCCCTGACTGAACAGAGTTATATAGAAGTCAGTCCCTGACTGAACAGAGTTATATAGAAGTCAGTCCCTGACTGAACAGAGTTATATAGAAGTCAGTCCATGACTGAACAGAGTTATATAGAAGTCAGTCCCTGACTGAACAGAGTTAAATAGAAGTCAGTCCCTGACAACACATAGTTATATAGAAGTCAGTCCCTGACTGAACAGAGTTAAATAGAAGTCAGTCCCTGACTGAACATAGTTATATAGAAGTCAGTCCCTGACTGAACAGAGTTATATAGAAGTCAGTCCCTGACTGAACAGAGTTATATAGAAGTCAGTCCCTGACTGAACAGAGTTATATAGAAGTCAGTCCCTGACTGAACAGAGTTATATAGAAGTCAGTCCCTGACTGAACACAGTTATATAGAAGTCAGTCCCTGACAACACATAGTTATATAGAAGTCAGTCCCTGACAACACATAGTTATATAGAAGTCAGTCCCTGACTGAACAGAGTTAAATAGAAGTCAGTCCCTGACTGAACATAGTTATATAGAAGTCAGTCCCTGACAACACAGAGTTATATAGAAGTCAGTCCCTGACTGAACAGAGTAATATAGAAGTCAGTCCCTGACAACACAGAGTTATATAGAAGTCAGTCCCTGACAACACAGAGTTATATAGAAGTCAGTCCCTGACTGAACAGAGTTATATAGAAGTCAGTCCCTGACTGAACAGAGTTATATAGAAGTCAGTCCCTGACTGAACGGAGTTATATATAAGTCAGTCCCTGACAACACAGAGTTATTTAGAAGTCAGTCCCTGACTGAACACAGTTATATAGAAGTCAGTCCATGACTGAACATAGTTATATAGAAGTCAGTCCCTGACAACACATAGTTATATAGAAGTCAGTCCATGACTGAACATAGTTATATAGAAGTCAGTCCCTGACTGAACACAGTTATATAGAAGTCAGTCCCTGACAACACAGTTATATAGAAGTCAGTCCCTGACAACACAGAGTTATATAGAAGTCAGTCCCTGACAACACAGAGTTATATAGAAGTCAGTCCCTGACAACACAGAGTTATATAGAAGTCAGTCCCTGACTGAACAGAGTTATATAGAAGTCAGTCCCTGACTGAACAGAGTTATATAGAAGTCAGTCCCTGACTGAACAGAGTAATATAGAAGTCAGTCCCTGACAACACAGAGTTATATAGAAGTCAGTCCCTGACTGAACATAGTTATTATAGAAGTCAGTCCCTGACTGAACATAGTTATATAGAAGTCTGTCCCTGACTGAACAGAGTTATATAGAAGTCAGTCCCTGACTGAACATAGTTATATAGAAGTCAGTCCCTGACAACACAGAGTTATATAGAAGTCAGTCCCTGACAACACAGAGTTATATAGAAGTCAGTCCCCGACTGGACATAGTTATATAGAAGTCAGTCCCCGACTGAACAGAGTTATATAGAAGTCAGTCCCTGACTGAACAGAGTAATATAGAAGTCAGTCCCTGACTGAACAGAGTTATATAGAAGTCAGTCCCTGACTGAAAAGAGTAATATAGAAGTCAGTCCCTGACTGAACATAGTTATATAGAAGTCAGTCCCTGACTGAACAGAGTTATATAGAAGTCAGTCCCTGACTGAACATAGTTATATAGAAGTCAGTCCCTGACTGAACAGAGTTATATAGAAGTCATTCCCTGACTGAACAGAGTTATTTAGAAGTCAGTCCCTGACTGAACACAGTTATATAGAAGTCAGTCCCTGACTGCACAGAGTTATATAGAAGTCAGTCCCTGACAGCACAGAGTTATATAGAAGTCAGTCCCTGACTGAACATAGTTATATAGAAGTCAGTCCCTGACTGAACAGAGTTATATAGAAGTCAGTCCCTGACCGAACATAGTTATATAGAAGTCAGTCCCTGACAACACAGAGTTATATAGAAGTCAGTCCCTGACAACACAGAGTTATATAGAAGTCAGTCCCTGACAACACAGAGTTATATAGAAGTCAGTCCCTGACTGAACAGAGTTATATAGAAGTCAGTCCCTGACTGAACAGAGTTATATAGAAGTCAGTCCCTGACTGAACAGAGTTATATAGAAGTCAGTCCCTGACTGAACAGAGTTATATAGAAGTCAGTCCCTGACTGAACAGAGTTATATAGAAGTCAGTCCCTGACAACACAGAGTTCTTTTTCAAAAATACATTCCCTTAATCACTGCTTTCCATTAAGACTTTTGCACAATTGTTCACTCGTCAACTGGATGGACATTTTCTGCACACGGAGAACAACAGCGATGATGACAAGGCAGAAGACAAGGCCAATGTTCGGCAGCCATTAGAGCTAGGGGACTTTTGTAAATTGTGCTCTAATGATGAGCTTAGTGCTTTTTTCCCATCCAACCTTAAAAAAGGCTAGGTCTGTCAGCGGCGGTTGAAAAATAGACGGGAAAGAGTTGGTATTGACCTCCAACAAACTCTCTCCTGACTCTCTCTTCAACCTGACTCTCTCTCTCCCTCCTGACTCTCCTGACTCTCTCTCCCTCTGGACTCTCACTTCATTCTGAATCTCTCCTTCCTGTCTCTCTTTCTCTCCCTCTTGACTCTCCCATCCTCCTGACACTATCTCTCTCTCCCTCCTAACTCTCCTGGATCTCTCTACCTTCGGACACTCTCTTCATCCTGACTCTCACACCCATTTGAATCTCTCTCCCTTCTGACTCTCTCTCCCTCCTGTCTCTCCCTTCCTCCTGACTCTCTCTCCTGAGTCTCTCTCCCTGTTGACTCTCTCTCCCTACACTCTCCTGACTCGCTCTCGCTCTTGACTCCCCCTTCCTCCTGCCACTCTCTCTCTCCCTTCCTCCTGACTCTCTCTCCTGAATCTTTCCTGACTCTCTCTCCCTGTTGACTCTCCTGACTCTCTCTTCATCCTGACTCTCTCTTCATCATGACTCTCTCTTCATCCTGACTCTCTCTTCATCCTGACTCTCTCTTCATCATGACTCTCTCTTCATCATGACTCTCTCTTCATCATGACTCTCTCTTCATCATGACACTCTCTTCATCATGACTCTCTCTTCATCATGACTCTCTCTTCATCCTGACTCTCCTGACTCTCTCTTCATCATGACTCTCTCTTCATCATGACTCTCTCTTCATCATGACTCTCTCTTCATCATGACTCTCTCTTCATCATGACTCTCTCTTCATCATGACTCTCTCTTCATCATGACTCTCTCTTCATCATGACTCTCTCTTCATCCTGACTCTCCTGACTCTCTCTTCATCATGACTCTCTCTTCATCATGACTCTCTCTTCATCATGACTCTCTCTTCATCCTGACTCTCTCTTCATCATGACTCTCTCTTCATCATGACTCTCTCTTCATCATGACTCTCTCTTCATCATGACTCTCTCTTCATCATGACTCTCTTCATCATGACTCTCTCTTCATCCTGACTCTCCTGACTCTCTCTTCATCATGACTCTCTCTTCATCATGACTCTCTCTTCATCATGACTCTCTCTTCATCCTGACTCTCCTGACTCTCTCTTCATCATGACTCTCTCTTCATCATGACTCTCTCTTCATCCTGACTCTCTCTTCATCCTGACTCTCCGGACTCTCTCTTCATCATGACTCTCTCTTCATCATGACTCTCTTCTTCATCCTGACTCTCTCTTCATCATGACTCTCTCTTCATCATGACTCTCTCTTCATCATGACTCTCTCTTCATCATGACTCTCTCTTCATCATGACTCTCTCTTCATCCTGACTCTCCCTTCATCATGACTCTCCCTTCATCATGACTCTCTTCATCATGACTCTCTCTTCATCATGACTCTCTCTTCATCATGACTCTCTCTTCATCATGACTCTCTCTTCATCATGACTCTCTCTTCATCATGACTCTCTCTTCATCATGACTCTCTCCTCATCATGACTCTCTCTTCATCATGACTCTCTCTTCATCATGACTCTCTCTTCATCATGACTCTCTCTTCATCCTGACTCTCTCTTCATCCTGACTCTCCCTTCATCATGACTCTCCCTTCATCATGACTCTCTTCATCATGACTCTCTCTTCATCATGACTCTCTCTTCATCATGACTCTCTTCATCATGACTCTCTCTTCATCATGACTCTCTCTTCATCATGACTCGCTCTTCATCCTGACTCTCTTCATCATGACTCTCTCTTCATCATGACTCTCTCTTCATCATGACTCTCTCTTCATCATGACTCTCTCTTATTCATGACTCTCCTGACTCTTTCCTGACTCTCTCTCCCTGTTGACTCTCCTGACTCTCTCTTCATCATGACTCTCTCTTCATCATGACTCTCTCTTCATCATGACTCCCTCTTCATCCTGACTCTCTTCAACATGACTCTCTCTTCATCATGACTCTCTCTTCATCATGACTCTCTCTTCATCATGACTCTCTTCATCATGACTCTCTCTTCATCATGACTCTCTCTTCATCATGACTCTCTTCATCATGACTCTCTCTTCATCATGACTCTCTTCATCATGACTCTCTCTTCATCCTGACTCTCTCTTCATCATGACTCTCTCTTCATCCTGACTCTCTTCATCATGACTCTCTTCATCATGACTCTCTTCATCATGACTCTCTCTTCATCATGACTCTCTCTCCCTGTTGACTCTCTCCTGACTCTCTCTTCATCATGACTCTCTCTTCATCATGACTCTCTCTTCATCATGACTCTCTTCATCATGACTCTCTTCATCATGACTCTCTCTTCATCATGACTCTCTCTCCCTGTTGACTCTCTCCTGACTCTCTTCATCCTGACTCTCTTCATCATGACTCCCTCTTCATCCTGACTCTCTTCATCATGACTCTCTCTTCATCATGACTCTCTCTTCATCATGACTCTCTCTTCATCATGACTCTCTCTTCATCATGACTCTCTCTTCATCATGACTCTCTCTTCATCCTGACTCTCTTCATCATGACTCTCTCTTCATCATGACTCTCTCTTCATCATGACTCTCTCTTCATCATGCCTCTCTTCATCATGACTCTCTCTTCATCCTGACTCTCTTCATCATGACTCTCTCTTCATCATGACTCTCTCTTCATCATGACTCTCTCTTCATCATGACTCTCTCTTCATCCTGACTCTCTTCATCATGACTCTCTCTTCATCATGACTCTCTCTTCATCATGACTCTCTCTTCATCCTGACTCTCTTCATCATGACTCTCTCTTCATCATGCCTCTCTTCATCATGCCTCTCTTCATCATGACTCTCTCTTCATCCTGACTCTCTTCATCCTGACTCTCTCTTCATCATGACTCTCTCTTCATCATGACTCTCTCTTCATCCTGACTCTCCGGACTCTCTCTTCATCATGACTCTCTCTTCATCATGCCTCTCTTCATCATGACTCTCTCTTCATCCTGACTCTCTCTTCATCCTGACTCTCCGGACTCTCTCTTCATCATGACTCTCTTCATCATGACTCTCTTTCATCATGACTCTCTCTTCATCATGACTCTCTCTTCATCATGACTCTCTCTTCATCATGACTCTCTCTTCATCCTGACTCTCCTGACTCTCTCTTCATCATGACTCTCTCTTCATCATGACTCTCTCTTCATCATGACTCTCTCTTCATCCTGACTCTCTCTTCATCATGACTCTCTCTTCATCATGACTCTCTCTTCATCATGACTCTCTCTTCATCCTGACTCTCCTGACTCTCTCTTCATCATGACTCTCTTCATCATGACTCTCTCTTCATCCTGACTCTCATGACTCTCTCTTCATCATGACTCTCTCTTCATCATGACTCTCTCTTCATCATGACTCTCTCTTCATCATGACTCTCTCTTCATCCTGACTCTCATGACTCTCTCTTCATCCTGACTCTCCGGACTCTCTCTTCATCATGACTCTCTCTTCATCATGACTCTCTCTTCATCATGACTCTCTCTTCATCATGACTCTCTCTTCATCCTGACTCTCATGACTCTCTCTACCTCCTGACTCTCCGGACTCTCTCTTCATCATGACTCTCTCTTCATCATGACTCTCTCTTCATCCTGACTCTCTCTTCATCATGACTCTCTCTTCATCATGACTCTCTCTTCATCATGACTCTCTCTTCATCATGACTCTCTCTTCATCCTGACTCTCTCTTCATCATGACTCTCTCTTCATCATGACTCTCTCTTCATCCTGACTCTCTCTTCATCATGACTCTCTCTTCATCATGACTCTCTCTTCATCATGACTCTCTCTTCATCATGACTCTCTCTTCATCATGACTCTCCAGACTCTCTCTTCATCATGACTCTCTCTTCATCCTGACTCTCCAGACTCTCTCTTCATCATGACTCTCTCTTCATCATGACTCTCTCTTCATCATGACTCTCTCTTCATCATGACTCTCTCTTCATCATGACTCTCCAGACTCTCTCTTCATCATGACTCTCTCTTCATCCTGACTCTCCAGACTCTCTCTTCATCATGACTCTCTCTTCATCATGACTCTCCTGACTCTCCAGACTCTCTCTTCATCATGACTCTCCTGACTCTCCAGACTCTCTCTTCATCATGACTCTCTCTTCATCATGACTCTCTCTTCATCCTGACTCTCTCTTCATCCTGACTCTCCGGACTCTCTCTTCATCATGACTCTCTCGTCATCCTGACTCTCCGGACTCTCTCTTCATCATGACTCTCTTCATCATGACTCTCTCTTCATCAGGACTCTCTCTTCATCAGTACTCTCTCTTCATCATGACTCTCTCTTCATCCTGACTCTCTCTTCATCATGACTCTCTCTTCATCATGACTCTCTCTTCATCATGACTCTTTCTTCATCATGACTCTCTCTTCATCATGACTCTCTCTTCATCATGACTCTCTCTTCATCCTGACTCTCTCTTCATCCTGACTCTCTCTTCATCCTGACTCTCTCTTCATCATGACTCTCTCTTCATCATGACTCTCTCTTCATCATGACTCTCTCTTCATCATGACTCTCTCTTCATCCTGACTCTCCGGACTCTCTCTTCATCATGACTCTCTCTTCATCATGACTCTCTCTTCATCATGACTCTCTCTTCATCATGACTCTCTCTTCATCATGCCTCTCTCTTCATCATGACTCTCTCTTCATCCTGACTCTCTCTTCATCATGACTCTCTCTTCATCATGCCTCTCTTCATCATGACTCTCTCTTCATCCTGACTCTCTTCATCATGACTCTCTCTTCATCATGACTCTCTCTTCATCATGACTCTCTCTTCATCATGACTCTCTTTCATCATGACTCTCTCTTCATCATGACTCTCTCTTCATCATGACTCTCTCTTCATCATGACTCTTTCTTCATCATGACTCTCTCTTCATCATGACTCTCTCTTCATCATGACTCTCTCTTCATCCTGACTCTCTCTTCATCCTGACTCTCTCTTCATCCTGACTCTCTCTTCATCATGACTCTCTCTTCATCATGACTCTCTCTTCATCATGACTCTCTCTTCATCATGACTCTCTCTTCATCCTGACTCTCCTGACTCTCTCTTCATCATGACTCTCTTCATCATGACTCTCTCTTCATCCTGACTCTCTCTTCATCATGACTCTCTCTTCATCATGACTCTCTCTTCATCATGACTCTCTCTTCATCCTGACTCTCCTGACTCTCTCTTCATCATGACTCTCTTCATCATGACTCTCTCTTCATCATGACTCTCTCTTCAACCTGACTCTCATGACTCTCTCTTCATCATGACTCTCTCTTCATCATGACTCTCTCTTCATCATGACTCTCTCTTCATCCTGACTCTCATGACTCTCTCTTCATCCTGACTCTCCGGACTCTCTCTTCATCATGACTCTCTCTTCATCATGACTCTCTCTTCATCATGACTCTCTCTTCATCATGACTCTCTCTTCATCCTGACTCTCATGACTCTCTCTTCATCCTGACTCTCCGGACTCTCTCTTCATCATGACTCTCTCTTCATCATGACTCTCTCTTCATCCTGACTCTCTCTTCATCATGACTCTCTCTTCATCATGACTCTCTCTTCATCCTGACTCTCTCTTCATCATGACTCTCTCTTCATCCTGACTCTCTCTTCATCCTGACTCTCTCTTCATCATGACTCTCTCTTCATCATGACTCTCTCTTCATCATGACTCTCTCTTCATCATGACTCTCTCTTCATCCTGACTCTCCAGACTCTCTCTTCATCCTGACTCTCTCTTCATCATGACTCTCTCTTCATCATGACTCTCTCTTCATCATGACTCTCTCTTCATCATGACTCTCTCTTCATCATGACTCTCTCTTCATCATGACTCTCTTCATCATGACTCTCTCTTCATCATGACTCTCTTCATCATGACTCTCTCTTCATCATGACTCTCTCTTCATCATGACTCTCTCTTCATCAGGACTCTCTCTTCATCGTGACTCTCTTCATCCTGACTCTCTCTTCATCATGACTCTCTCTTCATCATGACTCTCTCTTCATCATGACTCTATCTTCATCAGGACTCTCTCTTCATCGTGACTCTCTTCATCCTGACTCTCTCTTCATCATGACTCTCTCTTCATCATGACTCTTTCTTCATCATGACTCTCTCTTCATCCTGACTCTCTCTTCATCATGACTCTCTCATCATCATGACTCTCTCTTCATCATGACTCTCTCTTCATCATGACTCTCTCTTCATCATGACTCTCTCTTCATCATGACTCTCTCTTCATCATGACTCTCTCTTCATCATGACTCTCTCTTCATCCTGACTCTCTCTTCATCCTGACTCTCTCTTCATCCTGACTCTCTCTTCATCCTGACTCTCTCTTCATCATGACTCTCTCTTCATCATGACTCTCTTCATCCTGACTCTCTCTTCATCATGACTCTCTCTTCATCATGACTCTCTCTTCATCCTGACTCTCTCTTCATCCTGACTCTCCGGACTCTCTCTTCATCATGACTCTCTCTTCATCCTGACTCTCCGGACTCTCTCTTCATCATGACTCTCTTCATCATGACTCTCTCTTCATCAGGACACTCTCTTCATCAGGACACTCTCTTCATCATGACTCTCTCTTCATCCTGACTCTCTCTTCATCATGACTCTCTCTTCATCATGACTCTCTCTTCATCATGACTCTTTCTTCATCATGACTCTCTCTTCATCATGACTCTCTCTTCATCCTGACTCTCTCTTCATCCTGACTCTCTCTTCATCATGACTCTCTCTTCATCATGACTCTCTCTTCATCATGACTCTCTCTTCATCATGACTCTCTCTTCATCCTGACTCTCCGGACTCTCTCTTCATCATTACTCTCTCTTCATCATGACTCTCTCTTCATCCTGACTCTCTCTTCATCATGACTCTCTCTTCATCATGACTCTCTCTTCATCATGCCTCTCTCTTCATCATGACTCTCTCTTCATCATGACTCTCTCTTCATCATGACTCTCTCTTCATCATGACTCTCTCTTCATCCTGACTCTCATGACTCTCTCTTCATCCTGACTCTCTCTTCATCCTGACTCTCCGGACTCTCTCTTCATCATGACTCTCTCTTCATCCTGACTCTCCGGACTCTCTCTTCATCATGACTCTCTTCATCATGACTCTCTCTTCATCAGGACTCTCTCTTCATCAGGACTCTCTCTTCATCATGACTCTCTCTTCATCCTGACTCTCTTCATCATGACTCTCTCTTCATCATGACTCTCTCTTCATCATGACTCTTTCTTCATCATGACTCTCTCTTCATCATGACTCTCTCTTCATCATGACTCTCTCTTCATCCTGACTCTCTCTTCATCCTGACTCTCTCTTCATCCTGACTCTCTCTTCATCATGACTCTCTCTTCATCATGACTCTCTCTTCATCATGACTCTCTCTTCATCATGACTCTCTCTTCATCATGCCTCTCTCTTCATCATGACTCTCTCTTCATCCTGACTCTCTCTTCATCATGACTCTCTCTTCATCATGCCTCTCTTCATCATGACTCTCCCTTCATCCTGACTCTCTTCATCATGACTCTCTCTTCATCATGACTCTCTCTTCATCATGACTCTCTCTTCATCATGACTCTCTTTCATCATGACTCTCTCTTCATCATGACTCTCTCTTCATCATGACTCTCTCTTCATCCTGACTCTCCTGACTCTCTCTTCATCATGACTCTCTTCATCATGACTCTCTCTTCATCCTGACTCTCTCTTCATCATGACTCTCTCTTCATCATGACTCTCTCTTCATCATGACTCTCTCTTCATCCTGACTCTCCTGACTCTCTCTTCATCATGACTCTCTTCATCATGACTCTCTCTTCATCATGACTCTCTCTTCAACCTGACTCTCATGACTCTCTCTTCATCATGACTCTCTCTTCATCATGACTCTCTCTTCATCATGACTCTCTCTTCATCCTGACTCTCATGACTCTCTCTTCATCCTGACTCTCCGGACTCTCTCTTCATCATGACTCTCTCTTCATCATGACTCTCTCTTCATCATGACTCTCTCTTCATCATGACTCTCTCTTCATCCTGACTCTCATGACTCTCTCTTCATCCTGACTCTCCGGACTCTCTCTTCATCATGACTCTCTCTTCATCATGACTCTCTCTTCATCCTGACTCTCTCTTCATCATGACTCTCTCTTCATCATGACTCTCTCTTCATCCTGACTCTCTCTTCATCATGACTCTCTCTTCATCCTGACTCTCTCTTCATCCTGACTCTCTCTTCATCATGACTCTCTCTTCATCATGACTCTCTCTTCATCCTGACTCTCATGACTCTCTCTTCATCCTGACTCTCCGGACTCTCTCTTCATCATGACTCTCTCTTCATCATGACTCTCTCTTCATCATGACTCTCTCTTCATCATGACTCTCTCTTCATCCTGACTCTCATGACTCTCTCTACCTCCTGACTCTCCGGACTCTCTCTTCATCATGACTCTCTCTTCATCATGACTCTCTCTTCATCCTGACTCTCTCTTCATCATGACTCTCTCTTCATCATGACTCTCTCTTCATCATGACTCTCTCTTCATCATGACTCTCTCTTCATCCTGACTCTCTCTTCATCATGACTCTCTCTTCATCATGACTCTCTCTTCATCATGACTCTCTCTTCATCCTGACTCTCTCTTCATCATGACTCTCTCTTCATCATGACTCTCTCTTCATCATGACTCTCTCTTCATCATGACTCTCTCTTCATCATGACTCTCTCTTCATCATGACTCTCCAGACTCTCTCTTCATCATGACTCTCTCTTCATCCTGACTCTCCAGACTCTCTCTTCATCATGACTCTCTCTTCATCATGACTCTCCTGACTCTCCAGACTCTCTCTTCATCTTGACTCTCTGTTCATCATGACTCTCTCTTCATCCTGACTCTCTTCATCCTGACTCTCTCTTCATCATGACTCTCTTCATCATGACTCTCTCTTCATCATGACTCTCTCTTCATCATGACTCTCTCTTCATCCTGACTCTCTCTTCATCCTGACTCTCCGGACTCTCTCTTCATCATGACTCTCTCGTCATCCTGACTCTCCGGACTCTCTCTTCATCATGACTCTCTTCATCATGACTCTCTCTTCATCAGGACTCTCTCTTCATCAGGACTCTCTCTTCATCATGACTCTCTCTTCATCCTGACTCTCTCTTCATCATGACTCTCTCTTCATCATGACTCTCTCTTCATCATGACTCTCTCTTCATCATGACTCTCTCTTCATCATGACTCTCTCTTCATCCTGACTCTCTCTTCATCATGACTCTCTCTTCATCATGACTCTCTCTTCATCCTGACTCTCTCTTCATCATGACTCTCTCTTCATCCTGACTCTCTCTTCATCCTGACTCTCTCTTCATCATGACTCTCTCTTCATCATGACTCTCTCTTCATCCTGACTCTCATGACTCTCTCTTCATCCTGACTCTCCGGACTCTCTCTTCATCATGACTCTCTCTTCATCATGACTCTCTCTTCATCATGACTCTCTCTTCATCATGACTCTCTCTTCATCCTGACTCTCATGACTCTCTCTACCTCCTGACTCTCCGGACTCTCTCTTCATCATGACTCTCTCTTCATCATGACTCTCTCTTCATCCTGACTCTCTCTTCATCATGACTCTCTCTTCATCATGACTCTCTCTTCATCATGACTCTCTCTTCATCATGACTCTCTCTTCATCCTGACTCTCTCTTCATCATGACTCTCTCTTCATCATGACTCTCTCTTCATCATGACTCTCTCTTCATCCTGACTCTCTCTTCATCATGACTCTCTCTTCATCATGACTCTCTCTTCATCATGACTCTCTCTTCATCATGACTCTCTCTTCATCATGACTCTCTCTTCATCATGACTCTCCAGACTCTCTCTTCATCATGACTCTCTCTTCATCCTGACTCTCCAGACTCTCTCTTCATCATGACTCTCTCTTCATCATGACTCTCCTGACTCTCCAGACTCTCTCTTCATCTTGACTCTCTGTTCATCATGACTCTCTCTTCATCGTGACTCTCTTCATCCTGACTCTCTCTTCATCATGACTCTCTTCATCATGACTCTCTCTTCATCATGACTCTCTCTTCATCATGACTCTCTCTTCATCCTGACTCTCTCTTCATCCTGACTCTCCGGACTCTCTCTTCATCATGACTCTCTCGTCATCCTGACTCTCCGGACTCTCTCTTCATCATGACTCTCTTCATCATGACTCTCTCTTCATCAGGACTCTCTCTTCATCAGGACTCTCTCTTCATCATGACTCTCTCTTCATCCTGACTCTCTCTTCATCATGACTCTCTCTTCATCATGACTCTCTCTTCATCATGACTCTTTCTTCATCATGACTCTCTCTTCATCATGACTCTCTCTTCATCATGACTCTCTCTTCATCCTGACTCTCTCTTCATCCTGACTCTCTCTTCATCCAGACTCTCTCTTCATCATGACTCTCTCTTCATCATGACTCTCTCTTCATCATGACTCTCTCTTCATCATGACTCTCTCTTCATCCTGACTCTCCGGACTCTCTCTTCATCATGACTCTCTCTTCATCATGACTCTCTCTTCATCATGACTCTCTCTTCATCATGACTCTCTCTTCATCATGCCTCTCTCTTCATCATGACTCTCTCTTCATCCTGACTCTCTCTTCATCATGACTCTCTCTTCATCATGCCTCTCTTCATCATGACTCTCTCTTCATCCTGACTCTCTTCATCATGACTCTCTCTTCATCATGACTCTCTCTTCATCATGACTCTCTCTTCATCATGACTCTCTTTCATCATGACTCTCTCTTCATCATGACTCTCTCTTCATCATGACTCTCTCTTCATCCTGACTCTCCTGACTCTCTCTTCATCATGACTCTCTTCATCATGACTCTCTCTTCATCCTGACTCTCTCTTCATCATGACTCTCTCTTCATCATGACTCTCTCTTCATCATGACTCTCTCTTCATCCTGACTCTCCTGACTCTCTCTTCATCATGACTCTCTTCATCATGACTCTCTCTTCATCATGACTCTCTCTTCAACCTGACTCTCATGACTCTCTCTTCATCATGACTCTCTCTTCATCATGACTCTCTCTTCATCATGACTCTCTCTTCATCCTGACTCTCATGACTCTCTCTTCATCCTGACTCTCCGGACTCTCTCTTCATCATGACTCTCTCTTCATCATGACTCTCTCTTCATCATGACTCTCTCTTCATCATGACTCTCTCTTCATCCTGACTCTCATGACTCTCTCTTCATCCTGACTCTCCGGACTCTCTCTTCATCATGACTCTCTCTTCATCATGACTCTCTCTTCATCCTGACTCTCTCTTCATCATGACTCTCTCTTCATCATGACTCTCTCTTCATCCTGACTCTCTCTTCATCATGACTCTCTCTTCATCCTGACTCTCTCTTCATCCTGACTCTCTCTTCATCATGACTCTCTCTTCATCATGACTCTCTCTTCATCATGACTCTCTCTTCATCATGACTCTCTCTTCATCCTGACTCTCCAGACTCTCTCTTCATCATGACTCTCTCTTCATCATGACTCTCTCTTCATCATGACTCTCTCTTCATCATGACTCTCTCTTCATCATGACTCTCTCTTCATCATGACTCTCTTCATCATGACTCTCTCTTCATCATGACTCTCTTCATCATGACTCTCTCTTCATCATGACTCTCTCTTCATCATGACTCTCTCTTCATCAGGACTCTCTCTTCATCGTGACTCTCTTCATCCTGACTCTCTCTTCATCATGACTCTCTCTTCATCATGACTCTCTCTTCATCATGACTCTATCTTCATCAGGACTCTCTCTTCATCGTGACTCTCTTCATCCTGACTCTCTCTTCATCATGACTCTCTCTTCATCATGACTCTTTCTTCATCATGACTCTCTCTTCATCCTGACTCTCTCTTCATCATGACTCTCTCATCATCATGACTCTCTCTTCATCATGACTCTCTCTTCATCATGACTCTCTCTTCATCATGACTCTCTCTTCATCCTGACTCTCTCTTCATCCTGACTCTCTCTTCATCCTGACTCTCTCTTCATCCTGACTCTCTCTTCATCATGACTCTCTCTTCATCATGACTCTCTTCATCCTGACTCTCTCTTCATCATGACTCTCTCTTCATCATGACTCTCTCTTCATCCTGACTCTCTCTTCATCCTGACTCTCCGGACTCTCTCTTCATCATGACTCTCTCTTCATCCTGACTCTCCGGACTCTCTCTTCATCATGACTCTCTTCATCATGACTCTCTCTTCATCAGGACACTCTCTTCATCAGGACACTCTCTTCATCATGACTCTCTCTTCATCCTGACTCTCTCTTCATCATGACTCTCTCTTCATCATGACTCTCTCTTCATCATGACTCTTTCTTCATCATGACTCTCTCTTCATCATGACTCTCTCTTCATCCTGACTCTCTCTTCATCCTGACTCTCTCTTCATCATGACTCTCTCTTCATCATGACTCTCTCTTCATCATGACTCTCTCTTCATCATGACTCTCTCTTCATCATGACTCTCTCTTCATCCTGACTCTCCGGACTCTCTCTTCATCATTACTCTCTCTTCATCATGACTCTCTCTTCATCCTGACTCTCTCTTCATCATGACTCTCTCTTCATCATGCCTCTCTCTTCATCATGACTCTCTCTTCATCCTGACTCTCTCTTCATCATGACTCTCTCTTCATCATGACTCTTTCTTCATCATGACTCTCTCTTCATCCTGACTCTCTCTTCATCATGACTCTCTCATCATCCAGACTCTCTCTTCATCATGACTCTCTCTTCATCATGACTCTCTCTTCATCATGACTCTCTCTTCATCATGACTCTCTCTTCATCATGACTCTCTCTTCATCCTGACTCTCTCTTCATCATGACTCTCTCTTCATCATGACTCTCTCTTCATCATGACTCTCTCTTCATCATGACTCTCTCTTCATCATGACTCTCCAGACTCTCTCTTCATCATGACTCTCTCTTCATCCTGACTCTCCAGACTCTCTCTTCATCATGACTCTCTCTTCATCATGACTCTCCTGACTCTCCAGACTCTCTCTTCATCTTGACTCTCTGTTCATCATGACTCTCTCTTCATCGTGACTCTCTTCATCCTGACTCTCTCTTCATCATGACTCTCTTCATCATGACTCTCTCTTCATCATGACTCTCTCTTCATCATGACTCTCTCTTCATCCTGACTCTCTCTTCATCCTGACTCTCCGGACTCTCTCTTCATCATGACTCTCTCGTCATCCTGACTCTCCGGACTCTCTCTTCATCATGACTCTCTTCATCATGACTCTCTCTTCATCAGGACTCTCTCTTCATCAGGACTCTCTCTTCATCATGACTCTCTCTTCATCCTGACTCTCTCTTCATCATGACTCTCTCTTCATCATGACTCTCTCTTCATCATGACTCTTTCTTCATCATGACTCTCTCTTCATCATGACTCTCTCTTCATCATGACTCTCTCTTCATCCTGACTCTCTCTTCATCCTGACTCTCTCTTCATCCTGACTCTCTCTTCATCATGACTCTCTCTTCATCATGACTCTCTCTTCATCATGACTCTCTCTTCATCATGACTCTCTCTTCATCATGACTCTCTCTTCATCATGCCTCTCTCTTCATCATGACTCTCTCTTCATCCTGACTCTCTCTTCATCATGACTCTCTCTTCATCATGCCTCTCTTCATCATGACTCTCTCTTCATCCTGACTCTCTTCATCATGACTCTCTCTTCATCATGACTCTCTCTTCATCATGACTCTCTCTTCATCATGACTCTCTTTCATCATGACTCTCTCTTCATCATGACTCTCTCTTCATCATGACTCTCTCTTCATCCTGACTCTCCTGACTCTCTCTTCATCATGACTCTCTTCATCATGACTCTCTCTTCATCCTGACTCTCTCTTCATCATGACTCTCTCTTCATCATGACTCTCTCTTCATCATGACTCTCTCTTCATCCTGACTCTCCTGACTCTCTCTTCATCATGACTCTCTTCATCATGACTCTCTCTTCATCATGACTCTCTCTTCAACCTGACTCTCATGACTCTCTCTTCATCATGACTCTCTCTTCATCATGACTCTCTCTTCATCATGACTCTCTCTTCATCCTGACTCTCATGACTCTCTCTTCATCCTGACTCTCCGGACTCTCTCTTCATCATGACTCTCTCTTCATCATGACTCTCTCTTCATCATGACTCTCTCTTCATCATGACTCTCTCTTCATCCTGACTCTCATGACTCTCTCTTCATCCTGACTCTCCGGACTCTCTCTTCATCATGACTCTCTCTTCATCATGACTCTCTCTTCATCCTGACTCTCTCTTCATCATGACTCTCTCTTCATCATGACTCTCTCTTCATCCTGACTCTCTCTTCATCATGACTCTCTCTTCATCCTGACTCTCTCTTCATCCTGACTCTCTCTTCATCATGACTCTCTCTTCATCATGACTCTCTCTTCATCATGACTCTCTCTTCATCATGACTCTCTCTTCATCCTGACTCTCCAGACTCTCTCTTCATCATGACTCTCTCTTCATCATGACTCTCTCTTCATCATGACTCTCTCTTCATCATGACTCTCTCTTCATCATGACTCTCTCTTCATCATGACTCTCTTCATCATGACTCTCTCTTCATCATGACTCTCTTCATCATGACTCTCTCTTCATCATGACTCTCTCTTCATCATGACTCTCTCTTCATCAGGACTCTCTCTTCATCGTGACTCTCTTCATCCTGACTCTCTCTTCATCATGACTCTCTCTTCATCATGACTCTCTCTTCATCATGACTCTATCTTCATCAGGACTCTCTCTTCATCGTGACTCTCTTCATCCTGACTCTCTCTTCATCATGACTCTCTCTTCATCATGACTCTTTCTTCATCATGACTCTCTCTTCATCCTGACTCTCTCTTCATCATGACTCTCTCATCATCATGACTCTCTCTTCATCATGACTCTCTCTTCATCATGACTCTCTCTTCATCATGACTCTCTCTTCATCATGACTCTCTCTTCATCCTGACTCTCTCTTCATCCTGACTCTCTCTTCATCCTGACTCTCTCTTCATCCTGACTCTCTCTTCATCATGACTCTCTCTTCATCATGACTCTCTTCATCCTGACTCTCTCTTCATCATGACTCTCTCTTCATCATGACTCTCTCTTCATCCTGACTCTCTCTTCATCCTGACTCTCCGGACTCTCTCTTCATCATGACTCTCTCTTCATCCTGACTCTCCGGACTCTCTCTTCATCATGACTCTCTTCATCATGACTCTCTCTTCATCAGGACACTCTCTTCATCAGGACACTCTCTTCATCATGACTCTCTCTTCATCCTGACTCTCTCTTCATCCTGACTCTCTCTTCATCATGACTCTCTCTTCATCATGACTCTTTCTTCATCATGACTCTCTCTTCATCATGACTCTCTCTTCATCCTGACTCTCTCTTCATCCTGACTCTCTCTTCATCATGACTCTCTCTTCATCATGACTCTCTCTTCATCATGACTCTCTCTTCATCATGACTCTCTCTTCATCATGACTCTCTCTTCATCCTGACTCTCCGGACTCTCTCTTCATCATTACTCTCTCTTCATCATGACTCTCTCTTCATCCTGACTCTCTCTTCATCATGACTCTCTCTTCATCATGACTCTCTCTTCATCATGCCTCTCTCTTCATCATGACTCTCTCTTCATCCTGACTCTCTCTTCATCATGACTCTCTCTTCATCATGACTCTTTCTTCATCATGACTCTCTCTTCATCCTGACTCTCTCTTCATCATGACTCTCTCATCATCCAGACTCTCTCTTCATCATGACTCTCTCTTCATCATGACTCTCTCTTCATCATGACTCTCTCTTCATCATGACTCTCTCTTCATCCTGACTCTCTCTTCATCCTGACTCTCTCTTCATCCTGACTCTCTCTTCATCATGACTCTCTCTTCATCATGACTCTCTTCATCCTGACTCTCTCTTCATCATGACTCTCTCTTCATCATGACTCTCTCTTCATCCTGACTCTCTCTTCATCCTGACTCTCCGGACTCTCTCTTCATCATGACTCTCTCTTCATCCTGACTCTCCGGACTCTCTCTTCATCATGACTCTCTTCATCATGACTCTCTCTTCATCAGGACACTCTCTTCATCAGGACACTCTCTTCATCATGACTCTCTCTTCATCCTGACTCTCTCTTCATCATGACTCTATCTTCATCATGACTCTCTCTTCATCATGACTCTTTCTTCATCATGACTCTCTCTTCATCATGACTCTCTCTTCATCCTGACTCTCTCTTCATCCTGACTCTCTCTTCATCATGACTCTCTCTTCATCATGACTCTCTCTTCATCATGACTCTCTCTTCATCATGACTCTCTCTTCATCATGACTCTCTCTTCATCCTGACTCTCCGGACTCTCTCTTCATCATTACTCTCTCTTCATCATGACTCTCTCTTCATCCTGACTCTCTCTTCATCATGACTCTCTCTTCATCATGACTCTCTCTTCATCATGCCTCTCTCTTCATCATGACTCTCTCTTCATCATGACTCTCTCTTCATCATGACTCTCTCTTCATCATGACTCTCTCTTCATCCTGACTCTCATGACTCTCTCTTCATCCTGACTCTCTCTTCATCCTGACTCTCCGGACTCTCTCTTCATCATGACTCTCTCTTCATCCTGACTCTCCGGACTCTCTCTTCATCATGACTCTCTTCATCATGACTCTCTCTTCATCAGGACTCTCTCTTCATCAGGACTCTCTCTTCATCATGACTCTCTCTTCATCCTGACTCTCTCTTCATCATGACTCTCTCTTCATCATGACTCTCTCTTCATCATGACTCTTTCTTCATCATGACTCTCTCTTCATCATGACTCTCTCTTCATCATGACTCTCTCTTCATCCTGACTCTCTCTTCATCCTGACTCTCTCTTCATCCTGACTCTCTCTTCATCATGACTCTCTCTTCATCATGACTCTCTCTTCATCATGACTCTCTCTTCATCATGACTCTCTCTTCATCCTGACTCTCCGGACTCTCTCTTCATCATGACTCTCTCTTCATCATGAGTCTCTCTTCATCATGACTCTCTCTTCATCATGACTCTCTCTTCATCATGCCTCTCTCTTCATCATGACTCTCTCTTCATCCTGACTCTCTCTTCATCATGACTCTCTCTTCATCATGCCTCTCTTCATCATGACTCTCTCTTCATCCTGACTCTCTTCATCATGACTCTCTCTTCATCATGACTCTCTCTTCATCATGACTCTCTCTTCATCATGACTCTCTTTCATCATGACTCTCTCTTCATCATGACTCTCTCTTCATCATGACTCTCTCTTCATCCTGACTCTCCTGACTCTCTCTTCATCATGACTCTCTTCATCCTGACTCTCTCTTCATCCTGACTCTCTCTTCATCATGACTCTCTCTTCATCATGACTCTCTCTTCATCATGACTCTCTCTTCATCCTGACTCTCCTGACTCTCTCTTCATCATGACTCTCTTCATCATGACTCTCTCTTCATCATGACTCTCTCTTCAACCTGACTCTCATGACTCTCTCTTCATCATGACTCTCTCTTCATCATGACTCTCTCTTCATCATGACTCTCTCTTCATCCTGACTCTCATGACTCTCTCTTCATCCTGACTCTCCGGACTCTCTCTTCATCATGACTCTCTCTTCATCATGACTCTCTCTTCATCATGACTCTCTCTTCATCATGACTCTCTCTTCATCCTGACTCTCATGACTCTCTCTTCATCCTGACTCTCCGGACTCTCTCTTCATCATGACTCTCTCTTCATCATGACTCTCTCTTCATCCTGACTCTCTCTTCATCATGACTCTCTCTTCATCATGACTCTCTCTTCATCCTGACTCTCTCTTCATCATGACTCTCTCTTCATCCTGACTCTCTCTTCATCCTGACTCTCTCTTCATCATGACTCTCTCTTCATCATGACTCTCTCTTCATCATGACTCTCTCTTCATCATGACTCTCTCTTCATCCTGACTCTCCAGACTCTCTCTTCATCATGACTCTCTCTTCATCATGACTCTCTCTTCATCATGACTCTCTCTTCATCATGACTCTCTCTTCATCATGACTCTCTCTTCATCATGACTCTCTCTTCATCATGACTCTCTTCATCATGACTCTCTCTTCATCATGACTCTCTTCATCATGACTCTCTCTTCATCATGACTCTCTCTTCATCATGACTCTCTCTTCATCAGGACTCTCTCTTCATCGTGACTCTCTTCATCCTGACTCTCTCTTCATCATGACTCTCTCTTCATCATGACTCTCTCTTCATCATGACTCTATCTTCATCAGGACTCTCTCTTCATCGTGACTCTCTTCATCCTGACTCTCTCTTCATCATGACTCTCTCTTCATCATGACTCTTTCTTCATCATGACTCTCTCTTCATCCTGACTCTCTCTTCATCATGACTCTCTCATCATCATGACTCTCTCTTCATCATGACTCTCTCTTCATCATGACTCTCTCTTCATCATGACTCTCTCTTCATCATGACTCTCTCTTCATCATGACTCTCTCTTCATCCTGACTCTCTCTTCATCCTGACTCTCTCTTCATCCTGACTCTCTCTTCATCCTGACTCTCTCTTCATCATGACTCTCTCTTCATCATGACTCTCTTCATCCTGACTCTCTCTTCATCATGACTCTCTCTTCATCATGACGCTCTCTTCATCCTGACTCTCTCTTCATCCTGACTCTCCGGACTCTCTCTTCATCATGACTCTCTCTTCATCCTGACTCTCCGGACTCTCTCTTCATCATGACTCTCTTCATCATGACTCTCTCTTCATCAGGACACTCTCTTCATCAGGACACTCTCTTCATCATGACTCTCTCTTCATCCTGACTCTCTCTTCATCATGACTCTCTCTTCATCATGACTCTCTCTTCATCATGACTCTTTCTTCATCATGACTCTCTCTTCATCCTGACTCTCTCTTCATCCTGACTCTCTCTTCATCATGACTCTCTCTTCATCATGACTCTCTCTTCATCATGACTCTCTCTTCATCATGACTCTCTCTTCATCCTGACTCTCCGGACTCTCTCTTCATCATTACTCTCTCTTCATCATGACTCTCTCTTCATCCTGACTCTCTCTTCATCATGACTCTCTCTTCATCATGACTCTCTCTTCATCATGCCTCTCTCTTCATCATGACTCTCTCTTCATCATGACTCTCTCTTCATCCTGACTCTCTCTTCATCCTGACTCTCTCTTCATCCTGACTCTCTTCATCATGACTCTCTCTTCATCCTGACTCTCTTCATCATGACTCTCTTCATCATGACTCTCTCTTCATCATGACTCTCTCTTCATCATGACTCTCTCTTCATCCTGACTCTCTTCATCATGACTCTCTCTTCATCATGACTCTCTCTTCATCATGACTCTCTCTTCATCCTGACTCTCTTCATCCTGACTCTCTTCATCCTGACTCTCTCTTCATCCTGACTCTCTCTTCATCCTGACTCTCTCTTCATCATGACTCTCTCTTCATCATGACTCTCTCTTCATCATGACTCTCTCTTCATCATGACTCTCTCTTCATCCTGATGCTCTCTTCATCATGACTCTCTCTTCATCCTGACTCTCTCTCCCTCCTGAGTCTCTCTCTCTCCTTACTCTCTCTCCCTCCTGACTCTCCCTCCCTCCTGACTATATCTCTCTCCCTCCTGACTCTCTTGCTCCTTTCTTTCTCTCTATCCTGATTCTCTCTCTCTCCCTCCTGACTCCTTCTCCCTCCTTTATTTCTCTCTCTCCTGATTCTCTCTCTCTCCCTCCTGGCTCTCTCTTCTGACTCTCTCTCTCTCCCTCCTGGCTCTCTCTTCTGACTCTCTCTTCATCCTGACTCTCTCTCTCTCCCTCCTGACTCCCTCTCTCCCTGCTAACTCTCTCCTCATCCTGACTCTCTCTCTCTCCTAACTCACTCTCTCTCCTTCTCCTGACTCTCTCTCCCGCCTGACTCTCTCTCCCGCCTGACTCTCTCTTCCTCCTGACTCTCTCTTCCTCCTGACTCTCTCTCTCATAACTCTCTCTCCCTCCTGTCTCTCTCTCCTTTCTCTCTCTTTTCTGACTCTCTCTTCCTCCTGACTCTCTCTATCTCATTTGTGACTCTCTCTCCTCATCCTGATTCTCTCTCTTCATCCTGACTCTCTCTCCCTTCTGACTCTCTCGCTCTCCTGACTCGCTCTCCCTCTTCTGACTCTCTCCCTTCTGACTCTCTCTCCCTCCTGACTCTCTCACTCTCTCCTGACTCTCTCTCTCTCCTGACTCTCTCTCTATCTTTCTCCTGACTCTCTCTCCCTCTTCTGACTCTCTCCCTTCTGACTCTCTCTCTCCTGACTCTCTCTCTCCCTCCTGATCTACCAGTAACGTGACACATAGAGATTGAAATCATTTTGGTCTGAGGAGACAGACAAGACAGATGAATTAGGAGAAAGGGGGGGGAGTAGAGGAGGAAACCTGGCTGCTACTGTATTTTCCTGAGCAGTAAAAACCCCATTGGAACATGTTGGTAAAGTTTTAGGAGGGGAAAGCAGCAGCGTTAGTTATACATGATTCATGATTGCGCTCCGAGAGCAGCTTACTGTGGTGTGAAATTTGACATTAAGCATCTTTTATGTTTTTCTATTCCGCAAACCCAAGGGCAAAGAATATGCAATATGTAATTTTAGTCTTTGGAGACCAGGGAAAATGAGCGAGCTCATAACAGTATTTGAGCTTATTTGAATAAGCAATAATGCGATAGCAGAATACAAATCAGGAATTGGTGTGACATGCCAGATTTTTTTTTGGGGGGGGGGGTGGAGGGGCAGTGAAACCAATTCATAGTATGATCAGGTACGTTTCAGTATTTTTCAGAAACTAATGGCTCCCATTACAATGCTGCTGTGTGGGAGGAGGAGATATGCGTTCCACATTGTGCAAACAGATTACATCTTTTAATTCGATATTGTAGCCAGGATAGTATAATGTCACAATAAGTACATTGCATTTTAAAGACCCTATCATCCTGTATTGTCTATCAGTGTAATGTCTGTCTGTCTGTCTGTCTGTCACCGTGTGTATGGGTCTGTGTATGTGTGTGCGTGTATGTGTGCGTCTGTGTGTGTGTGTGTGTGTGTATGTCTGCGTGTGTGTGTGTGTGTGTGTGTGTGTGTGTGTGTGTGTGTGTGTGTGTGTGTGTGTGTGTGTGTGTGTGAGTGTGTGCCTGTCTTTGTGTGTATGTGTGTGTGTGCTGTGCATGTGCATGTGTGTCTGTGCGCCTGTCTGTGTGGTTGTGTGTGTGTGTGTGTCTGTGTATGTGTGTGTGTATGTGTGCGTCTGTGTGTATGTGTGCGTCTGTGTGTATGTGTGTGTGTGTGTGTGTGTGTGTGTGTGTGTGTGTGTGTGTGTGCTTGTGCATGTGCGTGTATGTGTGTATGTGTGTGTGTGTGTGTGTGTGTGTGTGTGTGAGTGTGTGTGTGTGCCTGTCTTTTTGTATGTGTGTCTGTGTGTGTGTGTGTGCGCCTGTCTGTGTGGTTGTGTGTGTGTGTGTGTGTGTGTGTGTGTGTGTGTGTGTGTGTGTGTGTGTGTGTGTGTGTGTGTGTGTGTGTGTGTGTGTGTGTGTGTGTGCGCGTGTGTGCATGTGCGTGTATGTGTGTGTGTGTGTATGTGAGTGTGTGTGTGTGCCTGTCTTTGTGTGTGTGTGTCTGTGCGTGTGTGCGTGTGTGTGTGTGCTGTGCATGTGCATGTGTGTCTGTGTGTGTGTGTGTGCGCCTGTCTGTGTGGTTGTGTGTGTCTGTGTATGTGTGTGTGTATGTGTGCGTGTGTGTGTGTGTGTGTGTGCATGCGTGTGCTTGTGCATGTGTGTGCTTGTGCATGTGTGTGTGTGCGCCTGTGTGTGTATGTGTGTGTGTGTATGTAGGTGTGTGCTGTGCATTTGCGTGTGTGTGTGTGTGTGTGTGTGTGTGTGTGTGTGTGTGTGTGTGTGTGTGTGTGTGTGTGTGTGTGTGTGTGTGTGTGTGTGTGTGTGTAATATGAAGTACTAATGGATGAAGAAGGGTCACTGGACATGAAATGCATCAGTAATGAAACAAACAAACATGCTGATGGTATGCTCATATCAATTACTCCTTGAACACAGTAGTGCTGTAGTGTTTCTCTAGAATTCACATTTCGAGTCACACAAATCCAAAAGTTGTGTTTTGTCGAAATCCTTTGTTCTTTCAATCCACTGAAATAACCCTGCATCCATTCTTCACCTGCCTGCAAAGTAGTGTTAGGAGAGACGGAAACATATGTAAAAAACCTCCTCATTAGGTGGTGACCTCCTCATTAGGTCTACGTTACTGGAGATGGTGACCTCCTCATTAGGTCTACGTTACTGGAGATGGTGACCTCCTCATTAGGTCTACATTACTGGAGATGGTGACCTCCTCATTAGGTCTACGTTACTGGAGATGGTGACCTCCTCATTAGGTCTACGTTACTGGAGATGGTGACCTCCTCATTAGGTCTACATTACTGGAGATGGTGACCTCCTCATTAGGTCTACATTACTGGAAATGGTGACCTCCTCATTAGGTCTACATTACTGGAGATGGCGACCTCCTCATTAGGTCTACATTACTGGAGATGGTGACCTCCTCATTAGGTCTACATTACTGGAGATGGTGACCTCATTAGGTCTACATTACTGGAGATGGTGACCTCCTCATTAGGTCTACATTACTGGAGATGGTGACCTCCTCATTAGGTCTACATTACTGGAGATGGTGACCTCCTCATTACGTCTACATTACTGGAGATGGTGACCTCCTCATTACGTCTACATTAATTGGAGATGGTGACCTCCTCATTAGGTCTACATTACTGGAGATGGTGACCTCCTCATTAGGTCTACATTACTGGAGATGGTGACCTCCTCATTAGGTCTACATTACTGGAGATGGTGACCTCCTCAATAAGTCTACATTACTGGAGATTGTGACCTCTTCATTAGGTCTACATTACTGGAGATGGTGACCTCCTCAATAAGTCTACATTACTGGAGATGGTGACCTCCTCATTAGGTCTACATTACTGGAGATGGTGACCTCCTCATTAGGTCTACGTTATTGGAGATGGTTATCTCCTAATCAGGTCTACGTTATTGAAAATGGTAACCTCATTAAGTCTACGTTATTGAATATGGTAACCTCCTCATTAGGTCTACGTTATTGAAGATGGTAACCTCCTCATCAGGTCTACGTTATTGAAGATGGTGCCCTCCTCATCAGGTGTACGTTATTGAAGAGGGTAACCACCTCATTAGGTCTACGTTATTGAAGATGGTGACCTCCTCATTAGGTCACGTTATTGAAGATGGTAACCTCATTAGGTCACGTTATTGAAGATGGTAACCTCCTCATTAGGTCTAAGTTATTGAAGATGGTGACCTCCTCATTAGGTCACGTTATTGAAGATGGTAACCGCATTACGTCTACGTTATTGACGATGGTGACCTCCTCATTAGGTCTACGTTATTGAATATGGTAACCTCGTCAGGTCTACGTTATTGAATATGGTAACCTCATTATGTCTACGTTATTGAAGATGGTAACCTCATTAGGTCTACGTTATTGAATATGGTAACCTCATTATGTCTACGTTATTGAAGATGGTAACCTCATTAGGTCTACGTTATTGAAGAGGGTAACCTCCTCATTATGTCTACGTTATTGAAGATGGTTACCTATTCATCAGGTCTACGTTATTGAAGAGGGTAACCTCCTCATCAGGTCTACGTTATTGAAGATGGTAACCTCATTAGGTCTACGTTATTGAAGAGGGTAACCTCCTCATCAGGTATACGTTATTGAAGATGGTAACCTCATCAGGTCTACGTTATTGAAGATGGTAACCTCATTAGGTCACGTTATTGAAGATGGTAACCTCATTAGGTCTACGTTATTGAATATGGTAACCTCATTAGGTCTACGTTATTGAAGATGGTAACCTCATTAGGTCTACGTTATTGAAGATGGTAACCTCATTAGGTCTACGTTATTGAAGATGGTGTTCTCCTCATTAGGTCACGTTATTGAAGATGGTAACCTCATTTGGTCTACGTTATTGAATATGGTAACCTCATTAGGTCTACGTTATTGAAGATGGTAACCTATTAGGTCTATGTTATTGAAGATGGGACCTCGTTAGGTCTACGTAATTGAATATGGTGACCTCCTCATCAGGTCTACATTATTGAAGATGGTAACCTCATTAGGTCACGTTATTGAAGATGGTAACCTCATTAGGTCTACGTTATTGAATATGGTAACCTCATTAGGTCTACGTTATTGAAGATGGTAACCTCATTAGGTCTACGTTATTGAAGATGGTGTTCTCCTCATTAGGTCACGTTATTGAAGATGGTAACCTCATTTGGTCTACGTTATTGAAGATGGTAACCTCATTAGGTCTACGTTAATGAAGATGGTAACCTCATTAGGTCACGTTATTGAAGATGGTGACCTCCTCATTTGGTCTACGTTATTGAAGATGGTGACCTCCTCATCAGGTCTACGTTATTGAAGATGGTAACCTATTAGGTCTATGTTATTGAAGATGGGACCTCGTTAGGTCTACGTAATTGAATATGGTGACCTCCTCATCAGGTCTACATTATTGAAGGGGTAACCTCAAATAGGTCTACGTTATTGAAGATGGTGACCTCCTCATTAGGTCTACGTTATTGAAGAGGGTAACCTCAAATAGGTCTACGTTATTGAAGATGGTGACCTCCTCATTTGGTCTACGTTATTGAAGATGGTAACCTCATTAGGTCTACGTTATTGAAGATGGTAACCTCCTCATCAGGTCTACGATATTGAAGATGGTAACCTCATTAGGTCTACGTTATTGAAGATGGTGACCTCCTCATTAGGTCACGTTATTTAAGATGGTAACCTCATTAGGTCTACGTTATTGAATATGGTAATCTCCTCATTAGGTCTACGTTATTGAAGATGGTAACCTCCTCATCAGGTCTACGATATTGAAGATGGTAACCTCATTAGGTCTACGTTATTGAAGAAGGTAACCTCATTAGGTCTACGTTATTGAAGATGGTATCCTCATTAGGTCACGTTATTGAAGATGGTAACCTCCTCATCAGGTCTATATTATTGAAGATAGTGACCTCCTCATCAGGTCTACGTTATTGAAGATAGTGACCTCCTCATCAGGTCTATATTATTGAAGATAGTGACCTCCTCATCAGGTCTACGATATTGAAGATGGTGACCTCCTGATCAGGTGTACGTTATTGAAGAGGGTAACCACCTCATTAGGTCTACGTTATTGAAGATGCTGACCTCCTCATTAGGTCACGTTATTGAAGATGGTAAACTCATTAGGTCTACGTTATTGAAGATGGTAACCTCATTAGGTCACGTTATTGAAGATGGTAACCTCATTAGGTCACATTATTGAAGATGGTAACCTCATTAGGTCACGTTATTGAAGATGGTGACCTCCTCATTAGGTCACGTTCTTGAAGATAGTAACCTCATTAGGTCACGTTATTGAAGATGGTAACCTCATTAGGTCTACGTTATTGAAGATGGTAACTCCCACATTAAGTCTCAATTATTATAATGTTTTGCTTCATTATAACCCCATGTTTGAAGTAGTATTTTTGGGGTAAATATGTCATGGATTGTATTTTTCTTCGGGGGTGTTAACGATCGCAGCTGTAAACAGTGTGGGTTTCAACAGCGTTTGAGTAAAGATATATTTTGCTTAGATCTGGGCAATTAGTGTTTCCATTTTATTTCAGGATCGTCCTCATAGGGGACTTCACTTATTTTGGGCGTTTTGCTTATTTGCAATTTTCTAAAAGTATTACCGATTTCCTGAAAGTTAATGGATAAACAAAAAAACTTAATTAGTTCCCACAATGAGTATGGTTAGCCAGTATTTTCCACAACAGATTGTTTCATAATGAAATGTTCTTTAAATATTGTTTGTGTTTGTGTGTGTGTGTGTGTGTGTGTGTGTGTGTGTGTGTGTGTGTGTGTGTGTGTGTGTGTGTGTGTGTGTGTGTGTGTGTGTGTGTGTGTGTGTGTGTGTGTGTGTGTGTGTGTGTGTGTGTGTGTGTGTGTGTGTGTGCGCATGCCTGGGGGGTGTGTATGCATTCCTGCAACTTTATTTAATAAAGCATTTTGTGGGGAGTTTGCTTTAAATCCTGCATAGAAGAACAAGATAAGCCTGTGGGTAATGTGCAAATATTCTCTAGTTGCTTTCCTGGCGAAACAAACAAACACCTCTCTAGTCACAGACGCAGCATGTCGGAGGATGATTTGACAGAGACAAAACATTTCAAAATGACATTTCTCTGGGTGGAACGAAAAGAAAACAAGGACACAGATTAAAGTTAGCATTCATAGCCCAAAGTTTGCACAAGGGTTGTCGTATTCTACTGCTGGGTAAATTCACCCAGGGGACAAGAAATATGCTTCTTCAGTCAGCAGGCTCCAGAGTTCACACACCTCTACATATGAGTGTGCGAGAGAGAGCGAAAAGAAAGTTTCAATACTGCTGAGGAAAATAACACCTTACATAGTGCCAAGGCTTTATAAAGCCTCTGTTGTTATATGATGTTGAATGGGGCCTGGCCAGACAGATCAAGATAATCTGTCACAAAAAAATTGCATGGAAGTGAAACGAGAGGCTGCAGATGAGCTAGGAAATTGACTGCCGTGTCGAGCTGGAAAACACCACCACAATAATAACAATTAAGTCCTAGACGGTTGAAAGACGTAGTGATAGATGTAGAGTGAGAGTGTCAATAGCACTGTGTTACTGGGTATTGTTGTATTGGACAATGTTTGTCTCTCTCCCTCTCCAACACAAACTCATATATTGTTTTTCTGTCGTTTCCCATGTGACATCTCATTTGACAGCTTATTCAAATCCAACTGTTAATCATCTCCTATATGTCAAAATATAACATGAACGATCGCCTGAGACGGAACTGAACTTTATAGCTTTATTTGTCACGCCCTGACCATAGATTGCTTTGTATGTTTCTATGTTTTGTTTGGTCAGGGTGTGATGCGGGTGGGCATTCTATTTCTAGGTTGTCTGTTTCTATGTGTTTGGACTAGTATGGTTCTCAATCAGAGGCAGGTGTCATTTGTTGTCTCTGATTGGGAGCCATATTAAGGTAGCCTGTTTTTCATTGTGTTTTGTGGGTGATTATTTTCTGTTGTGTGTCTGCACCATACAGAACTGTTTAATTTTCGTTTCTGTCTTTCACGTTGTTATTTTTGTATTTTCAGTGTTCAGTTGATTCATTAAATATTGACATAGACACATACCACGCTGCGCATTGGTCCTCCTCTTCTCATTCCAACGACGAGCGTTACATTATTGGCATCTCAATGTCTCCAAAGCAAATTAGATATACTACTTGAAAAACAGGAAAATAAATGGTATTTTTGTCTGTATGACAATAGCTCTGCATTTTGCACAGTTGGCAAATACTGGAATTGTATTTCAACAACGCAAGAATCAAGGACAGCTATTAGTTTCTGTTGAGAGCTGTCCTCACGTAACTGTCCTCATGTAACTGTTCTCACTTAACTGTTCTCACGTAACTGTTCTCACGTATCTGTCCTCACGTAACTGTCCTCACGTAACTGTCTTCACGTAACTGTCCTCACGTAACTGTCCTCACGTAACTGTCCTCACGTATCTGTCCTCACGTAACTGTCCTCACGTAACTGTCCTCACGTAACTGTCCTCACGTAACTGTCCTCATGTAACTGTCCTCACGTAACTGTCCTCGCGTAACTGTCCTCACGTAACTGTCCTCGCGTAACTGTCCTCATGTAACTGTCCTCATGTAACTGTCCTCACGTAACTGTCCTCATGTAACTGTCCTCATGTAACTGTCCTCATGTAACTGTCCTCATGTAACTGTCCTCACGTAACTGTCCTCATGTAACTGTCCTCATGTAACTGTCCTCATGTAACTGTCCTCATGTAACTGTCCTCATGTAACTGTCCTCGCGTAACTGTCCTCGCGTAACTGTCCTCGCGTAACTGTCCTCGCGTAACTGTCCTCGCGTAACTGTCCTCATGTAACTGTCCTCATGTAACTGTCCTCATGTAACTGTCCTCATGTAACTGTCCTCATGTCTGCATTATCTTCTTTGTCACGATGCAGGAACTCAAAACACTGTTTCCTTTGACAATTCCGAGCATGAAAGCATCGCCAAACATGCATTAAGGATTCAATTGAAATACTGTTGCTTCCTAGAAGGTCACTGTGACAAATCCATATCTCTCCAGCTCAATGGACAACAAAGCATCTCATGTGAGGTCAATGTTACGTCTCTTTTCTCTCCAGTCCCTTGTGAGAGAGGAGGTTGACGCCGCAAGGCATCAACAGTCTCTCTCTCTCTCTCTCTCTCTCTCTCTCTCTCTCTCTCTCTCTCTCTCTCTCTCTCTCTCTCTCTCTCTCTCTCTCTCTCTCTCTCTACTGATTGGAGGTAGCTCCTGACTGGGCTCCACCGCCACGTGGCACCGCCACATCTCCCAGACCTCCAACAGATGGCCAAACATCTGTACCCGTTGACATGGAAAAGGTGGCCCAATGACGCTGGTTTGATGTTTTATTTCGATCGTTCCGCTTGGGTGGGACGGTCTTCCTCTCCTCTCCTCCACTCCCCTCCCTCCCCTCCTCTCTTCCCCTCTCTGCTCCCTGGTTCCCTCCCCTCCTCTCTTTCCCTCTCTGCTCCCTGGTTCCCTCCCCTCCTCTCTTCCCCTCTCTGCTCCCTGGTTCCCTCCCCTCCTCTCTTTCCCTCTCTGCTCCCTGGTTCCCTCCCCTCCTCTCTTTCCCTCTCTGCTCCCTGGTTCCCTCCCCTCCTCTCTTTCCCTCTCTGCTCCCTGGTTCCCTCCCCTCCTCTCTTCCCCTCTCTGCTCCCTGGTCCCCTCCTCTCTTCCCCTCTCTGCTCCCTGGTTCCCACTCCTCCCTCATTTCCTAGAATTTCACTGTTTGGAGGGGTAGCGTTCGTTCATCAATCAGAAAGGAGGCCCTGGTTATTGTCTGAATTGGCTGTGTAGTCCTTGATTGGCTGGTGGGTATTTGTTTGGACACAGTCAAAGCAGAGACAATCAGTGGTTTGTGGAGGGTTGCATGGCTGTAGTGAAAAGCCCATTGTCAAGCTCCACTCTTTGTGCCTTCCAGCTGTGGCAGAGGATTCAAAGGACAAGGAGGAGGAGGAGGAGGAGGAAGATGAAAGGGGAAGAGGAAGAGGAGGAGGAGAGGTGGATGTTAGCTGCCAGGTAGCCTCCTTCTCACCCACCCCACCACCAACCCTCCCATGCCCTAACCCAGACCAGAATGCCCACAGCAGTATACTGAGTTGGCAGAGCCTAATACCACAGCCCCTAAGGGCCCCCTACACTCTGCCATCCCCCTTGTTAGCTACGGGGGTCTGACAAGCCGTGTTCGACAGGCTGGCTGAACGGCTGGAGGACACTGGATGGCTCCTTGGCTGGTTGCTAGTCCCCTCAGTCAATCCACTCCTCTGGGCCAAGGAAGCTTAGCCAGAATAGGCTTTTGACCATAGGCAGAGAGATGAGCAAGTCCCCCGCTGGCCCCCACTACAACCCTCCACCTTCACTCCCCACATCAATCCATTAACCAATGCCATCAACACAATGCCTGTCCTTCTGAATTGTGTTCAACTGGATTCTTTTAATGGTTCTTTCTTCTCAATATACCATAGTTGTAATTCCACATAATGCAGTGAATATAGGTCATATCCATCCCACACTACCAGTCTTCATAACTACATCTGAAAGCCACTCTTTGTTCATTTCATACTCTGCCATTATGTATCTTTATTTTCTCTCAGGTGTAATTGTTTGTGTGATTATTTGTAATTTATGTATTTCAAGCTTCTTGGAAGCACCAGGCACTTATTTTAATTTGATCTTGTTTTGTACTTAATTATTTTTTTCTTTGTTTTCTTATTCATTTCTTCTTGCTTGTCTCTCTCCTCGCTCGTCCCTTGGAGCGATTAATCAAGGTTCTGAGTTTCTCCGGATTTTGACTCCTCCGCATCGCTGACTTATTTATTTACCTTCTGGAAGTGGCGCTGTATTTCCATATGTTCCCGAGCGCATCTTAATTTCCTGTAATTTTGAGATGCGGGTGTTGAGGAGAGGAGGACTAGCAACGTCTGGCAAGCGAGGAAAACACAAAACGAGGCTAGAGATGCATTCTAAGTGAAAAATTGAGTGTAATCGTGATGGTAACATTGGAGATATTTTATCAAGGTTGGAAAATTTGTCATTGTCAAGTGTTTTGTATACACCCCTACGTATTCACTGAAGAATTCATGTGACACATTTTTCATCTTTTGATATGAGTATTTTGACAGCAAATATAAAAAGCAACTGTTGAATTGAAGAGTGGGAATACCTGCATATTAAACAGAAAGTGCTATGTTATTATTTGCTGAATTGAAGGGTGAGAATATCTACCTATTAAACAGAAAGTGCTGTGTTATTATTTGCTGAATTGAAGGGTGAGAATATCTACCTATTAGACAGAAAGTGCTGTGTTATTATTTGCTGAATTGAAGGGTGAGAATATCTACCTATTAGACAGAAAGTGCTGTGTTATTATTCGGCGTCCTTCCTCTCGACCCATCTCTTCCCTCCTCACCTTTCTTTGTCTCCCTCTCCCTCGATTCCTTCCTTTGACCTCCATCCTCTCTCCTCTTCTCCCCTCTCTCCCCCTCCTATCTCCCTCTCTACCCTTCCATCCCCTCTCCTCTTCTCCCCTCTCTCCCCCTCCTATCTCCCTCTCTACCCTTCCATCCCCTCTCCTCTTCTTCCCTCTCTCCCCCTCCTATCTCCCTCTCTACCCTTCCATCCCCTCTCCTCTTCTTCCCTCTCTCCCCCTCCTATCTCCCTCTCTACCCTTCCATCCCCTCTCCTCTTCTCCCCTCTCTCCCCCTCCTATCTCCCTCTCTACCCTTCCATCCCCTCTCCTCTTCTTCCCTCTCTCCCCCTCCTATCTCCCTCTCTACCCTTCCATCCCCTCTCCTCTTCTCCCCTCTCTCCTCCTCCTATATCCCTCTCTACCCTTCCATCCCCTCTTCTCTTCTCCCCTCTCTCTCCCTCCTACCTCCCTCTCTACCCTTCCATCCTTCTCTCCTATTCTTGACTCCTCTCCTCTAACTCTTCCCTCTATCCTCCTCTCTCATCCTTCTCTCTCAGGGCAGCAGGAGTTCTGACAGCTCTTTGCTACAGCCACCAGGTGAGGGACAAACCTAACCGCTGCTAGGAACCAACTCTCACCTCACCCTACCATGCCTTCATCCATATGCATCCACCACCAGCTGCACCCATCAACCCAAAGTCTCCTGCAAAGACATCCTGCTCCTTCTCCTTCTCTCTCTCCCTCTCTCTCCTTCTCTCTCTCTCTTTCTCTCTCTCTGTCTGTCAGTTTCCTGTTTGAGTAAAACAACATGGCAACAGTAGAGTAGAGTACAGTGACTCGACTGTCAAAATCAACATGGTCGCATTCTTTCATTGTCATTCACAGTTCATGTTTTATTTTGTGTTATTTATGTTTGTTTTTGCCAACATGGCAAAAAATACTGCTTATCCACCGTGGGTGATGAGAGCGCTGGGTCTATCGCCCTCCTCCACTGCCTAAGATCTCTGCCTCTCCTCTCTCATGTTTCCCCTGGTACACAAGGTCACCCCGTCACATGATTAGCATTTTCTAAAATTGTTTCTTAGGAGAAGAATCTGATGTCTATTTATTGTAGGAACGTGTCAGGCATCTGTGTTTGACACAGCCTGAATATTCAACAGCTCCAAAGCATTAACCTTTTAAGAAAAAAGAGAATTACATGCTATTTGATGTTGAATGGGCGTGGCCAACATGTTATAGGATGTTGAATGGGCCAACATGTTATAGGATGGTGAATGGGCCAACATGTTATAGGATGTTGAATGGGCCAACATGTTATAGGATGGTGAATGGGCCAACATGTTATAGGATGGTGAATGGGCCAACATGTTATAGGATGTTGAATGGGCCAACATGTTATAGGATGTTGAATGGGCCAACATGTTATAGGATGTTGAATGTGCCTGGCCAACATGTTATAGGATGGTGAATGGGCCAACATGTTATATGATGTTGAATGGGCCGACATGTTATAGGATGGTGAATGGGCCAACATGTTATAGGATGGTGAATGGGCCAACATGTTATATGATGTTGAATGGGCCAACATGTTATAGGATGTTGAATGGGTCAACATGTTATTGGATGTTGAATGGGTCAGCATGTTATAGGATTTATATTTTACATTTAAGTCATTTAGCAGACGCTCTTATCCAGAGCGACTTACAAATTGGACAGTTCATACATATTCATCATGGTCCCCCCGTGGGAATTGAACCCACAACCCTGGCGTTGCAAGCGCCATGCTCTACCAACTGAGCCACACGGGACCGTGATGGGATATAGGATGTTGAATGGGCCAACATGTTATATGATGTTGAATGGGCCAACATGTTATAGGATGGTGAATGGGCCAACATGTTATAGGATGGTGAATGTGCCTGGCCAACATGTTATAGGATGGTGAATGGGCCAACATGTTATAGGATGGTGAATGGGCCAACATGTTATAGGATGGTGAATGGGCCAACATGTTATAGGATGGTGAATGGGCCAACATGTTATATGATGTTGAATGGACCAACATGTTATATGATGTTGAATGGGCCAACATGTTATAGGATGTTGAATGGGCCAACATGTTATAGGATGTTGAATGTGCCTGGCCAACATGTTATAGGATGGTGAATGGGCCAACATGTTATAGGATGGTGAATGGGCCAACATGTTATAGGATGGTGAATGGGCCAACATGTTATAGGATGGTGAATGGACCAACATGTTATAGGATGGTGAATGGACCAACATGTTATAGGATGTTGAATGGACCAACATGTTATATGATGTTGAATGGACCAACATGTTATATGATGTTGAATGGACCAACATGTTATATGATGTTGAATGGGCCAACATGTTATATGATGTTGAATGGGCCAACATGTTATATGATGTTGAATGGACCAACATGTTATATGATGTTGAATGGGCCAACATGTTATATGATGTTGAATGGGCCAACATATTATAGGATGGTGAATGGACCAACATGTTATAGGATGGTGAATGGACCAACATGTTATAGGATGGTGAATGGACCAACATGTTATAGGATGTTGAATGGGCCAACATGTTATAGGATGTAGAACGATCCTGGTCAACATGTTATAGTATGTTGAACGATCCTGGTCAACATGTTATAGGATGTAGAACGATCCTGGTCAACATGTTATAGGATGTAGAACGATCCTGGTCAACATGTTATAGGATGTTGAATGGGCCAACATGTTATAGGATGTTGAATGGGCCAACATGTTATAGGATGTTGAATGGGCCTGGCCAACATGTTATAGGATGTTGAATGGGCCAACATGTTATAGGATGGTGAATGGGCCAACATGTTATAGGATGGTGAATGGGCCAACATGTTATAGGATGTTGAATGGGCCAACATGTTATAGGATGGTGAATGGGCCAACATGTTATAGGATGTTGAATGGGCCAACATGTTATAGGATGTTGAATGGGCCAACATGTTATAGGATGGTGAATGGGCCAACATGTTATATGATGTTGAATGTGCCAACATGTTATATGATGTTGAATGGGCCAACATGTTATAGGATGGTGAATGGGCCAACATGTTATAGGATGTTGAATGGGCCAACATGTTATAGGATGTTGAATGGGCCAACATGTTATAGGATGGTGAATGGGCCAACATGTTATAGGATGTTGAATGGGCCAACATGTTATATGATGTTGAATGGGCCAAGATGTTATATGATGTTGAATGTGCCTGGCCAACATGTTATAGGATGGTGAATGGGCCAACATGTTATATGATGTTGAATGGGCCAACATGTTATAGGATGTAGAATGGGTCAGCATGTTATAGGATGGTGAATGGGCCAACATGTTATAGGATGTAGAATGGGTCAGCATGTTATAGGATGTTGAATGGGCCAACATGTTATAGGATGTTGAATGGGCCAACATGTTATAGGATGGTGAATGGGCCAACATGTTATAGGATGTTGAATGGGCCAACATGTTATATGATGTTGAATGGGCCAACATGTTATAGGATGGTGAATGGGCCAACATGTTATAGGATGGTGAATGGGCCAACATGTTATATGATGTTGAATGGGCCAACATGTTATAGGATGTTGAATGGGTCAACATGTTATTGGATGTTGAATGGGTCAGCATGTTATAGGATTTATATTTTACATTTAAGTCATTTAGCAGACGCTCCTATCCAGAGCGACTTACAAATTGGACAGTTCATACATATTCATCATGGTCCCCCCGTGGGAATTGAACCCACAACCCTGGCGTTGCAAGCGCCATGCTCTACCAACTGAGCCACACGGGACCGTGATGGGATATAGGATGTTGAATGGGCCAACATGTTATATGATGTTGAATGGGCCAACATGTTATAGGATGGTGAATGGGCCAACATGTTATAGGATGGTGAATGGGCCAACATGTTATAGGATGGTGAATGGGCCAACATGTTATAGGATGGTGAATGGGCCAACATGTTATATGATGTTGAATGGACCAACATGTTATATGATGTTGAATGGGCCAACATGTTATAGGATGTTGAATGGGCCAACATGTTATAGGATGTTGAATGTGCCTGGCCAACATGTTATAGGATGGTGAATGGGCCAACATGTTATAGGATGGTGAATGGGCCAACATGTTATAGGATGGTGAATGGGCCAACATGTTATAGGATGGTGAATGGGCCAACATGTTATAGGATGGTGAATGGGCCAACATGTTATAGGATGGTGAATGGACCAACATGTTATATGATGTTGAATGGACCAACATGTTATATGATGTTGAATGGACCAACATGTTATATGATGTTGAATGGGCCAACATGTTATATGATGTTGAATGGGCCAACATGTTATATGATGTTGAATGGACCAACATGTTATATGATGTTGAATGGGCCAACATGTTATATGATGTTGAATGGGCCAACATATTATAGGATGGTGAATGGACCAACATGTTATAGGATGTTGAATGGACCAACATGTTATAGGATGTTGAATGGGCCAACATGTTATAGGATGTAGAACGATCCTGGTCAACATGTTATAGTATGTTGAACGATCCTGGTCAACATGTTATAGGATGTAGAACGATCCTGGTCAACATGTTATAGTATGTTGAACGATCCTGGTCAACATGTTATAGGATGTAGAACGATCCTGGTCAACATGTTATAGGATGTAGAACGATCCTGGTCAACATGTTATAGGATGTAGAACGATCCTGGTCAACATGTTATAGGATGTAGAACGATCCTGGTCAACATGTTATAGGATGTTGAATGGGCCAACATGTTATATGATGTTGAATGGGCCAACATGTTATAGGATGTAGAACGATCCTGGTCAACATGTTATAGGATGTAGAACGATCCTGGTCAACATGTTATAGGATGTTGAATGGGTGTGTTTACCTCGACTGTCTTGTTCTGTGAATTTTTTCAATTTGTTTTTTAAAAATGTATTTCATGCATTTTGAAATTATTCTTTCACTGTCTACTGAAAGAGACAAGGTGGGGTAAAGACATTAAAGAAGGCTATGGGAGACGCGGATGTTCGAATATGCTTATAGATATTTCAGACTAGCTAAACGTGTATTATTGTTTTTGGAAACTATATACACCTTTACGGTACTGATCAAGCTATGACCATGTCATTCAACGGTGTACTTAGACAAGCACTTGGCACATAGATGGGCTTGCTGTGATTTACTTATGACACTACATAATGTGCAGGCTCCTATGTTTCCTGTAGAGACAGAATTGTTATTAGTTTAGAAAATAATCCTGGCTGCTGCAGACAGTGGGTGATAACACATCTTTAAAAAACATCTTTAAGCTCATTATCGCTAAGTGTCAACGGGAATTATTTAGCGTCTCCCTGAGCTGGGAGTTCAAATAAAGCAATGTGAGGTTTTACGCTGATGTTCCACTGATATCCATTTCTGCCTCCATTTCAACTTAGAGATGATTTATTTGAAGATTTCTCTCTCTCTCTCTCTCTCTCTCTTTCTCTACATCTCATATCTCATGCTAATCTGCATCTTTGCATCACTTCCTGGAAATCAGCTTTGAGCCATTACCTCTGAAGTGAAGGCTGCTGGGTAAGCTGTGTTGCTTTATCAATGTGGAGTTTGCGAGGTAAACAAGAGCATAAACACTAACAAAACAGACAGGAAGACGTGCCTTGACTTGGAGATGGGCAATTCCACCCTAACATGCTGATGCTGAGACTCCGTTTTTTAATCTTTAAAATGTATTTCAAACAAAAAGCAATGATTGCGAAGTTAAACAACCAATGCAACTCTCTGCATAAGGAAAAACATTTGCAATTTTCACTGAAAATTGTCTAAAAACATGGTAAAAACAGCACAAACACTACAAATTGTCATTCTATCATCAGACTTTGCATCTACACTGTCTCAGCAGCATGATGTTACTGTGGAATTTCCCAGACACAAAGTTAAAGTAATGGATGGCTTGTATTTGTTGTTGTTTTCAGTTGGGTTTAAATTAAAAACATTAAATTTTTTGGGTTGTTAATTTTTATCCACCATGGAATTGGTGGAGTGTATGTTCCAGCAGGTGTTCTGTCTGTATGGGATTCCGGAGGACATCGTCTCTGACCACGGGCCCCAGTTTGTCTCCCGGGTGTGGCAAGCCTTCTGTGACCCGACTGGGGGTCGCCCGAACTTTTCGTATGAATCTACAACTTTTTCTCCCTGAGTATTCATTACAACCGTAGACTTTGTGAATTATGTCTCTTGTATAATACATTTCATACATTAGTTTATACTGGATTAAGCGTACATTTAAATGAACGTGAATTTAGTATGCCATATTCCAACAATCCCTCCCATCTTATGCCAATATCAGCTATTTTTAGGTCTTGGTTCCAATAGAGATTGTCAGTTAGATAGGCTCTCCGCAAGGTTTTGTATATCCTACCTATCATATGAGTATCATTATCTGATTCAAATAGGATTCCTTCAACATTGTTCCTCATATTCAAAGGGTTCGGATAAACATTTTGTGATATAGAACATTTAAGCTGCATATATTTGAGAATGTCTACATTGGTCAATAGATTTTATTTCTGTCATGGAAATAATTGTATTTCCTGTTACCACGTCATTTAAGGATTCTATGTGGGTCAATTCATTGGTGAATTCTGAAAAGCTATCCACCCTATTCCATAGGGTATGCTTTTAGGGACTGATATAGGTTCTTGTGGAATAAGTTTCATTTTCTTCCATATCGTTAGTGTTCCTAACGATTAAGTGGTTCGTGTTCTTAGTTTTATCCTTTGACCATTGAAACGTGAAAATATTCTGTGGATGAGCATACGCATTTGAATATGTATCCATTTTACTGCCACACTGCCTAAAGAGATGACTGTTTGTCTCAAAATGGCCACCGTGTTCCCATTATCACTGAAAATGGCCACTGTGTTCCATTACGACTGAAAATGGCCACCCTGTTCCATTATGCACGAAGGCTCAGCGATTACAGCCAAATGGCCAAGTAACGTATTGTCTAGTGAACTATGGAATGCCTGGTCAATCTACACTAAAACCTAATGTACTTTGGTACCTTGCGTGATGACTTTAATGAATGTTCACTGACCATAACATGTCTTTCTCTAACATCCAAGGAAATTGTCTGATAATGGTGAGAGATAAACAAGATAATTATGTCTTTATGTTTTGTAGACAAACTCCCCATTGCAGTGCCTAGACCTTCAAATAATAGATACACAAACTCCCCATTGCAGTGCCTAGACCTTCAAATAATAGATACACAAACTCCCCATTGCAGTGCCTAGACCTTCAAATAATAGATACACAAAATGCCCATTGCAGTACCAAGCACAAGAGGAAATAGACTACTGACAGCGGTGAAGCAATACACTACCTCAGACACTACAGGTACGGTATATAAGGCAGTCTCCTTAGCCACCCCCTCATACCATGACTTCAGCCCTATCCCCATACCATGACTTCAGTCCTATCCCCACACCATGACTTCAGTCCTATCCCCATACCATGTCTTCAGTCCTATCCACATACCATGACTTCAGTCCTATCCCCATACCATGACTTCAGTTCCATCCCCATACCATGTCTTCAGTCCTATCCCCATACCATGTCTTCAGTCCTATCCCCATACCATGTCTTCAGTCCTATCCCCATACCATGTCTTCAGTCCTATCCCCATACCATGTCTTCAGTCCTATCCCCATACCATGTCTTCAGTCCTATCCCCATACCATGACTTCAATCCTATCCCCATACCATGACTTCAGTTCCATCCCCATACCATGTCTTCAGTCCTATCCCCATACCATGTCTTCAGTCCTATCCCCATACCATGTCTTCAGTCCTATCCCCATACCATGACTTCAGCCCTATCCCCATACCATGACTTCAGTCTCATACCATGACTTCAGTCTTATCCCCATACCATGACTTCAGTCCTATCCCCACACCATGACTTCAGTCCTATCCCCATACCATGACTTCAGTCTCATCCCCATACCATGACTTCAGTCCTATCCCCATATCATGACTTCAGTCCTATCCCCATACCATGCTTTCAGTCCTATCCCCATACCATGACTTCAGTCCTATCCCCATACCATGACTGCAGTCCTATCCCCATACCATGACTTCAGCCCTATCCCCATACCATGACTTCATCCCTATCCCCATACCATGACTTCAGTCCTATCCTGATACAAACTTGCTGTCCAGTTCCATATAATGACTATCACTTATGTCACTCCATTTCTCAGCTCTCCTCCATTTCTCAGCTCTCCTCCATTTCTGAGACTTCCTTGCATTTCGAAGCCAGATCTGGGTGTAAGCAGGTAAAACACACATTATGCTATCTCACTGTGAAAATACAGTATTTTAGCATATCTTTCTCTCTGTTTCTGGCCCTCATTCACACTCACTTCTGTAATTGCCGTCTCTTGATTTGCTTTCTCCTGAGCCACGACCACGGATGATCGAAAGCCTCGTCGACACATGTAGTCCTTTCAAAACTGTTTTGTTATATTAATTACGTAAGTGCTGTTGGGGCGACCTTCCTCTGAGCCAATTGTAAAAACCAATTGCGTTGAATATCGGGCATGGCATATTAATTATCACCTCTTCCTAACGACTGGCAAATGGAAGCGTGTGTTCTATTTGTCTCACAATTATCTGTGATACGGTGAGGTGGGGACCAAGGCGGGGACCCTGCCACTTTGTTTAGAACGCATAATGGATTGAGAATCACCATAGCGATGAAGAGAACAAAAGGTGACTTTTGAGAGAGAACACAGTTATGCTCCAATACATGAATTCTAGAGTTTAAGAGAACTCTGGTATTCACAAGGCTGGGTTGTACATTCATGCACAAATGACAAACAGAACCAGAAACAGACATAGGTGACACACACCAGACCAGAACACACAGACCAGAACATAGACCAGACCAGAACACAGACCAGACCAGAACACACAGACCAGAACACAGACCAGACCAGACCAGAACACAGACCAGACCAGAACACAGACCAGAACACAGACCAGAACACAGACCAGAACACAGACCAGAACACAGACCAGACCAGAACACAGACCAGACCAGAGCAAAGACCAGACCAGAACAAACACACCAGACCAGAACACAAAATTTAAACCTGTCTGACAACACCGGTCTAATGGACAAAAACAAACGTGATATAGACATTTCCGCCCTTCCCGGGTCCCAATCTACCCTGCCACTCCCCCCTCCACCACTCTTGTCTCCCCCTCCCCCACTCCCGCCATCCCTAGATCCCCCTGCTCCCCACTGCCCCTCGCCATGCTCCCCACTGCCCCTCGCCCTGCTCCCCACTGCCCCTCGCCCTGCTCCCCACTGCCCCTCGCCCTGCTCCCCACTGCCCCTCGCCCTGCTCCCCACTGCCCCAATGCTGAACTTAATGGCAGTATACAAGCTCTGAAATTAATGGCAGTATACAAGCTCTGAATTTAATGGTAGTATACAAGCTCTGCACACAAGTTATGATCACCTACTTCTCCCTGCCTCCTCCCTATCCCTCTTGTGGTTTACCGCTTAACGCGTTAGCAACGTTTTAGGAATATAATCCACCAAGTTGCTGATGAAGACTTTCTCATTTATGTGCTGTCAACAGAAATCTGAATTTAATGTGTTTTAATGAGACTGAATTATGGATCATCAGTGCTGACATTTCAACGCCGAGCGGCCTGAGCCAAATTAAAAGTGATATTTCCTGCTAAAGGGACTCTTAATTACTTAACGACTTAAACGTGCATTGTTGCGCGCTTTGGAGACTACGAGTGCTTGACTGAAGGGTGGGAGGGCCGAGGTGAGATACAGACACATAGACATTCATCGGGCCTGCTGGAGAGTGTGCACTGCATTCAGGAGTGAAGGAAGGTACTGAAAAACTCCTTCATTGCAGGACCACAGTAACTTGCTAACTTGCTATATACTCCATTGTGTGTTTGTGTGTGCGTGTGTGTGTGTGTGTGTGTGTGTGTGTGTGTGTGTGTGTGTGTGTGTGTGTGTGTGTGTGTGTGTGTGTGTGTGTGTGTGTGTGTGTGTGTGTGGCCAAAGTACTGTGATAGTCACAAACCAATAGTCCCATTCCAAAAATCTTCCACATAGTTCTGTGACAAATACCCCCTATTATCCCGTGTAAATAAGTGGGATGCTAGCGGTGACAGTATTTGCTTGAACGTCTACAAAAACCAGCATCTAAAATCCCCCTGTGCCTTGTCCTTTTACTAAAAACGCATTTCATTAGAAACTGATGATAAAAAAAAAACAAGGCCGCAAACCAATTATCCCCCTTTTGCTCTGCGACACAACACAACCAACCAACCACAGGCGGTCATACAAGTAAACAGATGAGGTCTCTAGGAGTCAATGGCTCTCTTGGAGTTTCCCAGAGTCAGTACATGGTGGGTATGTGTGGAAAAACACAAGTCTGAGGGGGAAAAGGTGTTTCAGCGAGTCAGCGAGTCTCGGGCCCTGTAAGGAAAAACTCAGGGCTCTCAAGGGCCTGCACACTCAGTCCACCGGATCTCATTAGCTATAACAATTCCCACCATGCACTACAACCAAGCCCTGGAAAAAAAAATAGCTTGTTCCAGCAATTCTTTAACTTCTGTCTCTCTTCATTTAGCCCACTCTCTCTGGGTTCTGAGGGGTGTAGTGTAAAATAGGTCTGAATCTGCCATTGGCTCACTATTTCGGGCTCCTAAACTTCAGAAACAGTCCCAGACATGGTGAGGTATTAGGAGCCAGTCTATGAGGTGTTTGGTGGCTGTGGGTAGTCAGGATGTTACTAATGCATTGTGGTTAGTCAGGAGTAGGACTAGCACCATTGCCATCATTAACATACAATTAGTGATGGAAAGCGAGGCAAAGCATTTTCATCCCCGACGACAACAGAGGACAAAACGGAGTCCATCAATTCATTTCAACATGCACGTGATTCTTGATTTCGCCATTAGTCTTTCCTGTCTAAATGTTTAAGTAACCAAAAAACAATACTGAAAAGTTTCTTCCCCTATCGATATTAATCATGGATCTCTAATCAATATCTTCACTGCCACTCATGTCTTCCTGTCCCGTCCCTTTCTAATCCACCCATGTCCTCCTGTCCCGTCCCTTACTCCTCCACCCATGTCTTCCTGTCCCGTCCCTTTCTCCTCCACCCATGTCTTCCTGTCTCGTCCCTTACTCCTCCACTCATGTCTTCCTGTCTCGTCCCTTACTCCTCCACTCATGTCTTCCTGTCTCGTCCCTTACTCCTCCACTCATGTCTTCCTGTCTCGTCCCTTACTCCTCCACTCATGTCTTCCTGTCTCGTCCCTTACTCCTCCACCCATGTCTTCCTGTCCCGTCCCTTTCTCCTCCACCCATGTCTTCCTGTCTTGTCCCTTACTCATGTCTTCCTGTCTCTTCCCTTACTCCTCCACTCATGTCTTCCTGTCTCGTCCCTTACTCCTCCACCCATGTCTTCCTGTCCCGTCCCTTACTCCTCCACTCATGTCTTCCTGTCTCGTCCCTTACTCCTCCACTCATGTCTTCCTGTCTCGTCCCTTACTCCTCCACTCATGTCTTCCTGTCCTGTGACCTTACTCCTCCACTCATGTCTTTCTGTCCCGTCCCTTTCTCCTCCACCCATGTCCTCCTGTCCCGTCCCTTTCTCCTCCACCCATGTCTTCCTGTCCCGTCCCTTACTCCTCCACTCATGTCTTCCTGTCTCGTCCCTTACTCCTCCACTCATGTCTACCTGTCTCGTCCCTTTCTCCTCCACCCATGTCTTCCTGTCTCGTCCCTTTCTCCTCCACTCATGTCTTCCTGTCCTGTGACCTTACTCCTCCACTCATGTCTTCCTGTCCCGTCCCTTTCTCCTCCACCCATGTCCTCCTGTCCCGTCCCTTTCTCCTCCACCCATGTCTTCCTGTCCCGTCCCTTACTCCTCCACTCATGTCTTCCTGTCTCGTCCCTTACTCCTCCACTCATGTCTTCCTGTCTCGTCCCTTTCTCCTCCACCCATGTCTTCCTGTCCCGTCCCTTTCTCCTCCACTCATGTCTTCCTGTCTCGTCCCTTACTCCTCCACTCATGTCTTCCTGTCCTGTGACCTTACTCCTCCACTCATGTCTTCCTGTCACGTCCCTTTCTCCTCCACCCATGTCCTCCTGTCCCGTCCCTTTCTCCTCCACCCATGTCTTCCTGTCCCGTCCCTTACTCCTCCACCCATGTCTTCCTGTCCCGTCCCTTTCTCCTCCACTCATGTCTTCCTGTCCGTCCCTTACTCCTCCACCCATGTCTTCCTGTCCGTCCCTTACTCCTCCACCCATGTCTTCCTGTCCGTCCCTTTCTCCTCCACCCATGTCTTCCTGTCCCGTCCCTTACTCCTCCACCCATGTCTTCCTGTCCCGTCCCTTACTCCTCCACCCATGTCTTCCTGTCCGTCCCTTACTCCTCCACCCATGTCTTCCTGTCCCGTCCCTTTCTCCTCCACCCATGTCTTCCTGTCCCGTCCCTTACTCCTCCACCCATGTCTTCCTGTCCCGTCCCTTACTCCTCCACCCATGTCTTCCTGTCTCGTCCCTTACTCCTCCACCCATGTCTTCCTGTCCCGTCCCTTACTCCTCCACCCATGTCTTCCTGTCCGTCGCTTACTCCTCCACCCATGTCTTCCTGTCCCGTCCCTTACTCCTCCACCCATGTCTTCCTGTCCCGTCCCTTACTCCTCCACCCATGTCTTCCTGTCCCGTCTCTTACTCCTCCACTCATGTCTTCCTGTCCCGTCCCTTACTCCTCCACCCATGTCTTCCTGTCCGTCCCTTACTCCTCCACCCATGTCTTCCTGTCCCGTCCCTTACTCCTCCACCCATGTCTTCCTGTCCCGTCCCTTACTCCTCCACCCATGTCTTCCTGTCCCGTCCCTTACTCCTCCACCCATGTCTTCCTGTCCCGTCCCTTACTCCTCCACCCATGTCTTCCTGTCCCGTCCCTTACTCATGTCTTCCTGTCCCGTCCCTTTCTCCTCCACTCATGTCTTCCTGTCCCGTCTCTTACTCCTCCACCCATGTCTTCCTGTCCCGTCCCTTACTCCTCCACCCATGTCTTCCTGTCCCGTCCCTTACTCCTCCACCGATGTCTTCCTGTCCCGTCCCTTACTCCTCCACCCATGTCTTCCTGTCCCGTCCCTTACTCCTCCACTCATGTCTTCCTGTCCCGTCTCTTTCTCCTCCACCCATGTCTTCCTGTCCCGTCTCTTACTCCTCCACCCATGTCTTCCTGTCCCGTCCCTTTCTCCTCCACCCATGTCCTCCTGTCCCGTCCCTTACTCCTCCACCCATGTCTTCCTGTCCCGTCCCTTACTCCTCCACCCATGTCTTCCTGTCCCGTCCCTTTCTCCTCCACCCATGTCTTCCTGTCCCGTCCCTTACTCCTCCACCCATGTCTTCCTGTCCCGTCCCTTACTCATGTCTTCCTGTCCCGTCCCTTTCTCCTCCACTCATGTCTTCCTGTCCCGTCTCTTACTCCTCCACCCATGTCTTCCTGTCCCGTCCCTTACTCCTCCACCCATGTCTTCCTGTCCCGTCCCTTACTCCTCCACCCATGTCTTCCTGTCCCGTCCCTTACTCCTCCACCCATGTCTTCCTGTCCCGTCCCTTACTCCTCCACTCATGTCTTCCTGTCCCGTCTCTTTCTCCTCCACCCATGTCTTCCTGTCCTGTCTCTTACTCCTCCACTCATGTCTTCCTGTCCCGTCCCTTACTCCTCCACCCATGTCTTCCTGTCCCGTCCCTTACTCCTCCACTCATGTCTTCCTGTCCCGTCCCTTACTCCTCCACTCATGTCTTCCTGTCCCGTCCCTTACTCCTCCACCCATGTCTTCCTGTCCCGTCTCTTACTCCTCCACTCATGTCTTCCTGTCCCGTCTCTTTCTCCTCCACTCATGTCTTCCTGTCCCGTCTCTTTCTCCTCCACTCATGTCTTCCTGTCCCGTCCCTTACTCCTCCACTCATGTCTTCCTGTCTCGTCCCTTACTCCTCCACTCATGTCTTCCTGTCCCGTCCCTTTCTCCTCCACTCATGTCTTCCTGTCCCGTCTCTTACTCCTCCACTCATGTCTTCCTGTCCCGTCCCTTTCTCCTCCACTCATGTCTTCCTGTCCTGTCCCGTCTCTTACTCCTCCACTCATGTCTTCCTGTCCCGTCTCTTTCTCCTCCACTCATGTCTTCCTGTCCCGTCTCTTACTCCTCCACTCATGTCTTCCTGTCCCGTCCCTTACTCCTCCACCCATGTCTTCCTGTCCCGTCCCTTACTCCTCCACCCATGTCTTCCTGTCCCGTCCCTTTCTCCTCCACTCATGTCTTCCTGTCCTGTCCCGTCTCTTACTCCTCCACTCATGTCTTCCTGTCCCGTCTCTTTCTCCTCCACTCATGTCTTCCTGTCCCGTCTCTTACTCCTCCACTCATGTCTTCCTGTCCCGTCCCTTACTCCTCCACCCATGTCTTCCTGTCCCGTCCCTTACTCCTCCACCCATGTCTTCCTGTCCCGTCTCTTACTCCTCCACTCATGTCTTCCTGTCCCGTCTGTTACTCCTCCACTCATGTCTTCCTGTCCCGTCCCTTACTCCTCCACCCATGTCTTCCTGTCCCGTCCCTTACTCCTCCACTCATGTCTTCCTGTCCCGTCCCTTTCTCCTCCACTCATGTCTTCCTGTCCCGTCCCTTACTCCTCCACCCATGTCTTCCTGTCCCGTCCCTTACTCCTCCACTCATGTCTTCCTGTCCCGTCTCTTTCTCCTCCACCCATGTCTTCCTGTCCTGTCTCTTACTCCTCCACTCATGTCTTCCTGTCCCGTCCCTTACTCCTCCACCCATGTCTTCCTGTCCCGTCCCTTACTCCTCCACTCATGTCTTCCTGTCCCGTCCCTTACTCCTCCACTCATGTCTTCCTGTCCCGTCCCTTACTCCTCCACCCATGTCTTCCTGTCCCGTCTCTTACTCCTCCACTCATGTCTTCCTGTCCCGTCCCTTACTCCTCCACCCATGTCTTCCTGTCTCGTCCCTTACTCCTCCACTCATGTCTTCCTGTCCCGTCTCTTTCTCCTCCACCCATGTCTTCCTGTCCCGTCCCTTACTCCTCCACCCATGTCTTCCTGTCCCGTCCCTTACTCCTCCACCCATGTCTTCCTGTCCCGTCCCTTACTCCTCCACCCATGTCTTCCTGTCCCGTCCCTTACTCCTCCACCCATGTCTTCCTGTCCCGTCCCTTACTCATCCACCCATGTCTTCCTGTCCCGTCTCTTACTCCTCCACTCATGTCTTCCTGTCCCGTCCCTTTCTCCTCCACTTATGTCTTCCTGTCCCGTCCCTTTCTCCTCCACTCATGTCTTCCTGTCCTGTCCCGTCTCTTACTCCTCCACTCATGTCTTCCTGTCCCGTCTCTTACTCCTCCACTCATGTCTTCCTGTCCCGTCCCTTACTCCTCCACTCATGTCTTCCTGTCCCGTCTCTTTCTCCTCCACTCATGTCTTCCTGTCCCGTCTCTTTCTCCTCCACTCATGTCTTCCTGTCCCGTCCCTTTCTCCTCCACTCATGTCTTCCTGTCCCGTCTCTTACTCCTCCACTCATGTCTTCCTGTCCCGTCTCTTTCTCCTCCACTCATGTCTTCCTGTCCTGTCCCGTCTCTTACTCCTCCACTCATGTCTTCCTGTCCCGTCTCTTTCTCCTCCACTCATGTCTTCCTGTCCCGTCCCTTACTCCTCCACTCATGTCTTCCTGTCCCGTCCCTTACTCCTCCACTCATGTCTTCCTGTCCTGTCCCGTCTCTTACTCCTCCACTCATGTCTTCCTGTCCCGTCTCTTACTCCTCCACTCATGTCTTCCTGTCCCGTCTCTTACTCCTCCACTCATGTCTTCCTGTCCCGTCTCTTACTCCTCCACCCATGTCTTCCTGTCCCGTCCCTTACTCCTCCACTCATGTCTTCCTGTCCCGTCCCTTTCTCCTCCACTCATGTCTTCCTGTCCCTTCTCTTACTCCTCCACTCATGTCTTCCTGTCCCGTCCCTTACTCCTCCACTCAAGTCTTCCTGTCCCATCCCTTACTCCTCCACTCATGTCTTCCTGTCCCGTCCCTTACTCCTCCACTCATGTCTTCCTGTCCCGTCCCTTACTCCTCCACTCATGTCTTCCTGTCCCGTCCCTTTCTCCTCCACTCATGTCTTCCTGTCCCGTCCCTTACTCCTCCACTCATGTCTTCCTGTCCCGTCCCTTACTCCTCCACTCATGTCTTCCTGTCCCATCCCTTACTCCTCCACTTATGTCTTCCTGTCCCGTCCCTTTCTCCTCCACTCATGTCTTCCTGTCCCGTCCCTTTCTCCTCCACTCATGTCTTCCTGTCCCGTCCCTTACTCCTCCACTCATGTCTTCCTGTCCCGTCCCTTACTCCTCCACTCATGTCTTCCTGTCCCGTCCCTTTCTCCTCCACTCATGTCTTCCTGTCCTGTCCCGTCTCTTACTCCTCCACTCATGTCTTCCTGTCCCGTCCCTTTCTCCTCCACTCATGTCTTCCTGTCCCGTCCCTTTCTCCTCCACTCATGTCTTCCTGTCCCGTCCCTTACTCCTCCACTCATGTCTTCCTGTCCCGTCCCTTACTCCTCCACTCATGTCTTCCTGTCCCGTCCCTTTCTCCTCCACTCATGTCTTCCTGTCCTGTCCCGTCTCTTACTCCTCCACTCATGTCTTCCTGTCCCGTCCCTTTCTCCTCCACTCATGTCTTCCTGTCCCGTCTCTTACTCCTCCACTCATGTCTTCCTGTCCCGTCCCTTACTCCTCCACCCATGTCTTCCTGTCCGTCTCTTACTCCTCCACTCATGTCTTCCTGTCCCGTCTCTTACTCCTCCACCCATGTCTTCCTGTCCCGTCCCTTACTCCTCCACCGATGTCTTCCTGTCCTGTCCCGTCCCTTACTCCTCCACTCATGTCTTCCTGTCCCGTCCCTTACTCCTCCACTCATGTCTTCCTGTCCCGTCCCTTACTCATCCACCCATGTCTTCCTGTCCCGTCCCTTACTCCTCCACTCATGTCTTCCTGTCCCGTCTCTTACTCCTCCACCGATGTCTTCCTGTCCTGTCCCGTCCCTTACTCCTCCACCCATGTCTTCCTGTCCCGTCCCTTACTCATCCACCCATGTCTTCCTGTCCCGTCTCTTACTCCTCCACTCATGTCTTCCTGTCCCGTCCCTTTCTCCTCCACTCATGTCTTCCTGTCCCGTCTCTTACTCCTCCACTCATGTCTTCCTGTCCCGTCTCTTTCTCCTCCACTCATGTCTTCCTGTCCCGTCCCTTACTCCTCCACTCATGTCTTCCTGTCCCGTCCCTTACTCCTCCACTCATGTCTTCCTGTCCTGTCCCGTCTCTTACTCCTCCACTCATGTCTTCCTGTCCCGTCTCTTACTCCTCCACTCATGTCTTCCTGTCCCGTCTCTTACTCCTCCACTCATGTCTTCCTGTCCCGTCTCTTACTCCTCCACCCATGTCTTCCTGTCCCGTCCCTTACTCCTCCACTCATGTCTTCCTGTCCCGTCCCTTTCTCCTCCACTCATGTCTTCCTGTCCCGTCTCTTACTCCTCCACTCATGTCTTCCTGTCCCGTCCCTTACTCCTCCACTCATGTCTTCCTGTCCCATCCCTTACTCCTCCACTCATGTCTTCCTGTCCCGTCCCTTACTCCTCCACTCATGTCTTCCTGTCCCGTCCCTTACTCCTCCACTCATGTCTTCCTGTCCCGTCCCTTTCTCCTCCACTCATGTCTTCCTGTCCCGTCCCTTACTCCTCCACTCATGTCTTCCTGTCCCGTCCCTTACTCCTCCACTCATGTCTTCCTGTCCCATCCCTTACTCCTCCACTCATGTCTTCCTGTCCCGTCCCTTTCTCCTCCACTCATGTCTTCCTGTCCCGTCCCTTTCTCCTCCACTCATGTCTTCCTGTCCCGTCCCTTACTCCTCCACTCATGTCTTCCTGTCCCGTCCCTTACTCCTCCACTCATGTCTTCCTGTCCCGTCCCTTTCTCCTCCACTCATGTCTTCCTGTCCTGTCCCGTCTCTTACTCCTCCACTCATGTCTTCCTGTCCCGTCCCTTTCTCCTCCACTCATGTCTTCCTGTCCCGTCTCTTACTCCTCCACTCATGTCTTCCTGTCCCGTCCCTTACTCCTCCACCCATGTCTTCCTGTCCGTCTCTTACTCCTCCACTCATGTCTTCCTGTCCCGTCTCTTACTCCTCCACCCATGTCTTCCTGTCCCGTCCCTTACTCCTCCACCGATGTCTTCCTGTCCTGTCCCGTCCCTTACTCCTCCACTCATGTCTTCCTGTCCCGTCCCTTACTCCTCCACTCATGTCTTCCTGTCCCGTCCCTTACTCATCCACCCATGTCTTCCTGTCCCGTCCCTTACTCCTCCACTCATGTCTTCCTGTCCCGTCTCTTACTCCTCCACCGATGTCTTCCTGTCCTGTCCCGTCCCTTACTCCTCCACCCATGTCTTCCTGTCCCGTCCCTAATTCCTCCACTCATGTCTTCCTGTCCCGTCCCTTACTCCTCCCCCCATGTCTTCCTGTCCCGTCCCTTACTCCTCCACCCATGTCTTCCTGTCCCGTCCCTTACTCATCCACCCATGTCTTCCTGTCCCGTCCCTTACTCCTCCACTCATGTCTTCCTGTCCCGTCTCTTACTCCTCCACCGATGTCTTCCTGTCCTGTCCCGTCCCTTACTCCTCCACTCATGTCTTCCTGTACCGTCCCTTACTCCTCCACTCATGTCTTCCTGTCCCGTCCCTTTCTCCTCCACCCATGTCTTCCTGTCACGTCCCTTTCTCCTCCACTCATGTCTTCCATCCCGTTCCTAGGAGGGGTGCGTCACTTGAGTGGGTTGAGTCACTGACCTTGTCTTTCTGTACGGGTTTGGCGCCCCCCTCGGGTTCGTGCCGTGGGGGAGATCTCTGTGGCCTATACTCGGCCTTGTCTCAGGGTAGTAAGTTGGTGGTTGAAGATATCCCTCTAGAGGTGTGGGGGCTGTGCTTTGGCAAAGTGGGTGGGGTTATATCCTGCCTGGATAGCCCTGTCCGGGGTATCGTCGGACAGGGCTACAGTGTCTCCCTGACCCCTCCTGTCTCAGCCTCCAGTATTTATGCCTAAATAGTGTGTGTCGGGGGACTAGGGTCAGTCTGTTATGTCTGGAGTATTTCTCCTGTCTTGTCCTGTGTCCTGTGTGAATTTAAAAATGCTCTCTCTAATTCTCTCTCCCTCTCCTCCCGCACTACCTGGGACTATGCCTCAATACTACCTGGCCTGATGACTCCTTGCTGTATTCAGTCCACCTAGTTGTGCTGCTGCTCCAGTTTCAACTGTTCTGCCTGCGGCTAAGGAACCCTGACCTGTTCACCGAACGTGCTACCTTGTCCCAGACCTGCTGTTTTCAACTCTTTCTCTCTACAGCACCTGTTGTCTCTAACTCTGAATGCTCGGCTATGAAAAGCCAACTGACATTTACTCCTGAGGTGCTGACCTGTTGCACACTGAAACCACTGTCATTATTATTATTGTTTGACCTTGCTGGTGATCTATGAATGTTTGAACATCTTGGCCATGTACTGTTATAATCTCAACCCTGCACAGCCAGAACAGGACTGGCAACCCCTCAGAGCCTGGTTCCTCTCTAGGTTTCTTCCTAGGTTCTGGCCTTTCTAGGGAGTTTTTCCTAGCCGCTGTGCTTCTACACCTGCATTGCGTGCTGTTCAGGGTTTTAGGCTGGGTTTCTGTACAGCACTTTGAAATATCAGCTGATGTGAAAAGGGCTTTTTAAATACATTTAATTGAAAAATAGATAGATGTCTTCCTGTCCCGTCCCTTTCTCCTCCCCTCTTGTCTTCATCCATGTTTCTGTCTCCCATACTCTACTCTCTGTCACTCCTGTCTTCTGAAACAGTTGCAGCTGGTAGTTAAGTTCAGGAAGTAAGGTTAGTAAAGGTATACTATTTAGGAATCATCAATAGATGTCAGTCATACTGGATGTATTGACACTACGTTAAGTAGTGTTTTACTTTCAGTATTATTCAAGAACCTGTCATTTTAGATAAGATGGAGTTATTATTGGATTGCCTTTGTGTCTAACCTTAACCCTTGTGTAGTTGTGTAGTCTCAACAGTCTGTATACTCCCCTTGTCCTAAAGGTTAAAAATGACCCGACTTCTCTAAACCCCTCAAATAAAGCAGCTTAATTGAATTTTAAACCCCTATCTATTTTGCATGAAGAAACAACCTGTCATTCATCACAAACTTGTGAATATCTGGAGTTTTCCTCTTCACAATGCAGAAAGACTGCATTTAATCAGTGGACACCACTGGTTTTAATTACAACACACCTGTCATAGATGTTTTCTTTACTAAAGTGGAGGTTTATTATTATTATTGTTAAAGGTACTGCATAGGTGCAAACATACTTTTTTAGCAAGAGATAGCACTTGTAAAGCCTAAGAAAGTAGCAGAAATGTGCAGAAAGTAGTTTTGAATGCATTTCATTGAAGGGAAACAATAAGAGTCTTGAACTTTTTTGGAAACATAGAGTGATATATTCGTATATACCGTACAATGAGGAATTCAACTACAAAATACTAGTCTACTCCCATTTTTATAACCATTGCCCCCACCCACAAGGTGTATAAACAAAAACAATAAATACGAATAAAATAAGATAATAGATACCAAACAAAAACGTGAAGAACATAAATCAATCAACTCGAAGCACAAATTGGACAGTATGCAAGTGTGTGTGCATGGACTTGGCAGATGTATTTCTCACATGTGCAGCACATAGTATTTGTTTTATAGTCCTTCTGTGGGGGGCAGAATTGTCATCTCCTCCTCTTGCCTGCACCAGCTGCAGCCTCTGGATTCCTTTCCTCACGATCACTGATCTCAGCCATTTTTGCCGTATGCTCAGGAGGACCATATTCTTTTTTTAGGAGGTAAGAAACTAGAGTGGTGATGGGGTGAAGGCAAACTTTGATGAGAAGGCCTCCCTCCCCCTTGTTGAATGCAGGGGGGAGCTCAGGCCTGTTATTTCTAACTGTCCCAACCATGGTGATCTTCCTCTTCAGGAGCTGCTGGCTGAGTTCATAGGAGGTGAAGAAATTGCCTCATTCCATCTGTCACATCAGGCACAACTCGTATCCCCTGGTTTCTTCTCCAGGCCTCCTCTGTACGTCTATGTAGATATTCCATTAAACAATCTGCCGTTTACAGCTACAATAGTACATTTAACAAAATACAATGTCTACACTGTATTTCTGATCAATTCTGTTATTTTAATGGACAAAATGTTTTATTTTCTTTCAAAAACAAGGACATTTCTCAGTGACCCCAAAATTTTGAACGGCAGTGTAATTTATTTTACTAAACTGAAAATTTTGACTTCATGTGGATTGCTTTCATCTGAAGGTTAGATCGATAAAGAAAAGTAAAGTCTTGTTTGCTTCTCAAACTTAACTCAGAACCAGACTTCGATGACCCTTTATATTGTGTCACTCCTACACATCATAACATAAGTCCACTGAGGGACAGAGCTAAAGAGACATGGAGAATCTCAATTACATTTGATTTCCTGCGTCGTCTCTCCTCGCTTCCCTCTCAAAACCCATTCGATGAGAAGTTCAGAGGGGAGGAACCAATGAGCTTCTCATCCAGTTTGTTTTAAGTAGGAGGCGAGGACAGACAATTGAGATTCTCCCACAGAAAGAATGTACATACAAGACTGCCGAAAAGAAATACAAGCTTATTGTTTTTCCCAAACATAGTCAACACTGACCTAAGTCTGTACATGAACCAACAGATCAGGTACACGGCATACATGCTTCTCTCTCCTCAGCACAGCAACCAGCACGGCAACCATGGGGACCAGGCTCCACCGTCCACCGAGGGAGCACAACGACTAATGAAGTTGGAAAGCTTGGAGCAATTAGGCACATCAAAGCCAGAATCTGAAAATGAATTATGCTTTCCTCTCTCCTCTCTTTCTAAAAGACCATCCACTCACTAGCTATGCTAATTAGCATAACGCCATCATTACAAAGATGCAGGTAGCTACTTGTTTATTTGCTGATGAGAGTCCACTTTTGGAACATGTTGTTCATTACTGGTTTGTGATCTAGGCTTACTTCAAGGTAGGTAATTAATGCAGGAAGACATAGACAGAACTAGATGTCCAAGATACTTCGTATCTTCATTAGAATGTTTTCTTGAAAATAGTACATTTGGTTTTTAGAGTTCCCAGTCACAGTATTATGATTGTTATAGAGTTAATTTCCTCTGAAATAGTGGGAAGATCATGAGGTAACCATTTTTTTTTTTAAAGGAACTAAAACCAGGAAAGTAAATGCTATTCTCGTTCTCTCTCGTCTCCGTGGGTCAAGTGCTGCTCGTTGCCGACCCAACGTTACAATTTTGTATCTAGGCAATTTTAGTTTGTTCAACTAAGTATCAAATGCATCTGGTATGAACTTGCTCGCTGATGTGTTAGACACATCAAAAGGACTTAGGCTCTCCTTGTAAACTTTTAATGTCAAAGGAAGCGCTGACATTCACTGAACTTGACGGTTGTTTTTTTCCGAGCTTCATTAGCAGTTTGTTCCCAATCAGGTTTTGCCTTGTGGAGTGACATCAAAGCAAAGGGAAATCACATGCTTTTTCACCGTAATGAAGAGGCTCCTTCAAACACAAGCGCTCATTATTAACGACACCTGATTTGAAATGTGAGGTGTATTATGTTTATTATACATTAACGTTTTTTATTTCCACTAACCGTAAGACTTTGGATTAGTTTTGGACTCTTTTTTTTCCCTCTGTGACTAGTCACGTATGTTTCCTCTGTGGCTACCTATGACAACGTGTGTATGTTTCCTCTGTGGCTACCTTTGACTAGTCACGTATGTTTCCTCTGTGGCTACCTATGACTAGTTACGTATGTTTCCTCTGTGGCTACCTATGACAACGTGTCTATGTTTCCTCTGTGGCTACCTATGACAACGTGTGTATGTTTCCTCTGTGGCTACCTATGACTAGTTACGTATGTTTCCTCTGTGGCTACCTATGACTAGTTACGTATGTTTCCTCTGTGGCTACCTATGACTAGTCACGTCTGTTTCCTCTGTGGCTATCAATGACTAGTCACGTATGTTTCCTCTGTGGCTACCTATGACTAGTTACGTATGTTTCCTCTGTGGCTACCTATGACTAGTTACGTATGTTTCCTCTGTGGCTACCTATGACTAGTCACGTATGTTTCCTCTGTGGCTACCTATGACAATGTGTGTATGTTTCCTCTGTGGTTACCTATGACAACATGTGTATGTTTCCTCTGTGGTTACCTATGACCAGTTACGTATGTTTCCTCTGTGGCTACCTATGACAACATGTGTATGTTTCCTCTGTGGCTACCTATGACCAGTTACGTATGTTTCCTCTGTGGCTACCTATGACTAGTCACGTCTGTTTCCTCTGTGGCTACCTATGACTAGTTACGTATGTTTACTCTGTGGCTACCAATGACTAGTCACGTATGTTTCCTCTGTGGCTACCTATGACTAGTCACGTCTGTTTCCTCTGTGGCTATCAATGACTAGTCACGTATGTTTCCTCTGTGGCTACCTATGACTAGTCACGTATGTTTCCTCTGTGGCTACCTATGACTACTTACGTATGTTTACTCTGTGGCTACCTATGACTAGTTACGTATGTTTACTCTGTGGCTACCTATGACTAGTCACGTACGTTTCCTCTGTGGTTACCTATGACTAGTCACGTATGTTTCCTCTGTGGCTACCTATGACTAGTCACGTATGTTTCCTCTGTGGCTACCTATGACTAGTTACGTATGTTTCCTCTGTGGCTACCTATGACTAGTCACGTATGTTTCCTCTGTGGCTACCTATGACTAGTTACGTATGTTTCCTCTGTGGTTACCTATGACAACGTGTATGTTTCCTCTGTGGCTACCTATGACAACGTGTATGTTTCCTCTGTGGTTACCTATGACAACATGTGTATGTTTCCTCTGTGGTTACCTATGACAACGTGTGTATGTTTCCTCTGTGGTTACCTATGACAACGTGTGTATGTTTCCTCTGTGGTTACCTATGACAACGTGTGTATGTTTCCTCTGTGGTTACCTATGACAACGTGTGTATGTTTCCTCTGTGGTTACCTATGACAACGTGTGTATGTTTCCTCTGTGGTTACCTATGACAACGTGTGTATGTTTCCTCTGTGGTTACCTATGACAACGTGTGTATGTTTCCTCTGTGGTTACCTATGACAACGTGTGTTTGTTTCCTCTGTGGCTACCTATGACTAGTCAAGTATGTTTCCTCTGTGGCTACCTATGACAACGTGTGTATGTTTCCTCTGTGGTTACCTATGACAACGTGTGTATGTTTCCTCTGTGGTTACCTATGACAACGTGTGTATGTTTCCTCTGTGGTTACCTATGACAACGTGTGTTTGTTTCCTCTGTGGCTACCTATGACTAGTCAAGTATGTTTCCTCTGTGGCTACCTATGACTAGTCACGTATGTTTCCTCTGTGGTTACCTATGACAACGTGTGTTTGTTTCCTCTGTGGCTACCTATGACTAGTCAAGTATGTTTCCTCTGTGGCTACCTATGACTAGTCACGTATGTTTCCTCTGTGGCTACCAATGACTAGTCACGTTTGTTTCCTCTGTGGCTACCTATGACAACGTGTGTATGTTTCCTCTGTGGCTACCTATGACTAGTCACGTATGTTTCCTCTGTGGCTACCAATGACTAGTCACGTATGTTTCCTCTGTGGCTACCTATGATTAGTTACGTATGTTTACTCTGTGGCTACCTATGACTAGTTACGTATGTTTACTCTGTGGCTACCAATGACTAGTCACGTATGTTTCCTCTGTGGCTACCTAAGACTAGTCACGTATGTTTCCTCTGTGGCTACCTATGACTAGTCACGTATGTTTCCTCTGTAGCTACCAATGACTAGTCACGTATGTTTCCTCTGTGGCTACCAATGACTAGTCACGTATGTTTCCTCTGTGGTTACCTATGACAATGTGTTAATGTTTCCTTTGTGGCTACCTATGACAAGTCACGTATTTTTCCTTTGTGGCTACCAATGACTAGTCATGTATGTTTCCTCTGTGGTTACCTATGACAACGTGTGTATGTTTCCTCTGTGGCTACCTATGACTAGTCATGGATGTTTCCTCTGTGGCTACCTATGACTAGTCACGTATGTTTCCTCTGTGGCTACCTATGACTAGTCACGTATGTTTACTCTGTGGCTACCTATGACAACATGTGTATGTTTCCTCTGTGGTTACCTATGACTAGTCACATATGTTTCCTCTGTGGCTACCTATGACAACGTGTGTATATTTCCTCTGTGGCTACCTATGACTAGTCACGTATGTTTCCTCTGTGGCTACCAATGACTAGTCACGTATGTTTCCTCTGTGGCTACCTATGACTAGTTACGTATGTTTACTCTGGGGCTACCAATGACTAGTCACGTTTGTTTCCTCTGTGGCTACCTATGACTAGTCACGTATGTTTCCTCTGTGGCTATCAATGACTAGTCACGTATGTTTCCTCTGTGGCGACCTATGACTAGTCACGTATGTTTCCTCTGTGGCTACCTATGATTAGTTACGTATGTTTACTCTGTGGCTACCTATGACTAGTTACGTATGTTTACTCTGTGGCTACCAATGACTAGTCACGTATGTTTCCTCTGTGGCTACCTATGACTAGTCATGTCTGTTTCCTCTGTGGCTATCAATGACTAGTCACGTATGTTTCCTCTGTGGCTACCTATGACTAGTCACGTATGTTTCCTCTGTGGCTACCTATGACTAGTTACGTATGTTTACTCTGTGGCTACCTATGACTAGTTACGTATGTTTACTCTGTGGCTACCTATGACTAGTCACGTACGTTTCCTCTGTGGCTACCTATGACTAGTCACGTATGTTTCCTCTGTGGCTACCTATGATTAGTTACGTATGTTTACTCTGTGGCTACCTATGACTAGTTACGTATGTTTCCTCTGTGGTTACCTATGACAACGTGTGTATGTTTCCTCTGTGGCTACCTATGACTAGTCACGTATGTTTCCTCTGTGGTTACCTATGACAACGTGTGTATGTTTCCTCTGTGGCTATCAATGACTAGTCACGTATGTTTCCTCTGTGGCTACCTATGACTAGTCACGTATGTTTCCTCTGTGGCTACCTATGACTAGTTACGTATGTTTACTCTGTGGCTACCTATGACTAGTTACGTATGTTTACTCTGTGGCTACCTATGACTAGTCACGTACGTTTCCTCTGTGGTTACCTATGACTAGTCACGTATGTTTCCTCTGTGGCTACCTATGACTAGTCACGTATGTTTCCTCTGTGGCTACCTATGACTAGTTACGTATGTTTCCTCTGTGGCTAACTATGACTAGTCACGTATGTTTCCTCTGTGGCTACCTATGACTAGTTACGTATGTTTCCTCTGTGGTTACCTATGACAACGTGTATGTTTCCTCTGTGGCTACCTATGACAACGTGTATGTTTCCTCTGTGGTTACCTATGACAACATGTGTATGTTTCCTCTGTGGTTACCTATGACAACGTGTGTATGTTTCCTCTGTGGTTACCTATGACAACGTGTGTATGTTTCCTCTGTGGTTACCTATGACAACGTGTGTATGTTTCCTCTGTGGTTACCTATGACTAGTTACGTATGTTTCCTCTGTGGTTACCTATGACTAGTGACGTATGTTTCCTCTGTAGCTACCAATGACTAGTCACGTATGTTTCCTCTGTGGCTACCAATGACTAGTCACGTATGTTTCCTCTGTGGTTACCTATGACAATGTGTGTATGTTTCCTTTGTGGCTACCTATGACTAGTCATGGATGTTTCCTCTGTGGCTACCTATGACTAGTTACGTATGTTTCCTCTGTGGCTACCTATGACTAGTCATGTATGTTTCCTCTGTGGTTACCTATGACAATGTGTGTATGTTTCCTCTGTGGTTACCTATGACAACATGTGTATGTTTCCTCTGTGGTTACCTATGACTAGTCACATATGTTTCCTCTGTGGCTACCTATGACAACGTGTGTATATTTCCTCTGTGGCTACCTATGACTAGTCACGTATGTTTCCTCTGTGGCTACCTATGACTAGTTACGTATGTTTACTCTGTGGCTACCAATGACTAGTCACGTATGTTTCCTCTGTGGCTACCTATGACTAGTCATGGATGTTTCCTCTCTGCCTACCTATGACTAGTCACGTATGTTTCCTCTGTGGCTACCAATGACTAGTCACGTATGTTTCCTCTGTGGCTACCTATGACTAGTTACGTACGTTTCCTCTGTGGCTACCTATGACAACGTGTGTATGTTTCCTCTGTGGTTACCTATGACAACATGTGTATGTTTCCTCTGTGGTTACCTATGACAACGTGTCTATGTTTCCTCTGTGGTTACCTATGACAACGTGTGTATGTTTCCTCTGTGGCTACCTATGACTAGTCACGTATGTTTCCTCTGTGGCTACCTATGACAAGTCACGTATGTTTCCTCTGTAGCTACCTATGACTAGTCACGTATGTTTCCTCTGTAGCTACCTATGACTAGTCACGTATGTTTCCTCTGTGGCTACCAATGACTAGTCACGTATGTTTCCTCTGTGGTTACCTATGACAACGTGTGTATGTTTCCTTTGTGGCTACCTATGACAAGTCACGTATTTTTCCTTTGTGGCTACCAATGACTAGTCATGTGTGTTTCCTCTGTGGTTACCTATGACAACGTCTGTATGTTTCCTCTGTGGCTACCTATGACTAGTCACGTCTGTTTCCTCTGTGGTTACCTATGACAACATGTGTATGTTTCCTTTGTGGTTACCTATGACAACGTGTGTATGTTTCCTCTGTGGTTACCTATGACAACATGTGTATGTTTCCTCTGTGGTTACCTATGACAACGTGTGTATGTTTCCTCTGTTGTTACCTATGACAACGTGTGTATGTTTCCTCTGTGGTTACCTATGACAACGTGTGTATGTTTCCTCTGTGGTTACCTATGACAACGTGTGTATGTTTCCTCTGTGGTTACCTATGACAACGTGTGTATGTTTCCTCTGTGGTTACCTATGACTAGTCACGTATGTTTCCTCTGTGGCTACCTATGACAACTTGTATGTTTCCTCTGTGGCTACCTATGACTAGTCACGTATGTTTCCTCTGTGGTTACCTATGACAACGTGTGTATGTTTCCTGTGTGGTTACCTATGACAACATGTGTATGTTTCCTCTGTGGTTACCTATGACAACGTGTGTATGTTTCCTCTGTGGTTACCTATGACAACGTGTGTATGTTTCCTCTGTGGCTACCTATGACTAGTCACGTATGTTTCCTCTGTGGCTACCGTTGACTAGTCACGTATGTTTCCTCTGTGGTTACCTATGACAACGTGTGTATGTTTCCTCTGTGGTTACCTATGACTAGTCACGTATGTTTCCTCTGTGGTTACCTATGACAACGTGTATGTTTCCTCTGTGGTTACCTATGACTAGTCACGTATGTTTCCTCTGTGGTTACCTATGACAACGTGTGTATGTTTCCTCTGTGGTTGCCTATGACTAGTCACGTATGTTTCCTCTGTGGTTACCTATGACAACGTGTATGTTTCCTCTGTGGCTACCAATGACTAGTCATGTATGTTTCCTCTGTGGCTAACTATGACTAGTCACGTCTGTTTCCTCTGTGGCTACCAATGACTAGTCATGTACGTTTCCTCTGTGGCTACCTATGACTAGTCACGTCTGTTTCCTCTGTGGCTACCAATGACTAGTCACTTATGTTTCCTCTGTGGCTACCAATGACTAGTCACGTATGTTTCCTCTGTGGCTACCTTTGACTCGTCACGTATGTTTCCTCTGTGGTTACCTATGACAACGTGTGTATGTTACCTCTGTGGCTACCAATGACTAGTCACGTATGTTTCCTCTGTGGTTACCTATGACAACGTGTGTATGTTTCCTCTGTAGCTACCTATGACTAGTCATGGATGTTTCCTCTGTGGCTACCTATGACAAGTCACATATGTTTCCTCTGTAGCTACCTATGACTAGTCACGTATATTTCCTCTGTGGTTACCTATGACAACGTGTATGTTTCCTCTCTGGCAACCTATGACTAGTCACGTATGTTTCCTCTGTAGTTACCTATGACTAGTCACGTATGTTTCCTCTGTGGCTACCAATGACTAGTCACGTATGTTTCCTCTGTGGTTACCTATGACAACGTGTGTATTTTTCCTTTGTGGCTACCAATGACTAGTCATGTATGTTTCCTCTGTGGTTACCTATGACAATGTGTGTATTTTTCCTCTGTGGCTACCTATGACTAGTCACATATGTTTCCTCTGTGGCTACCAATGACTAGTCACGTATGTTTCCTCTGTGGCTACCTATGACTAGTTACGCACGTTTCCTCTGTGGCTACCTATGACTAGTCACGTAAGTTTCCTCTGTGGTTACCTATGACAACGTGTGTATGTTTCCTCTGTGGTTACCTATGACAACATGTATATGTTTCCTCTGTGGTTACCTATGACAACGTTTCTATGTTTCCTCTGTGGTTACCTATGACAACGTGTGTATGTTTCCTCTGTGGTTACCTATGACAACGTGTCTATGTTTCCTCTGTGGTTACCTATGACAACGTGTGTATGTTTCCTCTGTGGCTACCTATGACTAGTCACGTATGTTTCCTCTGTGGCTACCTATGACCAGTTACGTATGTTTACTCTGTGGCTACCAATGACTAGTCACTTATGTTTCCTCTGTGGCTACCTATGACTAGTCACGTATGTTTCCTCTGTGGCTATCAATGATTAGTCATGTATGTTTCCTCTGTGGCTACCTATGACTAGTCACGTATGTTTCATCTGTGGCTACCTATGACTAGTTACGTATGTTTCCTCTGTGGCTACCTATGACTAGTCACGTATGTTTCATCTGTGGCTACCTATGACTAGTTACGTATGTTTCCTCTGTGGCTACCAATGACTAGTCACGTATGTTTCCTCTGTGGTTACCTATGACAACGTGTGTATGTTTCCTCTGTGGTTACCTATGACAACATGTGTATGTTTCCTCTGTGGTTACCTATGACTAGTCATGGATGTTTCCTCTGTGCCTACCTATGACTAGTCACGTATGTTTCCTCTGTGGCTACCAATGACTAGTCACGTATGTTTCCTCTGTGGCTACCTATGACTAGTTACGTACGTTTCCTCTGTGGCTACCTATGACAACGTGTGTATGTTTCCTCTGTGGTTACCTATGACAACATGTGTATGTTTCCTCTGTGGTTACCTATGACAACGTGTCTATGTTTCCTCTGTGGTTACCTATGACAACGTGTGTATGTTTCCTCTGTGGCTACCTATGACTAGTCACGTATGTTTCCTCTGTGGCTACCTATGACAAGTCACGTATGTTTCCTCTGTAGCTACCTATGACTAGTCACGTATGTTTCCTCTGTAGCTACCTATGACTAGTCACGTATGTTTCCTCTGTGGCTACCAATGACTAGTCACGTATGTTTCCTCTGTGGTTACCTATGACAACGTGTGTATGTTTCCTTTGTGGCTACCTATGACAAGTCACGTATTTTTCCTTTGTGGCTACCAATGACTAGTCATGTGTGTTTCCTCTGTGGTTACCTATGACAACGTCTGTATATTTCCTCTGTGGCTACCTATGACTAGTCAAGTATGTTTCCTCTGTGGTTACCTATGACAACATGTGTATGTTTCCTTTGTGGTTACCTATGACAACGTGTGTATGTTTCCTCTGTGGTTACCTATGACAACATGTGTATGTTTCCTCTGTGGTTACCTATGACAACGTGTGTATGTTTCCTCTGTTGTTACCTATGACAACGTGTGTATGTTTCCTCTGTGGTTACCTATGACAACGTGTGTATGTTTCCTCTGTGGTTACCTATGACAACGTGTGTATGTTTCCTCTGTGGTTACCTATGACAACGTGTGTATGTTTCCTCTGTGGTTACCTATGACTAGTCACGTATGTTTCCTCTGTGGCTACCTATGACAACTTGTATGTTTCCTCTGTGGCTACCTATGACTAGTCACATATGTTTCCTCTGTGGTTACCTATGACAACGTGTGTATGTTTCCTCTGTGGTTACCTATGACAACATGTGTATGTTTCCTCTGTGGTTACCTATGACAACGTGTGTATGTTTCCTCTGTGGTTACCTATGACAACGTGTGTATTTTTCCTCTGTGGTTACCTATGACAACGTGTGTATGTTTCCTCTGTGGTTACCTATGACAACGTGTGTATGTTTCCTCTGTGGCTACCTATGACAACGTGTGTATGTTTCCTCTGTGGCTTCCAATGACTAGTCACGTATGTTTCCTCTGTGGCTACCTATGACAACGTGTGTATGTTTCCTCTTTGGTTACCTATGACTAGTCACGTATGTTTCCTCTGTGGTTACCTATGACAACGTGTATGTTTCCTCTGTGGCTACCAATGACTAGTCATGTATGTTTCCTCTGTGGCTAACTATGACTAGTCACGTCTGTTTCCTCTGTGGCTACCAATGACTAGTCATGTATGTTTCCTCTGTGGTTACCTATGACAACGTGTGTATGTTTCCTCTGTGGCTACCTATGACTAGTCACGTATGTTTCCTCTGTGGCTACCAATGACTAGTCATGTATGTTTCCTCTGTGGCTACCAATGACTAGTCATGTATGTTTCCTCTGTGGTTACCTATGACAACGTGTGTATTTTTCCTTTGTGGCTACCAATGACTAGTCATGTATGTTTCCTCTGTAGTTACCTATGACTAGTCACGTATGTTTCCTCTGTGGCTACCAATGACTAGTCACGTATGTTTCCTCTGTGGTTACCTATGACAACGTGTGTATTTTTCCTTTGTGGCTACCAATGACTAGTCATGTATGTTTCCTCTGTGGTTACCTATGACAATGTGTGTATTTTTCCTCTGTGGCTACCTATGACTAGTCACATATGTTTCCTCTGTGGCTACCAATGACTAGTCACGTATGTTTCCTCTGTGGCTACCTATGACTAGTTACGCACGTTTCCTCTGTGGCTACCTATGACTAGTCACGTATGTTTCCTCTGTGGTTACCTATGACAACGTGTGTATGTTTCCTCTGTGGTTACCTATGACAACATGTATATGTTTCCTCTGTGGTTACCTATGACAACGTTTCTATGTTTCCTCTGTGGTTACCTATGACAACGTGTGTATGTTTCCTCTGTGGTTACCTATGACAACGTGTCTATGTTTCCTCTGTGGTTACCTATGACAACGTGTGTATGTTTCCTCTGTGGCTACCTATGACTAGTCACGTATGTTTCCTCTGTGGCTACCTATGACCAGTTACGTATGTTTACTCTGTGGCTACCAATGACTAGTCACTTATGTTTCCTCTGTGGCTACCTATGACTAGTCACGTATGTTTCCTCTGTGGCTATCAATGATTAGTCATGTATGTTTCCTCTGTGGCTACCTATGACTAGTCACGTATGTTTCATCTGTGGCTACCTATGACTAGTTACGTATGTTTCCTCTGTGGCTACCTATGACTAGTCACGTATGTTTCATCTGTGGCTACCTATGACTAGTTACGTATGTTTCCTCTGTGGCTACCAATGACTAGTCACGTATGTTTCCTCTGTGGTTACCTATGACAACGTGTGTATGTTTCCTCTGTGGTTACCTATGACAACATGTGTATGTTTCCTCTGTGGTTACCTATGACTAGTCATGGATGTTTCCTCTGTGCCTACCTATGACTAGTCACGTATGTTTCCTCTGTGGCTACCAATGACTAGTCACGTATGTTTCCTCTGTGGCTACCTATGACTAGTTACGTACGTTTCCTCTGTGGCTACCTATGACAACGTGTGTATGTTTCCTCTGTGGTTACCTATGACAACATGTGTATGTTTCCTCTGTGGTTACCTATGACAACGTGTCTATGTTTCCTCTGTGGTTACCTATGACAACGTGTGTATGTTTCCTCTGTGGCTACCTATGACTAGTCACGTATGTTTCCTCTGTGGCTACCTATGACAAGTCACGTATGTTTCCTCTGTAGCTACCTATGACTAGTCACGTATGTTTCCTCTGTAGCTACCTATGACTAGTCACGTATGTTTCCTCTGTGGCTACCAATGACTAGTCACGTATGTTTCCTCTGTGGTTACCTATGACAACGTGTGTATGTTTCCTTTGTGGCTACCTATGACAAGTCACGTATTTTTCCTTTGTGGCTACCAATGACTAGTCATGTGTGTTTCCTCTGTGGTTACCTATGACAACGTCTGTATATTTCCTCTGTGGCTACCTATGACTAGTCAAGTATGTTTCCTCTGTGGTTACCTATGACAACATGTGTATGTTTCCTTTGTGGTTACCTATGACAACGTGTGTATGTTTCCTCTGTGGTTACCTATGACAACATGTGTATGTTTCCTCTGTGGTTACCTATGACAACGTGTGTATGTTTCCTCTGTTGTTACCTATGACAACGTGTGTATGTTTCCTCTGTGGTTACCTATGACAACGTGTGTATGTTTCCTCTGTGGTTACCTATGACAACGTGTGTATGTTTCCTCTGTGGTTACCTATGACAACGTGTGTATGTTTCCTCTGTGGTTACCTATGACTAGTCACGTATGTTTCCTCTGTGGCTACCTATGACAACTTGTATGTTTCCTCTGTGGCTACCTATGACTAGTCACATATGTTTCCTCTGTGGTTACCTATGACAACGTGTGTATGTTTCCTCTGTGGTTACCTATGACAACATGTGTATGTTTCCTCTGTGGTTACCTATGACAACGTGTGTATGTTTCCTCTGTGGTTACCTATGACAACGTGTGTATTTTTCCTCTGTGGTTACCTATGACAACGTGTGTATGTTTCCTCTGTGGTTACCTATGACAACGTGTGTATGTTTCCTCTGTGGCTACCTATGACTAGTCACGTATGTTTCCTCTGTGGCTACCGTTGACTAGTCACGTATGTTTCCTCTGTGGTTACCTATGACAACGTGTGTATGTTTCCTCTGTGGCTTCCAATGACTAGTCACGTATGTTTCCTCTGTGGCTACCTATGACAACGTGTGTATGTTTCCTCTTTGGTTACCTATGACTAGTCACGTATGTTTCCTCTGTGGTTACCTATGACAACGTGTATGTTTCCTCTGTGGCTACCAATGACTAGTCATGTATGTTTCCTCTGTGGCTAACTATGACTAGTCACGTCTGTTTCCTCTGTGGCTACCAATGACTAGTCATGTATGTTTCCTCTGTGGTTACCTATGACAACGTGTGTATGTTTCCTCTGTGGCTACCTATGACTAGTCACGTATGTTTCCTCTGTGGCTACCAATGACTAGTCATGTATGTTTCCTCTGTGGCTACCAATGACTAGTCATGTATGTTTCCTCTGTGGCTACCTATGACTAGTCACGTCTGTTTCCTCTGTGGCTACCAATGACTAGTCACTTATGTTTCCTCTGTGGCTACCAATGACTAGTCACGTATGTTTCCTCTGTTGCTACCTTTGACTCGTCACGTATGTTTCCTCTGTGGTTACCTATGACAACGTGTGTATGTTACCTCTGTGGCTACCAATGACTAGTCACGTATGTTTCCTCTGTGGTTACCTATGACAACGTGTGTATGTTTCCTCTGTAGCTACCTATGACTAGTCATGGATGTTTCCTCTGTGGCTACCTATTACAAGTCACGTATTTTTCCTTTGTGGCTACCAATGACTAGTCATGTATGTTTCCTCTGTGGTTACCTATGACAATGTGTGTATTTTTCCTCTGTGGCTACCTATGACTAGTCACATATGTTTCCTCTGTGGCTACCAATGACTAGTCACGTATGTTTCCTCTGTGGCTACCTATGACTAGTTACGCACGTTTCCTCTGTGGCTACCTATGACTAGTCACGTATGTTTCCTCTGTGGCTATCTATGACAACGTGTGTATGTTTCCTCTGTGGTTACCTATGACAACGTGTGTATGTTTCCTCTGTGGTTACCTATGACAACGTGTGTATGTTTCCTCTGTGGTTACCTATGACAACATGTATATGTTTCCTCTGTGGTTACCTATGACAACGTGTCTATGTTTCCTCTGTGGTTACCTATGACAACGTGTGTATGTTTCCTCTGTGGTTACCTATGACAACGTGTCTATGTTTCCTCTGTGGTTACCTATGACAACGTGTGTATGTTTCCTCTGTGGCTACCTATGACTAGTCACGTATGTTTCCTCTGTGGCTACCTATGACCAGTTACGTATGTTTACTCTGTGGCTACCAATGACTAGTCACTTATGTTTCCTCTGTGGCTACCTATGACTAGTCACGTATGTTTCCTCTGTGGCTATCAATGATTAGTCATGTATGTTTCCTCTGTGGCTACCTATGACTAGTCACGTATGTTTCATCTGTGGCTACCTATGACTAGTTACGTATGTTTCCTCTGTGGCTACCTATGACTAGTCACGTATGTTTCCTCTGTGGTTACCTATGACAATGTGTGTATGTTTCCTCTGTGGTTACCTATGACAACATGTGTATGTTTCCTCTGTGGTTACCTATGACTAGTCATGTATGTTTCCTCTGTGCCTACCTATGACTAGTCACGTATGTTTCCTCTGTGGCTACCAATGACTAGTCACGTATGTTTCCTCCGTGGCTACCTATGACTAGTTACGTACATTTCCTCTGTGGCTACCTATGACTAGTCACGTATGTTTCCTCTGTGGCTACCAATGACAACATGTCTATGTTTCCTCTGTGGTTATCTATGACAACATGTCTATGTTTCCTCTGTGGTTACCTATGACAACATGTGTATGTTTCCTCTGTGGTTACCTATGACAACATGTCTATGTTTCCTCTGTGGTTACCTATGACAACGTGTGTATGTTTCCTCTGTGGTTACCTATGACAACGTGTGTATGTTTCCTCTGTGGCTACCTATGACTAGTCACGTATGTTTCCTCTGTGGCTACCTATGACAAGTCACGTATGTTTCCTCTGTAGCTACCTATGACTAGTCACGTATGTTTCCTCTGTAGCTACCTATGACTAGTCACGTATGTTTCCTCTGTGGCTACCAATGACTAGTCACGTATGTTTCCTCTGTGGTTACCTATGACAACGTGTGTATGTTTCCTTTGTGGCCACCTATGACAAGTCACGTATTTTTCCTTTGTGGCTACCAATGACTAGTCATGTGTGTTTCCTCTGTGGTTACCTATGACAACGTCTGTATGTTTCCTCTGTGGCTACCTATGACTAGTCAAGTATGTTTCCTCTGTGGTTACCTATGACAACATGTGTATGTTTCCTTTGTGGTTACCTATGACAACGTGTGTATGTTTCCTCTGTGGTTACCTATGACAACATGTGTATGTTTCCTCTGTGGTTACCTATGACAACGTGTGTATGTTTCCTCTGTTGTTACCTATGACAACGTGTGTATGTTTCCTCTGTGGTTACCTATGACAACGTGTGTATGTTTCCTCTGTGGTTACCTATGACAACGTGTGTATGTTTCCTCTGTGGTTACCTATGACAACGTGTGTATGTTTCCTCTGTGGTTACCTATGACTAGTCACGTATGTTTCCTCTGTGGCTACCTATGACAACTTGTATGTTTCCTCTGTGGCTACCTATGACTAGTCACGTATGTTTCCTCTGTGGTTACCTATGACAACGTGTGTATGTTTCCTCTGTGGTTACCTATGACAACATGTGTATGTTTCCTCTGTGGTTACCTATGACAACGTGTGTATGTTTCCTCTGTGGTTACCTATGACAACGTGTGTATGTTTCCTCTGTGGTTACCTATGACAACGTGTGTATGTTTCCTCTGTGGTTACCTATGACAACGTGTGTATGTTTCCTCTGTGGCTACCTATGACAACGTGTGTATGTTTCCTCTGTGGCTTCCAATGACTAGTCACGTATGTTTCCTCTGTGGCTACCGTTGACTAGTCACGTATGTTTCCTCTGTGGTTACCTATGACAACGTGTATGTTTCCTCTGTGGCTACCAATGACTAGTCATGTATGTTTCCTCTGTGGCTAACTATGACTAGTCACGTCTGTTTCCTCTGTGGCTACCAATGACTAGTCATGTATGTTTCCTCTGTGGTTACCTATGACAACGTGTGTATGTTTCCTCTGTGGCTACCTATGACTAGTCACGTATGTTTCCTCTGTGGCTACCAATGACTAGTCATGTATGTTTCCTCTGTGGCTACCAATGACTAGTCATGTATGTTTCCTCTGTGGCTACCTATGACTAGTCACGTCTGTTTCCTCTGTGGCTACCAATGACTAGTCACTTATGTTTCCTCTGTGGCTACCAATGACTAGTCACGTATGTTTCCTCTGTGGCTACCTTTGACTCGTCACGTATGTTTCCTCTGTGGTTACCTATGACAATGTGTGTATGTTACCTCTGTGGCTACCAATGACTAGTTACGCACGTTTCCTCTGTGGCTACCTATGACTAGTCACGTATGTTTCCTCTGTGGTTACCTATGACAACGTGTGTATGTTTCCTCTGTAGCTACCTATGACTCGTCATGGATGTTTCCTCTGTGGCTACCTATGACAAGTCACATATGTTTCCTCTGTAGCTACCAATGACTAGTCATGTATGTTTCCTCTGTAGCTACCTATGACTCGTCATGGATGTTTCCTCTGTGGCTACCTATGACAAGTCACATATGTTTCCTCTGTAGCTACCAATGATTAGTCATGTATGTTTCCTCTGTGGCTACCTATGACAAGTCACATATGTTTCCTCTGTAGCTACCAATGACTAGTCACGTATGTTTCCTCTGTGGTTACCTATGACAACGTGTGTATGTTTCCTTTGTGGCTACCTATTACAAGTCACGTATTTTTCCTTTGTGGCTACCAATGACTAGTCATGTATGTTTCCTCTGTGGTTACCTATGACTAGTCACATATGTTTCCTCTGTGGCTACCAATGACTAGTCACGTATGTTTCCTCTGTGGCTACCAATGACTAGTCACATATGTTTCCTCTGTGGCTACCAATGACTAGTCACGTATGTTTCCTCTGTGGCTACCTATGACTAGTTACGCACGTTTCCTCTGTGGCTACCTATGACTAGTCACGTATGTTTCATCTGTGGCTACCTATGACTAGTTACGTATGTTTCCTCTGTGGCTACCAATGACTAGTCACGTATGTTTCCTCTGTGGTTACCTATGACAACGTGTGTATGTTTCCTCTGTGGTTACCTATGACAACATGTGTATGTTTCCTCTGTGGTTACCTATGACTAGTCATGGATGTTTCCTCTGTGCCTACCTATGACTAGTCACGTATGTTTCCTCTGTGGCTACCAATGACTAGTCACGTATGTTTCCTCCGTGGTTACCTATGACTAGTTACGTACATTTCCTCTGTGGCTACCTATGACTAGTCACGTATGTTTCCTCTGTGGCTACCTATGACAACATGTCTATGTTTCCTCTGTGGTTACCTATGACAACATGTGTATGTTTCCTCTGTGGTTACCTATGACAACATGTCTATGTTTCCTCTGTGGTTACCTATGACAACGTGTGTATGTTTCCTCTGTGGTTACCTATGACAACGTGTGTATGTTTCCTCTGTGGCTACCTATGACTAGTCACGTATGTTTCCTCTGTGGCTACCTATGACTAGTCACGTATGTTTCCTCTGTGGCTACCTATGACTAGTCACGTATGTTTCCTCTGTGGTTACCTATGACAACGTGTATGTTTCCTCTGTGGCTACCGATGACTAGTTACGTATGTTTCCTCTGTGGCTACCTATGACTAGTTACTTATTTTTCCTCTGCGGTTACCTATGACTAGTCATGGATGTTTCCTCTGTAGCTACCTATGACTAGTCACGTATGTTTCCTCTGTGGCTGCCAATGACTAGTCACGTATGTTTCCTCTGTGGCTACCTATGACTAGTTACGTACGTTTCCTCTGTGGCTACCTATGACTAGTCACGTATGTTTCCTCTGTGGCTACCTATGACTAGTTACGTATGTTTCCTCTGTGGCTACCAATGACTAGTCACGTATGTTTCCTCTGTAGCTACCTATGACAACGTGTGTATGTTTCCTCTGTGGTTACCTATGACAACGTGTATATGTTTCCTCTGTGGTTACCTATGACAACATGTGTATGTTTCCTCTGTGGTTACCTATGACAACGTGTCTATGTTTCCTCTGTGGTTACCTATGACAACGTGTGTATGTTTCCTCTGTGGTTACCTATGACTAGTCACGTATGTTTCCTCTGTGGTTACCTATGACTAGTCACGTATGTTTCCTCTGTAGCTACCTATGACTAGTCATGGATGTTTCCTCTGTGGCTACCTATGACAAGTCACGTATGTTTCCTCTGTAGCTACCTATGACTAGTCACGTATATTTCCTCTGTGGCTACCAATGACTAGTCACGTATATTTCCTCTGTGGTTACCTATGACAACGTGTGTATGTTTCCTCTGTGGTTACCTATGACAACGTGTGTATGTTTCCTCTGTGGTTACCTATGACAACGTGTGTATGTTTCCTCTGTGGTTACCTATGACAACGTGTGTATGTTTCCTCTGTGGTTACCTATGACAACGTGTGTATGTTTCCTCTGTGGTTACCTATGACAACGTGTGTATGTTTCCTCTGTGGTTACCTATGACAACGTGTGTATGTTTCCTCTGTGGCTTCCAATGACTAGTCACGTATGTTTCCTCTGTGGCTACCGTTGAATAGTCACGTATGTTTCCTCTGTGGTTACCTATGACAACGTGTGTATGTTTCCTCTGTGGCTACCAATGACTAGTCACGTATGTTTCCTCTGTGGCTACCAATGACTAGTCACGTATGTTTCCTCTGTGGCTACCTATGACAACGTGTGTATGTTTCCTCTTTGGTTACCTATGACTAGTCACGTATGTTTCCTCTGTGGTTACCTATGACAACGTGTATGTTTCCTCTGTGGCTACCAATGACTAGTCATGTATGTTTCCTCTGTGGCTAACTATGACTAGTCACGTCTGTTTCCTCTGTGGCTACCAATGACTAGTCATGTATGTTTCCTCTGTGGTTACCTATGACAACGTGTGTATGTTTCCTCTGTGGCTACCTATGACTAGTCACGTATGTTTCCTCTGTGGCTACCTATGACTAGTCACTTATGTTTCCTCTGTGGCTACCTATGACTAGTCACGTATGTTTCCTCTGTGGCTACCAATGACTAGTCATGTATGTTTCCTCTGTGGCTACCAATGACTAGTCATGTATGTTTCCTCTGTGGCTACCTATGACTAGTCACGTCTGTTTTCTCTGTGGCTACCAATGACTAGTCACTTATGTTTCCTCTGTGGCTACCAATGACTAGTCACGTATGTTTCCTCTGTGGCTACCTTTGACTCGTCACGTATGTTTCCTCTGTGGTTACCTATGACAACGTGTGTATGTTTCCTCTGTAGCTACCAATGACTAGTCATGGATGTTTCCTCTGTGGCTACCTATGACAAGTCACATATGTTTCCTCTGTAGCTACCTATGACTAGTCACGTATATTTCCTCTGTGGTTACCTATGACAACGTGTATGTTTCCTCTCTGGCAACCTATGACTAGTCACGTATGTTTCCTCTGTAGTTACCTATGACTAGTCACGTATGTTTCCTCTGTGGCTACCAATGACTAGTCACGTATGTTTCCTCTGTGGTTACCTATGACAACGTGTGTATGTTTCCTTTGTGGCTACCTATTACAAGTCACGTATTTTTCCTTTGTGGCTACCAATGACTAGTCATGTATGTTTCCTCTGTGGTTACCTATGACAACGTGTGTATTTTTCCTCTGTGGCTACCTATGACTAGTCACATATGTTTCCTCTGTGGCTACCAATGACTAGTCACGTATGTTTCCTCTGTGGCTACCTATGACTAGTTACGCACGTTTCCTCTGTGGCTACCTATGACAACGTGTGTATGTTTCCTCTGTGGTTACCTATGACAACGTGTGTATGTTTCCTCTGTGGTTACCTATGACAACATGTGTATGTTTCCTCTGTGGTTACCTATGACAACGTGTGTATGTTTCCTCTGTGGTTACCTATGACAACATGTATATGTTTCCTCTGTGGTTACCTATGACAACGTGTCTATGTTTCCTCTGTGGTTACCTATGACAACGTGTGTATGTTTCCTCTGTGGTTACCTATGACAACGTGTCTATGTTTCCTCTGTGGTTACCTATGACAACGTGTGTATGTTTCCTCTGTGGCTACCTATGACTAGTCACGTATGTTTCCTCTGTGGCTACCTATGACCAGTTACGTATGTTTACTCTGTGGCTACCAATGACTAGTCACTTATGTTTCCTCTGTGGCTACCTATGACTAGTCACGTATGTTTCCTCTGTGGCTATCAATGATTAGTCATGTATGTTTCCTCTGTGGCTACCTATGACTAGTCACGTATGTTTCATCTGTGGCTACCTATGACTAGTTACGTATGTTTCCTCTGTGGCTACCTATGACTAGTCACGTATGTTTCATCTGTGGCTACCTATGACTAGTTACGTATGTTTCCTCTGTGGCTAACTATGACAACGTGTATTTTTCCTCTGTGGCTACCTATGACTAGTCACGTATGTTTCCTCTGTGGTTACCTATGACAACGTGTGTATGTTTCCTCTGTGGCTACCTATGACAACATGTGTATGTTTCCTCTGTGGCTACCTATGACTAGTCATGGATGTTTCCTCTGTGCCTACCTATGACTAGTCACGTATGTTTCCTCTGTGGCTACCAATGACTAGTCACGTATGTTTCCTCCGTGGCTACCTATGACTAGTTACGTACATTTCCTCTGTGGCTACCTATGACTAGTCACGTATGTTTCCTCTGTGGCTACCTATGACAACGTGTGTATGTTTCCTCTGTGGTTACCAATGACTAGTCACGTATGTTTCCTCTGTGGCTACCTATGACAACGTGTGTATGTTTCCTCTGTGGTTACCTATGACAACGTGTGTATGTTTCCTCTGTGGTTACCTATGACAACGTGTGTATGTTTCCTCTGTGGCTACCTATGACTAGTCATGTATGTTTCCTCTGTGGCTACCTATGACAACGTGTGTATGTTTCCTCTGTGGTTGCCTATGACTAGTCACGTATGTTTCCTCTGTGGTTACCTATGACAACGTGTATGTTTCCTCTGTGGCTACCGATGACTAGTTACGTATGTTTCCTCTGTGGCTACCTATGACTAGTTACGTATTTTTCCTCTGCGGTTACCTATGACTAGTCATGGATGTATCCTCTGTGGCTATCAATGACTAGTCACGTATGTTTACTCTGTGGCTACCTATGACTAGTCACGTATGTTTCCTCTGTGGCTACCTATGACTAGTTACGTATGTTTACTCTGTGGCTACCTATGACTAGTCACGTATGTTTCCTCTGTGGTTAGCTATAACAACGTGTGTATGTTTCCTCTGTGGTTACCTATGACAACATGTGTATGTTTCCTCTGTGGTTACCTATGACAACATGTGTATGTTTCCTCTGTGGTTACCTATGACAACGTGTGTATTTTTCCTCTGTGGTTACCTATGACAACGTGTGTATGTTTCCTCTGTGGTTACCTATGACAACGTGTGTATGTTTCCTCTGTGGTTACCTATGACAACGTGTGTATGTTTCCTCTGTGGCTACCTATGACAACGTGTGTATGTTTCCTCTGTGGCTACCTATGACAACGTGTGTATGTTTCCTCTGTGGCTACCTATGACTAGTCACGTATGTTTCCTCTGTGGTTACCTATGACTAGTCACGTATGTTTCCTCTGTGGCTTCCAATGACTAGTCACGTATGTTTCCTCTGTGGTTACCTATGACTAGTCACGTATGTTTCCTCTGTGGCTTCCAATGACTAGTCACGTATGTTTCCTCTGTGGCTACCGTTGACTAGTCACGTATGTTTCCTCTGTGGCTACCTATGACAACGTGTGTATGTTTCCTCTGTGGTTACCTATGACTAGTCACGTATGTTTCCTCTGTGGTTACCTATGACAACGTGTAGGTTTCCTCTGTGGCTACCAATGACTAGTCATGTATGTTTCCTCTGTGGCTAACTATGACTAGTCACGTCTGTTTCCTCTGTGGCTACCAATGACTAGTCATGTATGTTTCCTCTGTGGTTACCTACGACAACGTGTGTACGTTTCCTCTGTGGCTACCTATGACTAGTCAAGTATGTTTCCTCTGTGGCTACCAATGACTAGTCATGTATGTTTCCTCTGTGGCTACCAATGACTCGTCACGTATGTTTCCTCTGTGGCTACCAATGACTAGTCACGTATGTTTCCTCTGTGGTTACCTATGACTAGTCACGTATGTTTCCTCTGTGGTTACCTATGACAACGTGTGTACGTTTCCTCTGTGGCTACCTATGACTAGTCACGTATGTTTCCTCTGTGGCTACCAATGACTAGTCATGTATGTTTCCTCTGTGGCTAACTATGACTAGTCACGTCTGTTTCCTCTGTGGCTACCAATGACTCGTCACGTATGTTTCCTCTGTGGCTACCAATGACTAGTCACGTATGTTTCCTCTGTGGTTACCTATGACTAGTCACGTATGTTTCCTCTGTGGCTTCCAATGACTAGTCACGTATGTTTCCTCTGTGGCTACCGTTGACTAGTCACGTATGTTTCCTCTGTGGCTACCAATGACTAGTCACGTATGTTTCCTCTGTGGCTACCTATGACAACGTGTGTATGTTTCCTCTGTGGTTACCTATGACAACGTGTAGGTTTCCTCTGTGGCTACCAATGACTAGTCATGTATGTTTCCTCTGTGGCTAACTATGACTAGTCATGTCTGTTTCCTCTGTGGCTACCAATGACTAGTCATGTATGTTTCCTCTGTGGTTACCTATGACAACGTGTGTACGTTTCCTCTGTGGCTACCTATGACTAGTCACGTATGTTTCCTCTGTGGCTACCAATGACTAGTCATGTATGTTTCCTCTGTGGCTAACTATGACTAGTCACGTCTGTTTCCTCTGTGGCTACCAATGACTCGTCACGTATGTTTCCTCTGTGGCTACCAATGACTAGTCACGTCTGTTTCCTCTGTGGCTACCAATGACTAGTCACGTCTGTTTCCTCTGTGGCTACCTATGACTAGTCACGTATGTTTCCTCTGTGGCTACCTATGACAACGTGTGTATGTTTCCTCTGTGGCTACCTATGACAAGTCACGTATGTTTCCTCTGTAGCTACCTATGACTAGTCACGTATATTTCCTCTGTGGCTACCAATGACTAGTCACGTCTGTTTCCTCTGTGGCTACCAATGACTAGTCACTTATGTTTCCTCTGTGGCTACCAATGACTAGTCACGTATGTTTCCTCTGTGGCTACCTTTGACTCGTCACGTATGTTTCCTCTGTGGTTACCTATGACAACGTGTGTATGTTACCTCTGTGGCTACCAATGACTAGTCACGTATGTTTCCTCTGTGGTTACCTATGACAACGTGTGTATGTTTCCTCTGTAGCTACCTATGACTAGTCATGGATGTTTCCTCTGTGGCTACCTATGACAAGTCACATATGTTTCCTCTGTAGCTACCTATGACTAGTCACGTATATTTCCTCTGTGGTTACCTATGACAACGTGTATGTTTCCTCTCTGGCAACCTATGACTAGTCACGTATGTTTCCTCTGTAGTTACCTATGACTAGTCACGTATGTTTCCTCTGTGGCTACCAATGACTAGTCACGTATGTTTCCTCTGTTGTTACCTATGACAACGTGTGTATGTTTCCTTTGTGGCTACCTATTACAAGTCACGTATTTTTCCTTTGTGGCTACCAATGACTAGTCATGTATGTTTCCTCTGTGGTTACCTATGACAACGTGTGTATTTTTCCTCTGTGGCTACCTATGACTAGTCACATATGTTTCCTCTGTGGCTACCAATGACTAGTCACGTATGTTTCCTCTGTGGCTACCTATGACTAGTTACGCACGTTTCCTCTGTGGCTACCTATGACTAGTCACGTATGTTTCCTCTGTGGCTACCTATGACAACGTGTGTATGTTTCCTCTGTGGTTACCTATGACAACGTGTGTATGTTTCCTCTGTGGTTACCTATGACAACATGTATATGTTTCCTCTGTGGTTACCTATGACAACGTGTCTATGTTTCCTCTGTGGTTACCTATGACAACGTGTGTATGTTTCCTCTGTGGTTACCTATGACAACGTGTCTATGTTTCCTCTGTGGTTACCTATGACAACGTGTGTATGTTTCCTCTGTGGCTACCTATGACTAGTCACGTATGTTTCCTCTGTGGCTACCTATGACCAGTTACGTATGTTTACTCTGTGGCTACCAATGACTAGTCACTTATGTTTCCTCTGTGGCTACCTATGACTAGTCACGTATGTTTCCTCTGTGGCTATCAATGATTAGTCATGTATGTTTCCTCTGTGGCTACCTATGACTAGTCACGTATGTTTCATCTGTGGCTACCTATGACTAGTTACGTATGTTTCCTCTGTGGCTACCTATGACTAGTCACGTATGTTTCATCTGTGGCTACCTATGACTAGTTACGTATGTTTCCTCTGTGGCTAACTATGACAACGTGTATTTTTCCTCTGTGGCTACCTATGACTAGTCACGTATGTTTCCTCTGTGGTTACCTATGACAACGTGTGTATGTTTCCTCTGTGGCTACCTATGACAACATGTGTATGTTTCCTCTGTGGTTACCTATGACTAGTCATGGATGTTTCCTCTGTGCCTACCTATGACTAGTCACGTATGTTTCCTCTGTGGCTACCAATGACTAGTCACGTATGTTTCCTCCGTGGCTACCTATGACTAGTTACGTACATTTCCTCTGTGGCTACCTATGACTAGTCACGTATGTTTCCTCTGTGGTTACCTATGACTAGTCATGTATGTTTCCTCTGTGGCTACCTATGACAACGTGTGTATGTTTCCTCTGTGGTTGCCTATGACTAGTCACGTATGTTTCCTCTGTGGTTACCTATGACAACGTGTATGTTTCCTCTGTGGCTACCGATGACTAGTTACGTATGTTTCCTCTGTGGCTACCTATGACTAGTTACGTATTTTTCCTCTGCGGTTACCTATGACTAGTCATGGATGTTTCCTCTGTGGCTATCAATGACTAGTCACGTATGTTTACTCTGTGGCTACCTATGACTAGTCACGTATGTTTCCTCTGTGGCTACCTATGACTAGTTACGTATGTTTACTCTGTGGCTACCTATGACTAGTCACGTATGTTTCCTCTGTGGTTACCTATAACAACGTGTGTATGTTTCCTCTGTGGTTACCTATGACAACATGTGTATGTTTCCTCTGTGGTTACCTATGACAACATGTGTATGTTTCCTCTGTGGTTACCTATGACAACGTGTGTATTTTTCCTCTGTGGTTACCTATGACAACGTGTGTATGTTTCCTCTGTGGTTACCTATGACAACGTGTGTATGTTTCCTCTGTGGCTACCTATGACTAGTCATGTATGTTTCCTCTGTGGCTACCTATGACAACGTGTGTATGTTTCCTCTGTGGTTGCCTATGACTAGTCACGTATGTTTCCTCTGTGGTTACCTATGACAACGTGTATGTTTCCTCTGTGGCTACCGATGACTAGTTACGTATGTTTCCTCTGTGGCTACCTATGACTAGTTACGTATTTTTCCTCTGCGGTTACCTATGACTAGTCATGGATGTATCCTCTGTGGCTATCAATGACTAGTCACGTATGTTTACTCTGTGGCTACCTATGACTAGTCACGTATGTTTCCTCTGTGGCTACCTATGACTAGTTACGTATGTTTACTCTGTGGCTACCTATGACTAGTCACGTATGTTTCCTCTGTGGTTAGCTATAACAACGTGTGTATGTTTCCTCTGTGGTTACCTATGACAACATGTGTATGTTTCCTCTGTGGTTACCTATGACAACATGTGTATGTTTCCTCTGTGGTTACCTATGACAACGTGTGTATTTTTCCTCTGTGGTTACCTATGACAACGTGTGTATGTTTCCTCTGTGGTTACCTATGACAACGTGTGTATGTTTCCTCTGTGGTTACCTATGACAACGTGTGTATGTTTCCTCTGTGGCTACCTATGACAACGTGTGTATGTTTCCTCTGTGGCTACCTATGACAACGTGTGTATGTTTCCTCTGTGGCTACCTATGACTAGTCACGTATGTTTCCTCTGTGGTTACCTATGACTAGTCACGTATGTTTCCTCTGTGGCTTCCAATGACTAGTCACGTATGTTTCCTCTGTGGTTACCTATGACTAGTCACGTATGTTTCCTCTGTGGCTTCCAATGACTAGTCACGTATGTTTCCTCTGTGGCTACCGTTGACTAGTCACGTATGTTTCCTCTGTGGCTACCTATGACAACGTGTGTATGTTTCCTCTGTGGCTACCTATGACTAGTCACGTATGTTTCCTCTGTGGTTACCTATGACAACGTGTAGGTTTCCTCTGTGGCTACCAATGACTAGTCATGTATGTTTCCTCTGTGGCTAACTATGACTAGTCACGTCTGTTTCCTCTGTGGCTACCAATGACTAGTCATGTATGTTTCCTCTGTGGTTACCTACGACAACGTGTGTACGTTTCCTCTGTGGCTACCTATGACTAGTCAAGTATGTTTCCTCTGTGGCTACCAATGACTAGTCATGTATGTTTCCTCTGTGGCTACCAATGACTCGTCACGTATGTTTCCTCTGTGGCTACCAATGACTAGTCACGTATGTTTCCTCTGTGGTTACCTATGACTAGTCACGTATGTTTCCTCTGTGGTTACCTATGACAACGTGTGTACGTTTCCTCTGTGGCTACCTATGACTAGTCACGTATGTTTCCTCTGTGGCTACCAATGACTAGTCATGTATGTTTCCTCTGTGGCTAACTATGACTAGTCACGTCTGTTTCCTCTGTGGCTACCAATGACTCGTCACGTATGTTTCCTCTGTGGCTACCAATGACTAGTCACGTATGTTTCCTCTGTGGTTACCTATGACTAGTCACGTATGTTTCCTCTGTGGCTTCCAATGACTAGTCACGTATGTTTCCTCTGTGGCTACCGTTGACTAGTCACGTATGTTTCCTCTGTGGTTATCTATGACAACGTGTGTATGTTTCCTCTGTGGCTACCAATGACTAGTCACGTATGTTTCCTCTGTGGCTACCTATGACAACGTGTGTATGTTTCCTCTGTGGTTACCTATGACAACGTGTAGGTTTCCTCTGTGGCTACCAATGACTAGTCATGTATGTTTCCTCTGTGGCTAACTATGACTAGTCATGTCTGTTTCCTCTGTGGCTACCAATGACTAGTCATGTATGTTTCCTCTGTGGTTACCTATGACAACGTGTGTACGTTTCCTCTGTGGCTACCTATGACTAGTCACGTATGTTTCCTCTGTGGCTACCAATGACTAGTCATGTATGTTTCCTCTGTGGCTAACTATGACTAGTCACGTCTGTTTCCTCTGTGGCTACCAATGACTCGTCACGTATGTTTCCTCTGTGGCTACCAATGACTAGTCACGTCTGTTTCCTCTGTGGCTACCAATGACTAGTCACGTCTGTTTCCTCTGTGGCTACCTATGACTAGTCACGTATGTTTCCTCTGTGGCTACCTATGACAACGTGTGTATGTTTCCTCTGTGGCTACCTATGACAAGTCACGTATGTTTCCTCTGTAGCTACCTATGACTAGTCACGTATATTTCCTCTGTGGCTACCAATGACTAGTCACGTCTGTTTCCTCTGTGGCTACCAATGACTAGTCACTTATGTTTCCTCTGTGGCTACCAATGACTAGTCACGTATGTTTCCTCTGTGGCTACCTTTGACTCGTCACGTATGTTTCCTCTGTGGTTACCTATGACAACGTGTGTATGTTACCTCTGTGGCTACCAATGACTAGTCACGTATGTTTCCTCTGTGGTTACCTATGACAACGTGTGTATGTTTCCTCTGTAGCTACCTATGACTAGTCACGTATATTTCCTCTGTGGCTACCAATGACTAGTCACGTATGTTTCCTCTGTGGCTACCTATGACTAGTCATGGATGTTTCCTCTGTGGCTACCTATGACAAGTCACATATGTTTCCTCTGTAGCTACCTATGACTAGTCACGTATATTTCCTCTGTGGTTACCTATGACAACGTGTATGTTTCCTCTCTGGCAACCTATGACTAGTCACGTATGTTTCCTCTGTAGTTACCTATGACTAGTCACGTATGTTTCCTCTGTGGCTACCAATGACTAGTCACGTATGTTTCCTCTGTTGTTACCTATGACAACGTGTGTATGTTTCCTTTGTGGCTACCTATTACAAGTCACGTATTTTTCCTTTGTGGCTACCAATGACTAGTCATGTATGTTTCCTCTGTGGTTACCTATGACAACGTGTGTATTTTTCCTCTGTGGCTACCTATGACTAGTCACATATGTTTCCTCTGTGGCTACCAATGACTAGTCACGTATGTTTCCTCTGTGGCTACCTATGACTAGTTACGCACGTTTCCTCTGTGGCTACCTATGACTAGTCACGTATGTTTCCTCTGTGGCTACCTATGACAACGTGTGTATGTTTCCTCTGTGGTTACCTATGACAACGTGTGTATGTTTCCTCTGTGGTTACCTATGACAACGTGTGTATGTTTCCTCTGTGGTTACCTATGACAACATGTATATGTTTCCTCTGTGGTTACCTATGACAACGTGTCTATGTTTCCTCTGTGGTTACCTATGACAACGTGTGTATGTTTCCTCTGTGGTTACCTATGACAACGTGTCTATGTTTCCTCTGTGGTTACCTATGACAACGTGTGTATGTTTCCTCTGTGGCTACCTATGACTAGTCACGTATGTTTCCTCTGTGGCTACCTATGACCAGTTACGTATGTTTACTCTGTGGCTACCAATGACTAGTCACTTATGTTTCCTCTGTGGCTACCTATGACTAGTCACGTATGTTTCCTCTGTGGCTATCAATGATTAGTCATGCATGTTTCCTCTGTGGCTACCTATGACTAGTCACGTATGTTTCATCTGTGGCTACCTATGACTAGTTACGTATGTTTCCTCTGTGGCTACCTATGACTAGTCACGTATGTTTCATCTGTGGCTACCTATGACTAGTTACGTATGTTTCCTCTGTGGCTAACTATGACAACGTGTATTTTTCCTCTGTGGCTACCAATGACTAGTCACGTATGTTTCCTCTGTGGTTACCTATGACAACGTGTGTATGTTTCCTCTGTGGCTACCTATGACAACATGTGTATGTTTCCTCTGTGGTTACCTATGACTAGTCATGGATGTTTCCTCTGTGCCTACCTATGACTAGTCACGTATGTTTCCTCTGTGGCTACCAATGACTAGTCACGTATGTTTCCTCCGTGGCTACCTATGACTAGTTACGTACATTTCCTCTGTGGCTACCTATGACTAGTCACGTATGTTTCCTCTGTGGCTACCTATGACTAGTCACGTATGTTTCCTCTGTGGCTACCTATGACTAGTCACGTATGTTTCCTCTGTGGCTACCTATGACAACGTGTGTATGTTTCCTCTGTGGCTACCTATGACTAGTCACGTATGTTTCCTCTGTGGCTACCTATGACAACGTGTGTATGTTTCCTCTGTGGTTACCTATGACAACATGTGTATGTTTCCTCTGTGGTTACCTATGACAACATGTCTATGTTTCCTCTGTGGTTACCTATGACAACGTGTGTATGTTTCCTCTGTGGTTACCTATGACAACGTGTGTATGTTTCCTCTGTGGCTACCTATGACTAGTCATGTATGTTTCCTCTGTGGCTACCTATGACAACGTGTGTATGTTTCCTCTGTGGTTGCCTATGACTAGTCACGTATGTTTCCTCTGTGGTTACCTATGACAACGTGTATGTTTCCTCTGTGGCTACCGATGACTAGTTACGTATGTTTCCTCTGTGGCTACCTATGACTAGTTACGTATTTTTCCTCTGCGGTTACCTATGACTAGTCATGGATGTTTCCTCTGTGGCTATCAATGACTAGTCACGTATGTTTACTCTGTGGCTACCTATGACTAGTCACGTATGTTTCCTCTGTGGCTACCTATGACTAGTCACGTATGTTTCCTCTGTGGTTACCTATAACAACGTGTGTATGTTTCCTCTGTGGTTACCTATGACAACATGTGTATGTTTCCTCTGTGGTTACCTATGACAACATGTGTATGTTTCCTCTGTGGTTACCTATGACAACGTGTGTATTTTTCCTCTGTGGTTACCTATGACAACGTGTGTATGTTTCCTCTGTGGTTACCTATGACAACGTGTATGTTTCCTCTCTGGCAACCTATGACTAGTCACGTATGTTTCCTCTGTAGTTACCTATGACTAGTCACGTATGTTTCCTCTGTGGCTACCAATGACTAGTCACGTATGTTTCCTCTGTTGTTACCTATGACAACGTGTGTATGTTTCCTTTGTGGTTACCTATGACAACGTGTGTATGTTTCCTCTGTGGTTACCTATGACTAGTCACATATGTTTCCTCTGTGGCTACCAATGACTAGTCACGTATGTTTCCTCTGTGGCTACCTATGACTAGTTACGCACGTTTCCTCTGTGGCTACCTATGACTAGTCACGTATGTTTCCTCTGTGGCTACCTATGACAACGTGTGTATGTTTCCTCTGTGGTTACCTATGACAACGTGTGTATTTTTCCTCTGTGGTTACCTATGACAACGTGTGTATGTTTCCTCTGTGGTTACCTATGACAACGTGTGTATGTTTCCTCTGTGGTTACCTATGACAACATGTATATGTTTCCTCTGTGGTTACCTATGACAACGTGTCTATGTTTCCTCTGTGGTTACCTATGACAACGTGTGTATGTTTCCTCTGTGGTTACCTATGACAACGTGTCTATGTTTCCTCTGTGGTTACCTATGACAACGTGTGTATGTTTCCTCTGTGGCTACCTATGACTAGTCACGTATGTTTCCTCTGTGGCTACCTATGACCAGTTACGTATGTTTACTCTGTGGCTACCAATGACTAGTCACTTATGTTTCCTCTGTGGCTACCTATGATTAGTCATGTATGTTTCCTCTGTGGCTACCTATGACTAGTCACGTATGTTTCCTCTGTGGCTATCAATGATTAGTCATGTATGTTTCCTCTGTGGCTACCTATGACTAGTCACGTATGTTTCATCTGTGGCTACCTATGACTAGTTACGTATGTTTCCTCTGTGGCTACCTATGACTAGTCACGTATGTTTCATCTGTGGCTACCTATGACTAGTTACGTATGTTTCCTCTGTGGCTAACTATGACAACGTGTATTTTTCCTCTGTGGCTACCTATGACTAGTCACGTATGTTTCCTCTGTGGTTACCTATGACAACGTGTGTATGTTTCCTCTGTGGCTACCTATGACAACATGTGTATGTTTCCTCTGTGGTTACCTATGACTAGTCATGGATGTTTCCTCTGTGCCTACCTATGACTAGTCACGTATGTTTCCTCTGTGGCTACCAATGACTAGTCACGTATGTTTCCTCCGTGGCTACCTATGACTAGTTACGTACATTTCCTCTGTGGCTACCTATGACTAGTCACGTATGTTTCCTCTGTGGCTACCTATGACTAGTCACGTATGTTTCCTCTGTGGCTACCTATGACTAGTCACGTATGTTTCCTCTGTGGCTACCTATGACAACGTGTGTATGTTTCCTCTGTGGCTACCTATGACTAGTTACGTATGTTTACTCTGTGGCTACCTATGACTAGTCACGTATGTTTCCTCTGTGGCTACCTATGACAACGTGTGTATGTTTCCTCTGTGGTTACCTATGACAACATGTGTATGTTTCCTCTGTGGTTACCTATGACAACATGTCTATGTTTCCTCTGTGGTTACCTATGACAACGTGTGTATGTTTCCTCTGTGGTTACCTATGACAACGTGTGTATGTTTCCTCTGTGGCTACCTATGACTAGTCATGTATGTTTCCTCTGTGGCTACCTATGACAACGTGTGTATGTTTCCTCTGTGGTTGCCTATGACTAGTCACGTATGTTTCCTCTGTGGTTACCTATGACAACGTGTATGTTTCCTCTGTGGCTACCGATGACTAGTTACGTATGTTTCCTCTGTGGCTACCTATGACTAGTTACGTATTTTTCCTCTGCGGTTACCTATGACTAGTCATGGATGTTTCCTCTGTGGCTATCAATGACTAGTCACGTATGTTTACTCTGTGGCTACCTATGACTAGTCACGTATGTTTCCTCTGTGGCTACCTATGACTAGTCACGTATGTTTCCTCTGTGGTTACCTATAACAACGTGTGTATGTTTCCTCTGTGGTTACCTATGACAACATGTGTATGTTTCCTCTGTGGTTACCTATGACAACATGTGTATGTTTCCTCTGTGGTTACCTATGACAACGTGTGTATTTTTCCTCTGTGGTTACCTATGACAACGTGTGTATGTTTCCTCTGTGGTTACCTATGACAACGTGTGTATGTTTCCTCTGTGGTTACCTATGACAACGTGTGTATGTTTCCTCTGTGGTTACCTATGACAACGTGTGTATGTTTCCTCTGTGGCTACCTATGACTAGTCACGTATGTTTCCTCTGTGGTTACCTATGACTAGTCACGTATGTTTCCTCTGTGGCTTCCAATGACTAGTCACGTATGTTTCCTCTGTGGCTACCGTTGACTAGTCACGTATGTTTCCTCTGTGGCTACCTATGACAACGTGTGTATGTTTCCTCTGTGGTTACCTATGACAACGTGTGTATGTTTCCTCTGTGGTTACCTATGACAACGTGTGTATTTTTCCTCTGTGGTTACCTATGACAACGTGTGTATGTTTCCTCTGTGGTTACCTATGACAACGTGTGTATGTTTCCTCTGTGGTTACCTATGACAACGTGTGTATGTTTCCTCTGTGGTTACCTATGACAACGTGTGTATGTTTCCTCTGTGGCTACCTATGACTAGTCACGTATGTTTCCTCTGTGGTTACCTATGACTAGTCACGTATGTTTCCTCTGTGGCTTCCAATGACTAGTCACGTATGTTTCCTCTGTGGCTACCGTTGACTAGTCACGTATGTTTCCTCTGTGGTTACCTATGACAACGTGTAGGTTTCCTCTGTGGCTACCAATGACTAGTCATGTATGTTTCCTCTGTGGCTAACTATGACTAGTCACGTCTGTTTCCTCTGTGGCTACCAATGACTAGTCATGTATGTTTCCTCTGTGGTTACCTATGACAACGTGTGTACGTTTCCTCTGTGGCTACCTATGACTAGTCACGTATGTTTCCTCTGTGGCTACCAATGACTAGTCATGTATGTTTCCTCTGTGGCTACCAATGACTCGTCACGTATGTTTCCTCTGTGGCTACCAATGACTAGTCACGTATGTTTCCTCTGTGGTTACCTATGACTAGTCACGTATGTTTCCTCTGTGGTTACCTATGACAACGTGTGTACGTTTCCTCTGTGGCTACCTATGACTAGTCACGTATGTTTCCTCTGTGGCTACCAATGACTAGTCATGTATGTTTCCTCTGTGGCTAACTATGACTAGTCACGTCTGTTTCCTCTGTGGCTACCAATGACTCGTCACGTATGTTTCCTCTGTGGCTACCAATGACTAGTCATGTATGTTTCCTCTGTGGTTACCTATGACTAGTCACGTATGTTTCCTCTGTGGCTTCCAATGACTAGTCACGTATGTTTCCTCTGTGGCTACCGTTGACTAGTCACGTATGTTTCCTCTGTGGTTATCTATGACAACGTGTGTATGTTTCCTCTGTGGCTACCAATGACTAGTCACGTATGTTTCCTCTGTGGCTACCTATGACAACGTGTGTATGTTTCCTCTGTGGTTACCTATGACTAGTCACGTATGTTTCCTCTGTGGTTACCTATGACAACGTGTAGGTTTCCTCTGTGGCTACCAATGACTAGTCATGTATGTTTCCTCTGTGGCTAACTATGACTAGTCATGTCTGTTTCCTCTGTGGCTACCAATGACTAGTCATGTATGTTTCCTCTGTGGTTACCTATGACAACGTGTGTACGTTTCCTCTGTGGCTACCTATGACTAGTCACGTATGTTTCCTCTGTGGCTACCAATGACTAGTCATGTATGTTTCCTCTGTGGCTAACTATGACTAGTCACGTCTGTTTCCTCTGTGGCTACCAATGACTCGTCACGTATGTTTCCTCTGTGGCTACCAATGACTAGTCACGTCTGTTTCCTCTGTGGCTACCAATGACTAGTCACGTCTGTTTCCTCTGTGGCTACCTATGACTAGTCACGTATGTTTCCTCTGTGGCTACCTATGACAACGTGTGTATGTTTCCTCTGTGGTTACCTATGACAACGTGTGTATGTTTCCTCTGTGGCTACCAATGACTAGTCACGTCTGTTTCCTCTGTGGCTACCAATGACTAGTCACGTCTGTTTCCTCTGTGGCTACCAATGACTAGTCACTTATGTTTCCTCTGTGGCTACCAATGACTAGTCACGTATGTTTCCTCTGTGGCTACCTTTGACGCGTCACGTATGTTTCCTCTGTGGTTACCTATGACAACGTGTGTATGTTTCCTCTGTAGCTACCTATGACTAGTCATGGATGTTTCCTCTGTGGCTACCTATGACTAGTCACGTATATTTCCTCTGTGGTTACCTATGACAACGTGTATGTTTCCTCTCTGGCTACCTATGACAACGTGTATGTTTCCTCTGTGGTTACCTATGACAACGTGTGTATGTTTCCTCTGTAGCTACCTATGACTAGTCATGGATGTTTCCTCTGTGGCTACCTATGACTAGTCACGTATGTTTCCTCTGTAGTTACCTATGACTAGTCACGTATGTTTCCTCTGTGGCTACCAATGACTAGTCACGTATGTTTCCTCTGTTGTTACCTATGACAACGTGTGTATGTTTCCTTTGTGGCTACCTATGACTAGTCATGTATGTTTCCTCTGTGGTTACCTATGACAACGTGTGTATTTTTCCTCTGTGGCTACCTATGACTAGTCACATATGTTTCCTCTGTGGCTACCAATGACTAGTCACGTATGTTTCCTCTGTGGCTACCTATGACTAGTTACGCACGTTTCCTCTGTGGCTACCTATGACTAGTCACGTATGTTTCCTCTGTGGCTACCTATGACAACGTGTGTATGTTTCCTCTGTGGTTACCTATGACAACGTGTGTATGTTTCCTCTGTGGTTACCTATGACAACATGTATATGTTTCCTCTGTGGTTACCTATGACATCGTGTCTATGTTTCCTCTGTGGTTACCTATGACAACGTGTGTATGTTTCCTCTGTGGTTACCTATGACAACGTGTCTATGTTTCCTCTGTGGTTACCTATGACAACGTGTGTATGTTTCCTCTGTGGCTACCTATGACTAGTCACGTATGTTTCCTCTGTGGCTACCTATGACCAGTTACGTATGTTTACTCTGTGGCTACCAATGACTAGTCACTTATGTTTCCTCTGTGGCTACCTATGACTAGTCACGTATGTTTCCTCTGTGGCTATCAATGATTAGTCATGTATGTTTCCTCTGTGGCTACCTATGACTAGTCACGTATGTTTCATCTGTGGCTACCTATGACTAGTTACGTATGTTTCCTCTGTGGCTACCTATGACTAGTCACGTATGTTTCATCTGTGGCTACCTATGACTAGTTACGTATGTTTCCTCTGTGGCTAACTATGACAACGTGTATTTTTCCTCTGTGGCTACCTATGACTAGTCACGTATGTTTCCTCTGTGGTTACCTATGACAACGTGTGTATGTTTCCTCTGTGGCTACCTATGACTAGTCACGTATGTTTCCTCCGTGGCTACCTATGACTAGTTACGTACATTTCCTCTGTGGCTACCTATGACTAGTCACGTATGTTTCCTCTGTGGCTACCTATGACAACGTGTGTATGTTTCCTCTGTGGTTACCTATGACAACATGTCTATGTTTCCTCTGTGGTTACCTATGACAACGTGTGTATGTTTCCTCTGTGGCTACCTATGACTAGTCACGTATGTTTCCTCTGTGGCTACCTATGACTAGTCACGTATGTTTCCTCTGTGGCTACCTATGACAACGTGTGTATGTTTCCTCTGTGGTTACCTATGACAACATGTCTATGTTTCCTCTGTGGTTACCTATGACAACGTGTGTATGTTTCCTCTGTGGTTACCTATGACAACGTGTGTATGTTTCCTCTGTGGCTACCTATGACTAGTCATGTATGTTTCCTCTGTGGCTACCTATGACAACGTGTGTATGTTTCCTCTGTGGTTGCCTATGACTAGTCACGTATGTTTCCTCTGTGGTTACCTATGACAACGTGTGTATTTTTCCTCTGTGGTTACCTATAACAACGTGTGTATGTTTCCTCTGTGGTTACCTATGACAACATGTGTATGTTTCCTCTGTGGTTACCTATGACAACATGTGTATGTTTCCTCTGTGGTTACCTATGACAACGTGTGTATTTTTCCTCTGTGGTTACCTATGACAACGTGTGTATGTTTCCTCTGTGGTTACCTATGACAACGTGTGTATGTTTCCTCTGTGGTTACCTATGACTAGTCACGTATGTTTCCTCTGTGGCTTCCAATGACTAGTCACGTATGTTTCCTCTGTGGCTACCGTTGACTAGTCACGTATGTTTCCTCTGTGGCTACCTATGACAACGTGTGTATGTTTCCTCTGTGGTTACCTATGACTAGTCACGTATGTTTCCTCTGTGGTTACCTATGACTAGTCACGTATGTTTCCTCTGTGGTTACCTATGACAACGTGTAGGTTTCCTCTGTGGCTACCAATGACTAGTCATGTATGTTTCCTCTGTGGCTAACTATGACTAGTCACGTCTGTTTCCTCTGTGGCTACCAATGACTAGTCATGTATGTTTCCTCTGTGGTTACCTATGACAACGTGTGTACGTTTCCTCTGTGGCTACCTATGACTAGTCACGTATGTTTCCTCTGTGGCTACCAATGACTAGTCATGTATGTTTCCTCTGTGGCTAACTATGACTAGTCACGTCTGTTTCCTCTGTGGCTACCAATGACTCGTCACGTATGTTTCCTCTGTGGCTACCAATGACTAGTCACGTATGTTTCCTCTGTGGTTACCTATGACTAGTCACGTATGTTTCCTCTGTGGTTACCTATGACAACGTGTGTACGTTTCCTCTGTGGCTACCTATGACTAGTCACGTATGTTTCCTCTGTGGCTACCAATGACTAGTCATGTATGTTTCCTCTGTGGCTAACTATGACTAGTCACGTCTGTTTCCTCTGTGGCTACCAATGACTCGTCACGTATGTTTCCTCTGTGGCTACCAATGACTAGTCACGTATGTTTCCTCTGTGGTTACCTATGACTAGTCACGTATGTTTCCTCTGTGGCTTCCAATGACTAGTCACGTATGTTTCCTCTGTGGTTACCTATGACAACGTGTGTATGTTTCCTCTGTGGCTACCAATGACTAGTCACGTATGTTTCCTCTGTGGCTACCTATGACAACGTGTGTATGTTTCCTCTGTGGTTACCTATGACTAGTCACGTATGTTTCCTCTGTGGTTACCTATGACAACGTGTAGGTTTCCTCTGTGGCTACCAATGACTAGTCATGTATGTTTCCTCTGTGGCTAACTATGACTAGTCACGTCTGTTTCCTCTGTGGCTACCAATGACTAGTCATGTATGTTTCCTCTGTGGTTACCTATGACAACGTGTGTACGTTTCCTCTGTGGCTACCTATGACTAGTCATGTATGTTTCCTCTGTGGCTACCAATGACTAGTCATGTATGTTTCCTCTGTGGCTAACTATGACTAGTCACGTCTGTTTCCTCTGTGGCTACCAATGACTCGTCACGTATGTTTCTTCTGTGGCTACCAATGACTAGTCACGTCTGTTTCCTCTGTGGCTACCAATGACTAGTCACGTCTGTTTCCTCTGTGGCTACCTATGACTAGTCACGTATGTTTCCTCTGTGGCTACCTATGACAACGTGTGTATGTTTCCTCTGTGGCTACCTATGACAAGTCACGTATGTTTCCTCTGTAGCTACCTATGACTAGTCACGTATATTTCCTCTGTGGCTACCAATGACTAGTCACGTATATTTCCTCTGTGGTTACCAATGACTAGTCACGTATGTTTCCTCTGTGGCTACCAATGACTAGTCACGTATATTTACTCTGTGGTTAATTATGACAACGTGTATGTTTCCTCTGTGGCTACCTATGACTAGTCACGTATGTGTCCTCTGTAGCTACCTATGACTAGTCACGTATGTTTCCTCTGTGGCTACCAATGACTAGTCACGTATGTTTCCTCTGTGGTTACCTATGACAACGTGTGTATGTTTCCTTTGTGGCTAGCTATGACAAGTCACGTATTTTTCCTTTGTGGCTACCAATGACTAGTCATGTATGTTTCCTCTGTGGTTACCTATGACAACGTGTGGATGTTTCCTCTGTGGCTACCTATGACTAGTCATGGATGTTTCCTCTGTGCCTACCTATGACTAGTCATGTATGTTTCCTCTGTGGCTACCTATGACTAGTTACGTACGTTTCCTCTGTGGCTACCTATGACTAGTCATGGATGTTTCCTCTGTGCCTACCTATGACTAGTCACGTATGTTTCCTCTGTGGCTACCTATGACTAGTTACGTACGTTTCCTCTGTGGCTACCTATGACTAGTCATGGATGTTTCCTCTGTGCCTACCTATGACTAGTCACGTATGTTTCCTCTGTGGCTACCTATGACTAGTCACGTATGTTTCCTCTGTGGCTACCAATGACTAGTCACGTATGTTTCCTCTGTGGCTAACTATGACTAGTCACGTCTGTTTCCTCTGTGGCTACCAATGACTCGTCACGTATGTTTCCTCTGTGGCTACCAATGACTAGTCACGTATGTTTCCTCTGTGGTTACCTATGACTAGTCACGTATGTTTCCTCTGTGGTTACCTATGACAACGTGTGTACGTTTCCTCTGTGGCTACCTATGACTAGTCACGTATGTTTCCTCTGTGGCTACCAATGACTAGTCATGTATGTTTCCTCTGTGGCTAACTATAACTAGTCACGTCTGTTTCCTCTGTGGCTACCAATGACTCGTCACGTATGTTTCCTCTGTGGCTACCAATGACTAGTCACGTATGTTTCCTCTGTGGTTACCTATGACTAGTCACGTATGTTTCCTCTGTGGCTTCCAATGACTAGTCACGTATGTTTCCTCTGTGGCTACCGTTGACTAGTCACGTATGTTTCCTCTGTGGTTATCTATGACAACGTGTGTATGTTTCCTCTGTGGTTACCTATGACTAGTCACGTATGTTTCCTCTGTGGCTACCTATGACAACGTGTGTATGTTTCCTCTGTGGCTACCAATGACTAGTCACGTATGTTTCCTCTGTGGTTACCTATGACAACGTGTGTATGTTTCCTCTGTGGTTACCTATGACTAGTCACGTATGTTTCCTCTGTGGTTACCTATGACAACGTGTAGGTTTCCTCTGTGGCTACCAATGACTAGTCATGTATGTTTCCTCTGTGGCTAACTATGACTAGTCACGTCTGTTTCCTCTGTGGCTACCAATGACTAGTCATGTATGTTTCCTCTGTGGTTACCTATGACAACGTGTGTACGTTTCCTCTGTGGCTACCTATGACTAGTCACGTATGTTTCCTCTGTGGCTACCAATGACTAGTCATGTATGTTTCCTCTGTGGCTAACTATGACTAGTCACGTCTGTTTCCTCTGTGGCTACCAATGACTCGTCACGTATGTTTCCTCTGTGGCTACCAATGACTAGTCACGTCTGTTTCCTCTGTGGCTACCAATGACTAGTCACGTCTGTTTCCTCTGTGGCTACCTATGACTAGTCACGTATGTTTCCTCTGTGGCTACCTATGACAACGTGTGTATGTTTCCTCTGTGGCTACCAATGACTAGTCACGTCTGTTTCCTCTGTGGCTACCTATGACTAGTCACGTATGTTTCCTCTGTGGCTACCTATGACAAGTCACGTATGTTTCCTCTGTAGCTACCTATGACTAGTCACGTATATTTCCTCTGTGGCTACCAATGACTAGTCACGTATATTTCCTCTGTGGTTACCAATGACTAGTCACGTATGTTTCCTCTGTGGCTACCAATGACTAGTCACGTATATTTACTCTGTGGTTAATTATGACAACGTGTATGTTTCCTCTGTGGCTACCTATGACTAGTCACGTATGTGTCCTCTGTAGCTACCTATGACTAGTCACGTATGTTTCCTCTGTGGCTACCAATGACTAGTCACGTATGTTTCCTCTGTGGTTACCTATGACAACGTGTGTATGTTTCCTTTGTGGCTAGCTATGACAAGTCACGTATTTTTCCTTTGTGGCTACCAATGACTAGTCATGTATGTTTCCTCTGTGGTTACCTATGACAACGTGTGGATGTTTCCTCTGTGGCTACCTATGACTAGTCATGGATGTTTCCTCTGTGCCTACCTATGACTAGTCATGTATGTTTCCTCTGTGGCTACCTATGACTAGTTACGTACGTTTCCTCTGTGGCTACCTATGACTAGTCATGGATGTTTCCTCTGTGCCTACCTATGACTAGTCACGTATGTTTCCTCTGTGGCTACCTATGACTAGTTACGTACGTTTCCTCTGTGGCTACCTATGACTAGTCATGGATGTTTCCTCTGTGCCTACCTATGACTAGTCACGTATGTTTCCTCTGTGGCTACCTATGACTAGTCACGTATGTTTCCTCTGTGGCTACCTATGACAACGTGTGTATGTTTCCTCTGTGGTTACCTATGACAACGTGTCTATGTTTCCTCTGTGGTTACCTATGACAACGTGTGTATGTTTCCTCTGTGGCTACCTATGACTAGTCACGTATGTTTCCTCTGTGGCTACCAATGACTAGTCACGTATGTTTCCTCTGTGGTTACCTATGACAACGTGTATGTTTCCTCTGTGGCTACCTATGACTAGTCACGTATGTTTCCTCTGTGGCTACCTATGACTAGTTACGTATGTTTACTCTGTGGCTACCAATGACTAGTTACGTATGTTTACTCTGTGGCTACCAATGACTAGTCACGTCTGTTTCCTCTGTGGCTACCAATGACTCGTCACGTATGTTTCCTCTGTGGCTACCAATGACTAGTCACGTCTGTTTCCTCTGTGGCTACCAATGACTAGTCACGTCTGTTTCCTCTGTGGCTAACTATGACTAGTCACGTCTGTTTCCTCTGTGGCTACCAATGACTCGTCACGTATGTTTCCTCTGTGGCTACCAATGACTAGTCACGTCTGTTTCCTCTGTGGCTACCAATGACTAGTCACGTCTGTTTCCTCTGTGGCTACCTATGACTAGTCACGTATGTTTCCTCTGTGGCTACCTATGACAACGTGTGTATGTTTCCTCTGTGGCTACCTATGACAAGTCACGTATGTTTCCTCTGTAGCTACCTATGACTAGTCACGTATATTTCCTCTGTGGCTACCAATGACTAGTCACGTATGTTTCCTCTGTGGCTACCTATGACTAGTTACGTACGTTTCCTCTGTGGCTACCTATGACTAGTCATGGATGTTTCCTCTGTGCCTACCTATGACTAGTCACGTATGTTTCCTCTGTGGCTACCTATGACTAGTCACGTATGTTTCCTCTGTGGCTACCTATGACAACGTGTGTATGTTTCCTCTGTGGTTACCTATGACAACGTGTCTATGTTTCCTCTGTGGTTACCTATGACAACGTGTGTATGTTACCTCTGTGGCTACCAATGACTCGTCACCTATGTTTCCTCTGTGGCTACCAATGACTAGTCACGTCTGTTTCCTCTGTGGCTACCAATGACTAGTCACGTCTGTTTCCTCTGTGGCTACCAATGACTAGTCACGTCTGTTTCCTCTGTGGCTACCTATGACTAGTCACGTATGTTTCCTCTGTGGCTACCTATGACAACGTGTGTATGTTTCCTCTGTGGCTAACTATGACTAGTCACGTCTGTTTCCTCTGTGGCTACCTATGACTAGTCACGTATGTTTCCTCTGTGGCTACCTATGACAACGTGTGTATGTTTCCTCTGTGGCTACCTATGACAAGTCACGTATGTTTCCTCTGTAGCTACCTATGACTAGTTACGTATGTTTACTCTGTGGCTACCAATGACTAGTTACGTATGTTTACTCTGTGGCTACCAATGACTAGTCACGTCTGTTTCCTCTGTGGCTACCAATGACTCGTCACGTATGTTTCCTCTGTGGCTACCAATGACTAGTCACGTCTGTTTCCTCTGTGGCTACCAATGACTAGTCACGTCTGTTTCCTCTGTGGCTAACTATGACTAGTCACGTATGTTTCCTCTGTGGCTACCAATGACTAGTCACGTATGTTTCCTCTGTGGTTACCTATGACAACGTGTGTATGTTTCCTTTGTGGCTAGCTATGACAAGTCACGTATGTTTCCTCTGTGGTTACCTATGACTAGTCACGTATGTTTCCTCTGTGGTTACCTATGACTAGTCACGTATATTTCCTCTGTAGCTACCTTTGACTAGTCACGCATGTTTCCTCTGTGGTTACCTATAACTAGTTCCGTATGTTTCCTCTGTGGCTACCTATGACTAGTCATGTCTGTTTCCTCTGTGGTTACCTATGACAACTTGTGAATGTTTCCTCTGTGGCTACCTATGACTAGTCACGTATGTTTCCTCTGTGGCTACCTGTGACTAGTCACGTATGTTTCCTCTTTAGCTACCTATGACTAGTCACGTATGTTTCCTCTTTGGCTACCTGTGACTAGTCACGTATGTTTCCTCTTTGGCTACCTGTGACTAGTCACGTATGTTTGCTCTGAATTTGATCAGTGGTGATGGGATATATCTCAGAAAAACTTTTCCACAAGAAAATTGAAGCACCTTCAACGTAGCTGCTGAAACAACTGTTATATTGATCCATCATTTGACACTTCGTGTCTCCCGTTAACCTGCTTATTTAATATAATACTAATCACTTTCCTCTCAATGTCTGTGGTGGGCAGATGAATGAAGATGAATATATTCCTCCCTTCAGGGTGAGTGTTGATTAATGACTTGGCGTTTGCTTGGTGACACATTGCTTGAACAGTGAAATAGTTCCAATTTAAAGAATGTTGAAATGACTTAACTCATATCAACACAAAATGTATGTTAGCATGCCAGGCTACTGTTCACAGAGGACATGCAATGGGACATTGGATACTATATGTAGAGTGGTTACATTTGGACACAATCTATGGGTAGAAAAGTGAAAAGGTAAGTCTGTTTTGTTATTTACATGTACATGTTGGTCATTTAGCAGATGAACTTATCCAAATAGTGCATTCATCTTAATAGCTAGGTGAGACAACCACATATCACAGTCATAGTCAGTACATTCATCTTAATAGCTAGGTGAGACAACCACATATCACAGTCGTAGTCAGTACATTCATCTTAATAGCTAGGTGAGACAACCACATATCACAGTCGTAGCGAGCACATTTTCCCTCAATTAAGTAGTAATCAACAAAGTCAATGCTGTAGCTAGTAGTATCACTTCCTACGAATACCCCCTTTAATTACCCTGCAGTATATGAGTTATGTACATCCTTGACATTTGATAGAGTAACTCAAATGAAAACAGTGTGGGTCTACTAGAAACAAAGTTCCAAACACACCAAGTGGTGCAGACAAAGCTACGGAGAAAGGCCATATTTCAGGAGTTCACCGCCCTGTCGGCCGGGAGTTCACCTCCCTGACAGGCGGGAGTTCACCGCCCTAGCAGCCGGGAGTGAACATCCCTAGCAGCCGGGAGTGAACAGCGCTAGCAGCCGGGAGTTAACAGCCCTAGCAGCCGGGAGTGAACAGCCCTAGCAGCCGGGAGTGAACAGCCCTAGCAGCCGGGAGTGAACAGCCCTAGCAGCCGGGAGTGAACAGCCCTAGCAGCCGGGAGTGAACAGCCCTAGCAGCCGGGAGTGAACAGCCCTAGCAGCCGGGAGTGAACAGCCCTAGCAGCCGGGAGTGAACAGCCCTAGCAGCCGGGAGTGAACAGCCCTAGCAGCCGGGAGTGAACAGCCCTAGCAGCCGGGAGTGAACAGCCCTAGCAGCCGGGAGTGAACAGCCCTAGCAGCCGGGAGTGAACAGCCCTAGCAGCCGGGAGTGAACAGCCCTAGCAGCCGGGAGTGAACAGCCCTAGCAGCCGGGAGTGAACAGCCCTAGCAGCCGGGAGTGAACAGCCCTAGCAGCCGGGAGTGAACAGCCCTAGCAGCCAGGAGTGAACAGCCCTAGCAGCCAGGAGTGAACAGCCCTGTGGGGAGATTTTTTTACAGTGTAACTGCCACTCTCCTCCTGCCTTGCTCGTGTGTTCTTCTTTCTTGGCTTTCACACCTTCCTTTTTTTGTCTTGTCTTTTTTCTTCACTCCATCTAATGTTGAGAGGCCTTTAATTTCAAACTGCCAGAGAAAGAAATTCCATCTCTCAGCTTGAGTTGTGAGTTGAAAGCCTGGGTTTTCAGGTGCTTGTTTCTGACTTGTCGTTTAATGGAACTATTGTTCACTTTAAACCAGGCCCCTGATAAAAGTTGGGCATGAGAAAGAAAAAATATAATTCTTCCCCCATATGTGACAGTCAGCTCTCCAATTTCTTTCCAGTCCCCAACTTTAGGAGGCAATTCTCACCCATACTAGACGCATTATAGCCCTTTTGAATGGTGCTAGCACCTGGACATGGTTGATATAAGGAGTTGGGCGGTCTGCATGATATGGAACTCATTTGTACACCATGCAAACAATGAATCATTAGGACGTTCTACCCAGGGCACGCACAACCTAGTTTAACTACACATCACCCCTTGTTACTGTTGTCAAGCCCATGATTGGTGAACTGCTAACCCAATCACAGATCTTTGTCTTTTGACAATGCTAGGAACACCCAAACAGACACATTTTACCATATAGTGTGTGCAACTTTCCTATTTGACATACATAATTACATTGTGTATGTTTATTCCTACAGAAATTATGATTTATCTTCTCACCTGGGATTTGAATGACTGATATAACCTGTAGACCAATTCCTACGCTTTGCACGTCTAAGTAACTCTCAGCTCTGTTAAAAATACACTTTAGAAAAATGATAACATCAAGAATAACGTAATCAGTCAGATGAACGGATACCTAAAAAGCTGTAATGAATACTCAGGGAGAAAAAGGTGTAGATTTATGCACAGAGCGCCGCAGGTGATTTTTTCCGACCTTCGCAGAAGGCAGGAATCGTGGTCACAGGCAGGTGAATCAAAACTAGGACTGAAGGCTATAACTGGTCCTCACAAACGAGCTGGGAAAAGGCTTAGTAGAGTCAAAACGAACAATACCTCCCAAAGGCACAAACAGAATGAACTGAACTAAATAAGGAGCTGAAGAGACCAGGTGAGTAACTAACACAGGTGAAATCAATGAACAAAAATGAAAGACAGGGCTACGTTCAAGAACACAAAGAAACAGGGCTACGTTCAAGAACACAACGAAACAGAACACAAGGTTGACTGAACAAATAAATACAGAACCTTACAGTAGCAGTGCAGATGGCACTATTTTGCCAAGTACAGAGATGTATTATAGGTTGTGAATGTGTAGGGGACTTCGGAACATCTATAGACTATTGTGGCACAGCAAAAATACCTCAAATCCAGAGTCTGTTCATTCAAATCCAAGGTGGGGTTATATTGAAAAGTTAGTACCAAGGGATCTGTCACGGTCGTCTTGTGGTGAATGAGTGGACCAAGGCGCAGCGTGAGAGAAATATATCTTCCTTTTATTAGACGAAGACGTAACACGAAACGAAACACTCTTACAAAACACCGTGAAGCTATAAACAAAAGTGCACACACAAGCTACTAACGTTCAACATAGACAACTACCCACGAAAGCCTACTGTCTATGGCTGCCTTAAATATGGCTCCCAATCAGAGACAATGAATGACAGCTGTCTCTGATTGAGAACCATTCAGGCAACTATAGACTTGCCTAGACAACTATACTAAACCCAACCCCATACACTGAACAAAAACCCCTATACAATACAACCACCCAAGAGGAGACAAATACATACAAAACATCACCACTGTCACACCCTGACCTAACCAAAATATTACAGAAACAAAGAATACTAAGGCCAGGGTGTGACAGGATCATGTCAAATGTAATCATATTGCCATTGATGAAATCATTTTACACTATTTTAGCTGAACAGTGTACAACTTTCCTTAAAACCGCCATCATTTTTCATGACTTGACTTATAATGGTTTAGGACACCTGGGACCATCACGTGACAAAAACCTAAAGGGGTCCATGACACACCGTCGCTAGAATGTCCTGTAAATGTCCCTGGGACAAACCCGGGAACTGTAAAAAGGTCCACTAGAGAACGATTCCTTGGGACCATCACGCGACATCCAACGACTAGTAAAACATAAGTCCTGAGAACGTCCTAAACAGGTCCTGACATGGTCCTCAGGGACATCCTGAAACGTACAGGCAACTACACATAGGTGCCCGCAGAGAACATTTCCTTTGGACGATCATGTAACGTTCTAAAGACTAGTAAAATGAAAGTCCAGAGAACGTCCTAAAAAAGTCCTGAACATTCAGAGAACTAGATAAAGGTCCCCAAGAGAACCTTCCCTTGAAACCGTCACGCAACGTCCTAAATACTCGTTGTATTTGTCACATGCTTCATAAACAACAGGTGTAGACTAACAGTGAAATGCTTAATACCATCAAGACGTGTCAAGTCTCGACGGCGTCGAGAGGAATAGTTTACAATCCCGGGGACCACAAAGGAAAATCAATATTTCGACACTCAGCTTTTCTCCAAAACTGTCAGCAGGAAAGTAAACCCTGAGGAAGAATTCATCATTTGCATTGTGTGGTCATCTTGAGATGTCCTGACATATAGTACGTGATACAAATGCACAACCTAGACAGCAGAGTGATGTGCTGAGTATGGAAGCATAGCGCTTGATGAATAAACCTCCGTAACCCCCCCCCCCTGGTTCATGACATAATTCCGCACGGGGATTGATCTTACAATTGTGAGAATGACACCTTGTTCTTTAATAGACAGGTCTCACTCCTCTATTTTTGTTTGTGAAGCTGTCAAGGCCACAAGCCTGTGGTCAATAAACTACATAAAATGATGTTACTTTTCCCCAAAAAAAGATTAGCATCATTTGAAGAGATTGACAAGTGGCCCACGTTGCACACATTTGACCAAACAGCATCTCTAGTCCACATTCGACAAAACAGCATATCTAGTCCACATTTGACAAAACAGCATCTCTAGTCCACATTCGACAAAACAGCATCTCTAGTCCACATTCGACAAAACAGCATCTCTAGTCCACATTCGACAAAACAGCATCTCTAGTCCACATTTGACAAAACAGCATCTCTAGTCCACATTTGACAAAACAGCATCTCTAGTCCACATTCGACAAAACAGCATCTCTAGTCCACATTTGACAAAACAGCATCTCTAGTCCACATTTGACAAAACAGCATCTCTAGTCCACATTTGACAAAACAACATCTCTAGTCCAAATCATTGTGATTCCAAACAAGCGCAGTTCCCACAGGTTACTTATCAACACAAAACGAAACGATAATCAGCTATTTACCCCAGCCTTGAAGCCAGACCACCTGATTGTAATGAAGGTAAATAAGCCCACTAACATTCAGACAGAGGTCCTAAGCTATCCGCCGCAGCCCAGGCCATTTGGACAAGCACTCTGAAATATATATATATATATTGTTTTTCCATTTCAGTGTTTTTCAATTTTATTGGTTAGAATGGGTTTTCAATCTATTTGGGTGGCTCAGACAACGGTATTGTGAGGTAGCCATAGAGGTTTCAGTGATATAACAGGTAGCCTTACGACCCTAGACTGGACCCTAGCCTGCTCATCTGAAGACACAGCTCATACACACATCTATAACTAACCTGAGCACAAAACTCTCTCTCACACACTCCACTCACCTACATAAATAGTGTCAGGCTAGTATTGATAACCACATGTAAATGTACAATACAACAATTTCAAACAAAGGGTTAATGAAGGCTAATAACCAGGCCTTTAAAGTTGCAGTATGCGGCCAGTGTTAAACACAGCTGTATTTCCAGGCCTCTCAGGCACGGTTAATGGGGATCTCTTAAAAAATGTACTCGCCGCTCCTTTGCTTGGTTGACGAGGTCGGCCATTGTTCAAACATCAATCACTCAGAATGCTGACAGCAGAGCAGAGGAAAGCGCTCTTCATCCTCATCAGTTATTAAATGAAGAATGAGGAGACACGGGAGAATAGAGGAGAACGACTGTGAGTTAGAGGTCAGAGTCTTGGTCAAGGTCAAGGTGTGTTATTAGATTTTTGGGAGGGAGATTTTTGACTATCAGTAGGGTTGTAAAGCTACCGGTAATTTATCAAAGTTATCAGAATCTTCAGTAATTTTGGTAATTTACAGAAAATCTATGGCAATCTATGGTAACTTTGGTAAAAGTAGAACATATGGTTCAAGAGAAAATAGACAAATTAATGAGCAAAGCATAAAATCAACAATGGCATTATTTTAATTTACCTCTGCAACTCGTCCAACTATTGACTTTCTTCACAACTGCCACCAGTTTGACTTTAAAACATTCAAATAAATATAAGCGTGCAGAAAATATATATGATGTCACGATCGCCGTCGTGGAAATGACCGGACCAAGGTGCAGCGTGGTGTGCGTACATTTTTCTTTATTAAAAATGTCACCAACAAAACAAGAAACTTCCAAAAACGAACGTGAAGCTTACTAGGGTTACACAGGCTACTAACAAAGACAACTACCCACAAAATACAAAAGGAAAAAAGGCTGCCTAACTATGATTCCCAATCAGAGACAACGATAGACAGCTGTCCCTGATTGAGGACGATACCCGGCGAAAACATAGAAACAAAGAACATAGAGTTTCCCACCCGAGTCACACCCTGACCAACCAAACATAGAGATTAAAAAGATCTCTACGGTCAGGGCGTGACATATGAAGGATATTTCATGCTGAAACCCTCATATTAAACACCAACGGTATTCACAAAGATGATGGGTTATATTTAGGTATCAGTGCAACTCAATATTAGCAAGGTGTCCTTAATGTTTTGTACATGTCAGTGTATTTTACATGTGATAAAGCCAGAGAGAGGACCAGAGATAATTACAGACACCTGTGATAATCTCAAGGACCCAAAATGGGCCACTAGATGTCTTGTGATAGATTACATCAAATCCTTCATAATTCTGCTAGTTTACAGGGTAAACTTAGAAAGTTTCTAGTAAAACACCTTTGCAACCCTAGGTATCCGTACCATCCAAGTGTTCTCACTCGATCACGTCAACAAGTGCACATTTACAAAGCAGTACGGTGGCCCTCGTACAGACACCATGTTCATCCCATGTTTTTATTACTAAATTAAAAAACGATTATTAGTTTGTCAAAAATACCGTTTCTATGAATACTTGCAAACAGCCCCAGAATAACCACTTAAATATTTTACTTCGATAAGAACATAAACAAAGGACAAATTCCTGTGATAATCAATCAATCAATCAATCAAATGTATTTATAAAACCCTTTTTACATCAGCCGATGTCACAAAGTGCTGTACAGAAACCCAGCCTAAAACCCCAAACAGCAAGCAATGCAGGTGTAGAAGCACGATGGCTAGGGGAAAACAGGCAGGAAGATAGGAAGGCCAATCCTCTTCTGGCAGTGCTGGGTGGAGATTATAACAGTACATGGCCAAGATGTTCAAACGTTCATAGATGCCCAGCAGGGTCAAATAATAATAATAATAATCACAGTGGTTGCAACAGGTCAGCACCTCAGGAGTAAATGTCAGTCGACTTTTCATAGCCGATCATTCAGAGTTAGAGACAGCAGGCGCGGTAGAGAGAGAGAGTTGAAAACAGCAGGTCCGGGACAAGGAAGCACGTCCGGTGAACAGGTCAGGTTTCCATAGCGGCAGGCAGAACAGTTGAATCTGGAGCAGCAGCATGACCGGGTGGACTGCGGACAGCAAAGAGTCATCAGGCAGGTAGTCCTGACGCATGATCCCAGGTATCTGGTCTTCCGTGAGGAGAGGGAGAGAGAGAGAGAATTAGAGGGAACATACTTAAATTCACACAGGACACCGGATAAGACAGGATAAATACTCCAGACATAACAGACTGACCCTAGCCCCCCGACAAATAAACTATTGCAGCATAACTGCTGGAGGCTGAGACGGGTGGGGTCGGGAGACACTGTGGCCTCGTCCGACGATACCCCCGGACAGGCCCAATCAGGCAGGATATAACCCCACCCACTTTGCCAAAGCACAGCCCCCACACCACAAGAGGGATATTTTCAAACCACCAACTTACTACCCTGAGTATAGCCCACGAAGATCTCCCCTAGGGCACGAACCCGAAGGGGTGCCAAATCCGGACAGGAAGATCACGTCAGTGACTCAACCCACTCAGGTGACGCACCCCTCCTAGGGACGGGATGGAAGAGCACCAGTAAGCCAGTGACTCAGCCTCCATAATAGGGTTAGAGGCAGAGAATAGCAGTGGAGAGAGGGGAACTGGCCAGGCAGAGACAGCAAAGGTGGTTCGTTGCTCCAGTGCCTTTCTGTTCACCTTCACCCCCCTGGGCCAGACTGCACTCAATCATAGGACCTTCTGAAGAGATGAGTCTTCAATAAAGACCGAGTCTGCGTCTCTCACATGGATTCGCAGACCATTCCATAAAAATGGAGATCTATAGGAGAAAACCCTGCCTCCAGCTGTTTGCTTAGAAATTCAAGGGACAATTAGGAGGCCTGCGTCTTATGACCATAGCGTACGTGTAGGTATGTACGGCAGGACCAAATCGGAGAGATAGGTAGGAGCAAACCCATGTAATACTTTGTTGGTAAGCAGTAAATCCTTGAAATCAGCCATAGCCGTAACAGGAAGCCAATGTAGAGAGGCTAGCACTGGAATAATATGATCACATTTTTTAGTTCTAGTCAAGATTCTAGCAGCCGTTTTTAGCACTAACTGAAGTTTTTTTAGTGCTTTATCCGTGTAGCTGGAAAGTAGAGCGTTGCAGTAGTCTAATCTAGTGGCAAAAGCATAGATTAACTTTTCAGCATCATTATTGGACAGAAAGTTTCAGATTTTTGCAATGTTACGAAGATGGAATGGATTGAAAGTTAATAAACAAATAAATAATTTAAAGTTTTGGGGGGAAAGGGGGGCTTCTGAACTCAACTGACAGCATCCAACACACACACACACGCACACACGCACACACACGCGCACACGCGCACACACACACACACACACACACACAGACACACACACACACACACACACACACACACACACACACACACACACACACACACACACACACACACACACACACACACACACACACACACACAGACACACACACACACACACACACACACACACACACACACACACACACACACACACACACACACACACACACAGTACAAACGCATGTTGGTTAATAGGGTTGAATTAAGTCCATCAAGTGGTGGTGTGTGATAAGCGGTCTTGTGACCCTGTAGAGGGCTGGAGGAGCCCTTCGAATGAACAGTGATGCACAGCCATCATTAAAAGCCTCATAATTACTCAGAGTTAGCTCAGAGAGACTGTGCATTGGGGAGCAATGGTTGTGTGTGTGTGCGTGCGTGTGTGCGTGCGTGTGCGTGCGAGCGAGCGTGCGTGCGTGTTTGTGTGTGTGCGTGCGTGCGTGCGTGCATGTGTGTGTGTGTTTTATCTCCAGCAATGCTGTCTACTCTAATGTTATGTTTCACCCTGAATGAGGGCGGGGTGGTATTTGGAGAAGTGTGATAAATGGTATGTGTTCAATGCTTTTGAAAAAGAAAGTTGAGAAATGCATAACGTTTGCCTTTTTTTTCACCACACATCAGAACCAATAATAGCAAAATTATAACTTTACCCTGCCTTGAGCACACATCAAATTCATCACACTTCAAATCAAAATTTTGAAAAACTTCTCCAAGTCATATGTGCTCATAATCGAGACTACGATTGCAAATATATTTTGTGTTCTTCTTTGTTTTTCAGCACCGAGAAGCTTTTTGCTCCTCAGCTTATTATTATTCATCCGCAGTGTGTCGTTCCATCACCAACCAGAGTGACGAGTGATGTCTCTATGGAGACCAATGCCTGGCTTCAATGCCACATAATAGACTAATAAAAAATAAAAAAAAGACAATGGTGCTCTCAAGTAGCTCTCAAAACCCACTAAATGATTCAATAGCCTGTCTTGTGCTGGGAATACCACACAGGAAGGCCTTAAGGATAACACTACCTCTCCATAAATACATATTTAAAGAGCAAACCTTAGTCAATCGGCAACCGCCACGTGGACATCAAAGGAAGCCAAGTAAAATCACTTTTTTGACTGTAAAAACATTAAACAAGTTTAGCGTTGCAAACTTCTGTTTTTTTTGACAGTGACACTTTTTTTGTTCTATCAGTTATTCTGTTTTTGTTCACTTTTTTAATCGACCATGAGCACTCAGTCCTATTGACAATGGAACAGACCAAACAAAACAGGTGAGTAGAATGCCTAGGTACGTACGTACAAACTCACCACACTACTCAATCGCCTTGGGACTTCTATTCCCTTCATCCATGAGTCACTCCTTCCATGTGAGGATGTTGGGGTACTCTGCTGTGGCACAGTGGTTCTGTTATAGTGTTGGGGTAGTCTGGTTTGGCACGGTGGTTCTGTTATAGTGTTGGGGTACTCTGGTTTGGCACGGTGGTTCTGTTATAATGTTGGGGTACTCTGCTTTGGCACGGTGGTTCTGTTATAGTGTTGGGGTACTCTGCTTTGGCACAGTGGTTCTGTTATAATGTTGGGGTACTCTGCTTTGGCACGGTGGTTCTGTTATAATGTTGGGGTACTCTGCTGTGGCACGGTGGTTCTGTTATAATGTTGGGGTACTCTGGTTTGGCACAGTGGTTCTGTTATAATGTTGGGGTACTCTGCTGTGGCACGGTGGTTCTGTTATAATGTTGGGGTACTCTGCTGTGGCACGGTGGTTCTGTTATAATGTTGGGGTACTCTAGTGTGGCACGGTGGTTCTGTTATAATGTTGGGGTACTCTGGTTTGGCACAGTGGTTCTGTTATAATGTTGGGGTACTCTGCTTTGGCACGGGGGTTCTGTTATAATGTTGGGGTACTCTGCTTTGGCACGGTGGTTCTGTTATAATGTTGGGGTACTCTGCTGTGGCACGGTGGTTCTGTTATAATGTTGGGGTAGTCTGCTTTGGCACAGTGGTTCTGTTATAATGTTGGGGTACTCTGCTTTGGCACGGTGGTTCTGTTATAATGTTGGGGTACTCTGCTTTGGCACAGGGGTTCTCTTTTAATGTTGGGGTACTCTGCTTTTGCACGGTGGTTCTGTTATAATGTTGGGGTACTCTGCTTTGGCACAGTGGTTCTGTTATAATGTTGGGGTAGTCTGCTTTGGCACGGTGGTTCTGTTATAATGTTGGGGGACTCTGCTGTGGCACGGTGGTCCTGTTATAATGTTGGGGTACTCTAGTTTGGCACAGTGGTTCTGTTATAATGTTGGGGTACTCTGCTGTGGCACGGTGGTTCTGTTATAATGTTGGGGTAGTCTGGTTTGGCACGGTGGTTCTGTTATAATGTTGGGGTACTCTGCTGTGGCACGGTGGTCCTGTTATAATGTTGGGGTACTCTAGTTTGGCACAGTGGTTCTGTTATAATGTTGGGGTACTCTGCTGTGGCACAGTGGTTCTGTTATAATGTTGGGGTAGTCTGCTTTGGCACGGTGGTTCTGTTATAATGTTGGGGTACTCTGCTGTGGCACGGTGGTTCTGTTATAATGTTGGGGTACTCTGCTGTGGCACGGTGGTTCTGTTATAATGTTGGGGTACTCTGCTGTGGCACGGTGGTTCTGTTATAATGTTGGGGTAGTCTGCTTTGGCACGGTGGTTCTGTTATAATGTTGGGGTACTCTGCTGTGGCACGGTGGTTCTGTTATAATGTTGGGGTACTCTGCTGTGGCACGGTGGTTCTGTTATAATGTTGGGGTACTCTGCTTTGGCACGGTGGTTCTGTTATAATGTTGGGGTACTCTGCTTTGGCACGTTGGTTCTGTTTTAATGTTGGGGTACTCTGGTTTGGCACAGTGGTTCTGTTATAATGTTGGGGTAGTCTGCTTTGGCACGGTGGTTCTGTTATAATGTTGGGGTACTCTGCTTTGGCACGGTGGTTCTGTTATAATGTTGGGGTACTCTGCTTTGGCACGGTGGTTCTGTTATAATGTTGGGGTACTCTGCTTTGGCACGGTGGTTCTGTTATAATGTTGGGGTACTCTGCTTTGGCACGGTGGTTCTGGTATAATGTTGGGGTAGTCTGCTTTGGCACGGTGGTTCTGTTATAATGTTGGGGTACTCTGCTGTGGCACGGTGGTTCTGTTATAGTGTTGGGGTACTCTGCTTTGGCACGGGGGTTCTGTTTTAATGTTGGGGTACTCTGCTTTGGCACGGTGGTTCTGTTTTAATGTCGGGGTACTCTGGTTTGGCACGGTGGTTCTGTTATAATGCTGGGGTACTCTGCTTTGGCACAGGGGTTCTGTTTTAATGTTGGGGTACTCTGCTTTGGCACGGTGGTTCTGTTATAATGCTGGGGTACTCTGCTTTGGCACGGTGGTTCTGTTATAATGCTGGGGTACTCTGCTTTGGCACAGGGGTTCTGTTTTAATTTTGGGGTACTCTGGTTTGGCACAGGGGTTCTGTTTTAATTTTGGGGTACTCTGCTTTGGCACAGGGGTTCTGTTTTAATTTTGGGGTACTCTGCTTTGGCACGGTGGTCCTGTGACTGAGAGCCCAAACAGCCATGGCTGGCCCACCACGCCTGAGTTATGTCTAGCGTGGTCTAATTGAATAGCTAGCGCTAGACTGAGGTAGATGGGGTGTGTTGAGCTGCAGGGGCATATGGTGGAGTTCCAGCCAGCTGCAATTAAGCAGAGAAATGATGTGTGAAATGGCAGAAGAGAGAAAGACAGAAGGAGAGAGAGAGAGAGAGAGAGAGAGAGAGAGAAAGAGAGAGAGAGACAGAGAGAGAGAGACAGAATGGAAAGAACAATGATGGGAGAGAAATAAAGGGAGGGAGGGAGGGAGGGAGGGAGGGAGGGAGGGAGGGAGGGAGGGAGGGAGGGAGGGAGGGAGGGAGGGAGGGAGGGCTGAGAAAGACAAAGGAAAATACAATGGAAAAGTGGTCTGTTGATGGGAAGAGGGGAGCGAATGAGACATAGGGTAGAGCGAGAGACATACAGAGAGACGGATAGGATGGGAGAAAGAGAGAGAGGCTTTGCAAACAAGTGCGTTGCATTTTCATACATTTATAGGAGAACAAATCTTTGATTCCCTGAATGATTTCAAGAATGTTTGAAGTGTTTCATAAAAAAAATTAAATAATACATTATACTACTCTGATCATGACCATACAGATAAGTCAACCAACTTGTCATCAACGCAATCATCTTAGTAACGGTACTATCCTCTTCAATTAATTTCTAAAGCCTTCAAAACTATGGTCCTGATTTCAAAACACTCAACCTTTGCAACAGTCGGCCACAAAGGCTACTCCCTTGCAGTGTACAGACTTACATCCCTGTCACATGTCCTGTATTAGACATACTGTATACAGGCCTTTCACAATCACTTAACTGTTACTACTGTTGACCTGTGACCTGTCTCATACCACTGCTATATGTACTGTTTATGTGCCACTGCTATATGTACTGTTTATGTGCCACTGCTATATGTACTGTTTATGTGCCACTGCTATATGTACTGTTTATGTGCCACTGCTATATGTACTGTTTATGTGCCACGGCTATATGTACTGTTTATGTGCCATGGCTATATGTACTGTTTATGTGCCAATGCTGTATGTACTGTTTATGTGCCATGGCAATATGTACTGTTTATGTGCCACTGCTATATGTACTGTTTATGTGCCACTGCTATATGTACTGTTTATGTGCCACTGCTATATGTACTGTTTATGTGCCACTGCTATATGTACTGTTTATGTGCCACTGCTATATGTACTGTTTATGTGCCACTGCTATATGTACTGTTTATGTGCCACTGCTATATGTACTGTTTATGTGCCACTGCTATATGTACTGTTTATGTACCACTGCTATATGTACTGTTTATGTGCCACTGCTCTATGTACTGTTTATGTACCACTGCTATATGTACTGTTTATGTACCACTGCTGTATGTACTGTTTATGTGCCACTGCTATATGTACTGTTTATGTACAACTGCTATATGTACTGTTTATGTACCACTGCTGTATGTACTGTTTATGTGCCACTGCTATATGTACTGTTTATGTGCCAGCGGCTGGATGCATGGAGGACTTTAAATCTCTCAAGATCTGCGCTTTCCTTGTTCCAACATAGCAAAGGTTTTGAGAGCTTTTTTTAGTATATATTTCAGGTCTGTCCTGTGCCCTCTGGCTGAAAATTACAACTGTCCGTGATTGACATAATGATGCTATCTGAGAGGGTATTAAAAAGTTAAGATTACTTTAAGTGTTTGATAATGAAAACCAAAGTGATAGGTCGGGCTCCTTTCCCAACTTTATTTGAATAGACAGTCTTCAAAGAGTGGCAGTCTTTTTCCTTTGATAATACAAGTAATTTTCTTATTTTTTTAGTTTGAAATCTTCATTCTAATGGAGATGGTGATAATATGTAAGGCCGATAAAATGAACACTGAATAGTCCGAGGGAGTAAGAAATTCAAAAACTTCAAGTACAAAACTTCAGGGCCAAGTCATGTAGTTGTACGGACACTTTCGACTGGATGCTGGAGTGGAACAGATTTATGAAGGATGAGAAGGTACTTTCAAAAAAGCAGGGGAATTGATTTCCGGGCCACACTGCCTTCCTATACACAAGCTTATGATGAGTTCATCTGTGGCTATCAGAGCTCAAGACCCTTGCCAGATGGCCCTATGCATCCCCTAACCCTCAGACCTCCAGCTGGTAAATAGGGTCCCAGAGAAAGTGAGGCCGCTGAAGGTATTGTGGAGTGATTCTGACAGGTCCTAAGGGGCTTTAAAAGAGTCCGCGTCTCAAGGATCGGTGTGTGTGGAGAAGATGTCCTTTAAGTGGATCTTACGCCAAGTCAACACAGCTCAGCTTCTAAATGTAGCCACTAATGGAAGGCCCAGGCCTGCTGTGTGGAAAATCGCCAAAGAATCAGCCTTAGGTTCAAAATATGAAATGAGTGGAGAGAGGATTTTAGCTCAGAATCAACTTCACATTTAGGATGATTTTTTACCATAGCCAGCCTCATCTAAGCCTTAGCGTACAGCAGGAGATCTAAGCTTGCATACATACATACACACACACAGTCAATACATACATGTACATTAACAAAACTTAGAAAACTGTTGCTAAAATCACCAGTACTAAATTAGCTAGATAAAAAAACATTTACAACTTTTTTAATAATACCCAACCCTCGTCTTCAATAACACCACTACTCGGGCAAAAGAACATGGAATAAAAATAGAATAAATGTCAAATGGGAGAGGTGGTGTTATATCACGGAAGATCCATTACCTCTCCCTCTGTGACAATCAGCTATCCCGGGCGCCTCACAAACCTCTCCCTCCCGCCTGTCCTCCTCCTCCTCCTGCTTCATCTTTTCCTGCCAGTGGAGTTTAATTTACTAACCAGAGTTCTCTCACACAATTTCTTTAAAAGTACATTTTTATAAGACTGCAATTTCATTTCATAAGGGTCCCCCCTGTACAGTAAATCCTATTTGCGAAAGCGACATACACGGTCAAATTAACATGCCAGAGTGCCAGTGAGCTGTCCTCCTCACCAGAGTTCTCGTTCATATTATCGCCTGCTGAAGCACTTTATTGGACACGGGAGTACCAACCCTGTCCATCAAGAAAGTTGCTGTGTCACAGGGAGACATGAGAGGAAATGGAATGGGAGATAAAGCCGGTTTAGAAAGACAAACAACAGTAAAGACAAAACATGAATCACCAAGAATTCAGTTTAGCTTGAAAGTGTTTTGGGATTAGATTTTTAAAAAACTGCTGTCCAAAAGTTATTGTGACAAAACTCAAAGGTCTGGGTTCTCGAAGGGACGGAGGTTGCACTAAGTGACACAGTCCTGGTACAGCAGGTGACCAAGACAGACTTCACACATGATCCTGAGTCAAAGAAACAAAGGGTGTTCACATGACGCTGAATCAAAAACACACAGGGTGTTCACATGACCCTGAGTCAAAAAAACACAGTGTGTTCACATGACCCTGAGTCAAAGAAACACAGTGTGTTCACATGACCCTGAGTCAAAGAAACACAGTGTGTTCACATGACCCTGAGTCAAAGAAACACAGGGTGTTCACATGACCCTGAGTCAAAGAAACACAGTGTGTTCACATGATCCTGAGTCAAAGTAACACAGTGTGTTCACATGACCCTGAGTCAAAGAAACACAGGGTGTTCACATGACCCTGAGTCAAAGAAACACAGGGTGTTCACATGACCCTGAGTCAAAGTAACACAGTGTGTTCACATGACCCTGAGTCAAAGTAACACAGTGTGTTCACATGATCCTGAGTCAAAGAAACACAGGGTGTTCACATGATCCTGAGTCAAGGTAACACAGTGTGTTCACATGACCCTGAGTCAAAGAAACACAGTGTGTTCACATGACCCTGAGTCAAAGAAACACAGTGTGTTCACACGACCCTGAGTCAACGAAACAGTGTGTTCACATGACCCTGAGTCAACGAAACAGTGTGTTCACATGACCCTGAGTCAAAGATACACAGGGTGTTCACATGACCCTGAGTCAAAAAAACACAGTGTGTTCACATGACCCTGAGTCAAAGAAACACAGTGTGTTCACATGACCCTGAGTCAAAGAAACACAGTGTGTTCACATGACCCTGAGTCAAAGAAACACAGGGTGTTCACATGACCCTGAGTCAAAGAAACACAGTGTGTTCACATGATCCTGAGTCAAAGTAACACAGTGTGTTCACATGACCCTGAGTCAAAGAAACACAGGGTGTTCACATGACCCTGAGTCAAAGAAACACAGGGTGTTCACATGACCCTGAGTCAAAGTAACACAGTGTGTTCACATGACCCTGAGTCAAAGTAACACAGTGTGTTCACATGATCCTGAGTCAAAGAAACACAGGGTGTTCACATGACCCTGAGTCAAAGAAACACAGTGTGTTCACACGACCCTGAGTCAACGAAACAGTGTGTTCACATGACCCTGAGTCAACGAAACAGTGTGTTCACATGACCCTGAGTAAAAGAAACACAGTGTGTTCACATGACCCTGAGTCAAAGAAACACAGGGTGTTCACATGACCCTGAGTCAGAGAAACACAGTGTGTTCACATGACCCTGAGTCAAAGAAACACAGTGTGTTCACATGACCCTGAGTAAAAGAAACACAGTGTGTTCACATGACCCTGAGTCAATGAAAAACAGGGTGTTCACATGACCCTGAGTCAAAGAAACACAGTGTGTTCACACGACCCTGAGTCAACGAAACAGTGTGTTCACATGACCCTGAGTCAAAGATACACAGGGTGTTCACATGACCCTGAGTCAAAGAAACACAGTGTGTTCACATGATCCTGAGTCAAAGTAACACAGTGTGTTCACATGACCCTGAGTCAAAGAAACACAGGGTGTTCACATGACCCTGAGTCAAAGAAACACAGTGTGTTCACATGATCCTGAGTCAAAGAAACACAATGTGTTCACATGACCCTGAGTCAAAGAAACACAGGGTGTTCACATGATCCTGAGTCAAGGTAACACAGTGTGTTCACATGACCCTGAGTCAAAGAAACACAGTGTGTTCACATGACCCTGAGTCAAAGAAACACAGTGTGTTCACACGACCCTGAGTCAACGAAACAGTGTGTTCACATGACCCTGAGTCAACGAAACAGTGTGTTCACATGACCCTGAGTCAACGAAACAGTGTGTTCACATGACCCTGAGTCAACGAAACAGTGTGTTCACATGACCCTGAGTCAAAGATACACAGGGTGTTCACATGACCCTGAGTCAAAAAAACACAGTGTGTTCACATGACCCTGAGTCAAAGAAACACAGTGTGTTCACATGACCCTGAGTCAAAGAAACACAGTGTGTTCACATGACCCTGAGTCAAAGAAACACAGTGTGTTCACATGATCCTGAGTCAAAGTAACACAGTGTGTTCACATGACCCTGAGTCAAAGAAACACAGGGTGTTCACATGACCCTGAGTCAAAGAAACACAGGGTGTTCACATGACCCTGAGTCAAAGTAACACAGTGTGTTCACATGACCCTGAGTAAAAGAAACACAGTGTGTTCACATGACCCTGAGTCAAAGAAACACAGGGTGTTCACATGACCCTGAGTCAGAGAAACACAGTGTGTTCACATGACCCTGAGTCAAAGAAACACAGTGTGTTCACATGACCCTGAGTAAAAGAAACACAGTGTGTTCACATGACCCTGAGTCAAAGTAACACAGTGTGTTCACATGACCCTGAGTCAAAGAAACACAGTGTGTTCACATGACCCTGAGTCAATGAAAAACAGGGTGTTCACATGACCCTGAGTCAAAGAAACACAGTGTGTTCACACGACCCTGAGTCAACGAAACAGTGTGTTCACATGACCCTGAGTCAAAGATACACAGGGTGTTCACATGACCCTGAGTCAAAGAAACACAGTGTGTTCACATGATCCTGAGTCAAAGTAACACAGTGTGTTCACATGACCCTGAGTCAAAGAAACACAGGGTGTTCACATGACCCTGAGTCAAAGAAACACAGTGTGTTCACATGATCCTGAGTCAAAGTAACACAATGTGTTCACATGACCCTGAGTCAAAGAAACACAGGGTGTTCACATGACCCTGAGTCAAAGAAACACAGGGTGTTCACATGACCCTGAGTCAAAGTAACACAGTGTGTTCACATGACCCTGAGTCAAAGTAACACAGTGTGTTCACATGATCCTGAGTCAAAGAAACACAGGGTGTTCACATGATCCTGAGTCAAAGTAACACAGTGTGTTCACATGACCCTGAGTCAAAGAAACACAGTGTGTTCACATGACCCTGAGTCAAAGAAACACAGTGTGTTCACACGACCCTGAGTCAACGAAACAGTGTGTTCACATGACCCTGAGTCAACGAAACAGTGTGTTCACATGACCCTGAGTCAAAGATACACAGGGTGTTCACATGACCCTGAGTCAAAGAAACACAGTGTGTTCACATGACCCTGAGTCAAAGAAACACAGTGTGTTCACATGACCCTGAGTCAAAGAAACACAGGGTGTTCACATGACCCTGAGTCAGAGAAACACAGTATGTTCACATGACCCTGAGTCAAAGAAACACAGTGTGTTCACATGACCCTGAGTAAAAGAAACACAGTGTGTTCACATGACCCTGAGTCAAAGAAACACAGTGTGTTCACATGACCCTGAGTCAACGAAACACAGGGTGTTCACATGACCCTGAGTCAAAGAAACACAGTGTGTTCACACGACCCTGAGTCAACGAAACAGTGTGTTCACATGACCCTGAGTCAAAGATACACAGGGTGTTCACATGACCCTGAGTCAAAGTAACACAGTGTGTTCACATGATCCTGAGTCAAAGAAACACAGTGTGTTCACATGACCCTGAGTCAAAGAAACACAGTGTGTTCACATGACCCTGAGTCAAAGAAACACAGTGTGTTCACATGACCCTGAGTCAGAGAAACACAGTGTGTTCACATGACCCTGAGTAAAAGAAACACAGTGTGTTCACATGACCCTGAGTAAAAGAAACACAGTGTGTTCACATGACCCTGAGTCAAAGTAACACAGTGTGTTCACATGACCCTGAGTCAAAGAAACACAGGGTGTTCACATGACCCTGAGTCAAAGAAACACAGTGTGTTCACATGACCCTGAGTCAAAGAAACACAGTGTGTTCACATGACCCTGAGTCAAAGTAACACAGGGTGTTCACATGACCCTGAGTCAACGAAACACAGGGTGTTCACATGACCCTGAGTCAACGAAACACAGGGTGTTCACATGACCCTGAGTCAAAGAAACACAGTGTGTTCACATGACCCTGAGTCAAAGAAACACAGGGTGTTCACATGACCCTGAGTCAAAGAAACACAGGGTGTTCACATGACTCTGACAACGCATTAAACACCTCAAATGAGGCCTCGGCAGCACTGAAGAAGTCAGAGACAACTCTGCTAAGTCTATTACTTACATATCTTCAGATAGGAGATGTCACTGCATGCATATTTAATACCAAAATCCCACTCAATAAACCATGCTGAAGTTTTAAAAGGTTAACACTATCAACCCGTCACAATGTATTTTAGCTCTGTCAATGTTTACTCAGTTTTCCATTATAAATGTGTTGCCTAAGTAAAGACCTTACACCTGGCCGCAGTTAACTCAGGGTTTCCACACAGCCCCCACATGCCCTTTCTCCTGTACGTTCCAGTATCCCTGTCTGACTCTGACACCGGGGCAGATGGGTAGACTACCGGGAGAAGCCATACGGTCATGTGACAGCAGCCTTTGATGGCCCGGTAACTAGCTGGCAACCCATCATTGAGCATCAGTGCCACTGCGTCTCACTCTGCTAGCTGATGGATGCTAAACATAGGTTTGTCGACGACCTCTGACCCTGCTCTGCTCTGCTGGAATGTTACTGTCTTCCCTCCCCCACTGGTCTGCTGATAGAACCAGACAGTCAAGTGCAATTACAGGGGTCAACCTATAATCAAGAGCTCACCGGTTTTCTTTGACAAGATAGTTATGTCTTGTTTGACTAGATTAGCGTAAGGTCAACAGGGAACTGTAATCCACTGGGGGAATAAATTAACCCCACTGATATGAACGTTACAACACATTCTCATCAGTTTCTCTTAGGATTGATTAATTCAGCACTTATCAGGCACTTGCCTTTAAGATTAGTTTAAATGAAACATAGGCATACAAAGAGGAGGGGTAGGGGGTGGGTGGGTCGGGGGCACGGCGAGCGGTTACCCTAAGCCCACAATCAAAAGTTAAAAAACTGCTGTCTGCGCAGCTTTACAACGGTAACCTTCTGACGTGTGGCGTTATTTACATAAAGGATTCAGGCTTCTCTGAATATTAATCATTGATGCGAGTGGTAATGAATGATTTATAACGAAAGCCAATCAAAAAACCTGCTGTCCCCCAGTGTCACCTGAGGTGCATTATATATTTATAAGTCAAGGACATGGTGTCATTGTTGAGACCCAGCTAGCTACCAGCTACGTGAGAAAGGAGATTTGTTCCCCCTCCTTGCGTTGTACTTTCCTTTCCTCTCTTCAAAGACGCTGTCTATTGGCTGTTCAGCAGAACTGTCTCCTCCGTGGAGAAGTTGTGGAGGTGTCCTTCTTTCAAGTGTGTTCTTGTTGCTAGCGTCTAGCATTTGCCTTCTATGGCGTCGACTCAGCACTTTTTGGTTCACTTGTTCCTGAACCCCGTTTATTCAGTGAACAAACAGGAAGTGGCTATGTGTGTACACATTGTTAGCTGTGACCTTGTCACCGGTTGGTGAACTGGGTATAGAGGTTTTCCATGGATTTATGATATGAAGTAGCCTTTATTACTCTGAACATTATTACACCTGAATAAGGTAGGGAGGTCACATTTGTGTCACTGAACAATTATAAAACCTGCTGCGTTTAAACAGTGAGGGAAGAAAGTCTTTGATCCCCTGCTGATTTTGTACATTGTACATTGTACACAAAATGCAAATCATTTTCTAAAAATTTTGACATGTGTTTTTCTGGATTTTTTTGTTGTTATTCTGTCTCTGACTGTTCAAATAAACCTACAATTAAAATTATAGACTGATCATTTCTTTGTCAGTGGGCAAACGTACAAAGTCAGCAGGGGATCAAATACTTTTCCCCCTCACTGCACTTAACACAAATGCACATAAAAGCAATGAATGTCTACGTTTGCATCAAATAGGTGAGCAGTCATGCTGCACTGTTTCATTGTGGATTGAATCAATGTATCAAACTCCAAACTCCATGTTAACTGAAGTGTGAACCCGGCTCGTGATCCAGAAAGCCTACCCATTCGGCGGCCCTTAAGAGGACTTAGAGACGTTTTGGGTGGTCTCTCACCATATAGGCTTAAAATAACTGCTAAGCCTTTTCCCTTTCTCATTTAGCAGCTTTATATCCCTGGCTCGCCACATCTCCTCGTCATCCTTCTCTAATCCAGTTGTGTCAGACCGATGAAGGACTACAGGGAAAACATTCCATCAGTGACAGCGTAACGTTAAGCCAGACAGACACATCGGGATAAATTGTGGAGGTAAATTAAATGCTTACATTGACTGAAATGAATAGTGTCTATTTGCATATCTACTTACACTTACGTCTTGCACATACATGTTTGATTCTGTGCTTATAAATGTATGTCTTCTTTTGGTTATTATTTTTTTTTACTTTATCCCTTTAAGGATTGTTTTACATTCTACAAGCAAAGATAAACCTTTCATGTTTTTATAAAACAGCTCATCATGAGCGAATAATTGGGCGGCCATAGTTTCCCCATTAGTTTCTAATTGATTTGTGTTCATTTCAATAACATCTACTGTCATCCGACACCGTTTCAGTAAATGGTGAGAGAAGTCTGCTTTAGTAGTCATTGTGATGAATACCGTTAAAATCTATCTCTCCTTAATCCTCTCTCACTGACCTCCTTTTACTGAGGAGGCAGGCTACCGTCATTGCCTCAGCTCGAGCCTGTAGTTCAGTGGCATAGGGCACTTGACACCTCTGTGTGAGGGACCAGGTTGCCAGGCACCCTTCCTACAAGGACAATACACCAACTTGGACTTCCTTACCGGTGGTTAGTGCGTCACTGACCATTCCACTTCCTGTTTAATGTGTGTGTGTGTGTGTGTGTGTGTGTGTGTGTGTGTGTGTGTGTGTGTGTGTGTGTGTGTGTGTGTGTGTGTGTGTGTGTGTGTGTGTGTGTGTGTGTGTGTGTGTGTGTGTGTGTGTGTGTGTGTGTGTGTGTGTGTGTGTGTGTGCCTGTCTTGAGCGTGGCAATAAACGTGTGATCTATACACTTTTCTCCTACTGGTCATTTCCGTTCCTCTTAACGGGACTGGTGTAGTTGCCCTTATAATCTAAACCCGGGACCTCTATCGGAAACCACCCCACGGTGGTGCTGTTTTTCAAATACAATCAATTATTATTCAGACAATGGGACCGAGGTTTATGTTGAAGATAACTCAAAGCAGAATAGGAAATACATTTGCTTCCTTTGGTCATGTGATTCATTTTACACCCAAGGGAGTCGCATCAAGATTGGGGCTAAATTGATCGTACATACAGCTAATTTAACTTGTTTCATTGTTGCTATGGTAATTTGAGGTCAGCTGCTTTACGATTTCCGTATATTACTGTTTACGACCAGATGTCAATCATTAATATTAATAAGATTTCAGAGTTCCCCGACTCATTTAACAACCTCAAATTTACTGGGAACACTTGAGCGATCCTGGGTGTGGCAATTTCAACAAACCGGGGATAATGTGCAGTGCCATAGGCACGGTGGTGAATCCACTGAAGATGGCCATTATGTAAACCCGCCCATCTCACCCACTCACTGGGACTGGCGAGCGTCGCCCTGCTCTCATACACACTAACACTGCCTGGCTGTGAATTATCCTCCCACGCCTAACACCCACACATTCAATAGCCTGTTGTTAAGAAAGGAGCCTCTTCCCTTTGTGAGGGGTTAGCATCTGAAGGAAAATATGAAGAAGAGCTGACTAAAAGAGCTTCAAACATGATTGTTGTTGCTACAGGGTTGCACTGTGCCCTCAGCCAGTAGTATATAGGCCACTGTATGAAGTACATATTTGTTTTCCATTCAACAGTGTCTCGCTTTCTCTACATGTGCTGCATTAACTTACATCTGATATTTAGGGAAAAGGGGGATACCTAGTCAGTTGTACAACTGAATGCCTTCAACTGAAATGTGTCTTCCGCATTGAACCCAACCCCTCTGAATCAGAGAGGTGCGGGGGGGGGGCTGCCTCAATCGACGTCCACGTCTTCGGCGCCCGGGGAACAGTGAGTTCACCGCCTTGCTTAGGGGCAGAACAACCGATTTTTTTTCCCTTGTCAGCTCGGGGATTCCATCCAGTAACTCTTTCATTTTCCTGGCCCAACGCTCTAACCACTAGGCTACCTGCCTCCCCACTTTTATACAGCAATAGAGGAGATAAAATGAAGACATCCTTCTGTCAAATCAAGCCCATAAATGTTACGATGTGACTTGTCCATTCATAAATCAATGCTCATTCCCCAGTACTCATCTTGAGTCCAGCAGAATATTGCAGCGTTGCGTGTTTCCCAACAGACGGTACAGTAGAACACAAAGGATGTTTTGCATATTCATGAGCGTTATGCCAGAGCCTCTCCGGTGGTTAAGCCGTAGTCTCGTGGTAATACTCAAACCCTCCTTCCCTAGGATGCTTTCTATCATGGTGTTGTCTGAAGTGGGGGACATTTCAAGTGGCTTTGGCAGCTATTACCCACCTGGGCTAAAAAGGATGGGAGCTGCTTTGCTCATCTTCCTTTTTTTGTCTCGTCTTCTGTGGAGAATAGCTAATTGAATGTAGCCTTTGCCCTTTTCTTGCAGAGATATAATTTGCTTTTAAAGTTCACTCGCCCTATTTCATTGTCTATAGAAAGAGCGAGCAAATGTTTAATGCTCGATACATTTCAAAGTAAGGGTTTTCTTTCCGACGTTTGTGTCTTCAATTGCTTAGTTTTATCTCTCTTCGATGCAAAATGGCTGTGTTTTAGGGTAGCGAGGTTTTCATGGGTTTACACAAGCAGCAGTCTTTTCTCCTGGTGATGTCACCTATACCAATATAGACACAGCTGCATGACAGGGGAGCTGAGACTATCCTCCTGTCACCTCTCACACTTCCACCCCTTCTCAGGCTCCAAGTCCCGTAGGGACAGAAGGGTTAGACCCGATGAAGTGGCTAACCTGCTTGGGTGAAATCTGTTGTACAGGTGTGCCAATACTCCCTGCTTTTCCCTGCTCTCTGTTTTCCTGGATCAGTCAATGTACCATGCCAACCTCCTGTCTGGACTGGTGTGGTTTAGTGCCAATAATGCCATGCTACTTGACCAATGTGTGCCCATGTGACCATCCCTCTTTTATGTGGGGTTTATGTATGTGTCAGTTTGCCCACCCTCTATGTGGCTGGTTTAGATCTGTGCCAATAATGTGGCCATCCTATTTAGCGCTGGTTTGGGTTTTTGCCAATTTAGTCCCATTGTTGTGGTTGATATACATTGCCAGTGTACTACGCTCTTCAGTGGCACGCCAGTAAGCCAGCTATCTTGCTTAAGACTGGTCAACAGCTTTAGTGAATTCATTCTCTGCAACTAATTATGAATATATTTGCATTAAAACAACCTTGAACGTAATACTGGTGTAGAAAGTTGAAACTAAATGCTTTCTCTGGCTCCTGCAGGATAATACATGTCTGCTGTTTATATTTCATTCAGTAACCCAGTAAATCAACTTCAGCAATACTCTTACCACGTCGGCAAAAACTGTCCACCAACAAAACTACAAAATCACTGGAGACCTTCTGTGATGAGGTAGTCATTGTTTTGGCCCATATGAATCAAAGCCCTATTCAGAAACACTAACTACCAATTAATTGTTCTGCTGATCAAGCATTGTTTAACTGAAAATTATGTTGTTGAAGAGGGATTGACACTGGGGGCAATGAAGAGAGAGAGAAAGAGAGAGAGAGAGAGAGACATAATGCAGATATAGAACAGAGAGAAGAGAAATAGAGAGAGAGAGAGAAAGAGAGAGATAATGCAGAGATAGAACAGAACGAGAAAGAGAGAGAGGGAGAGAGAGAGAGAGAGAGAGAGAGAGAGAGAGAGAGAGAGAGAGAGAGAGAGAAAGAGAGAGGGAGAAAAAAAGGATGATAGAGAAAAGAAAGAAAGAAATAAAGATAGGGGTCCTCAGTAGATGTGGGAAGAGTGTGGGCCTATGGGGATAGGTGCGTACAAGGCAGCAATTAGACGTGATGAAGTACTTCTCTCTCCAACAGCCATTTCCCCCTGTGTGCACCACACCACACCAGAGCTGCATACCTGCATCTTACTGCTGCAGAACATCTCATTAAGACGACCGCCCGATAGGACGTCAATTATCTTTATCAAACATATGCATAACTTCCTCTCGGGCTCTGATTCCCCCCCCCCCCCCACGCTCTCTCTCCCTCTCTCTCTCACATTTTTGTATTCTTTCTGTCTTGTTCTCACTCTAAAATGCATTGTCTCAAAACCAAATCAAAGCTATGTTGGTGGTGGGGTGGGGGAAGATGGGTAAACTCAGTGAAATGGAAGAACTTTCTTCATTACTAAGCAAATCATCGGGATTTCTATTTCAGTGACGGGGGGGGGGGGGGGGGGGGGGGGAGTAGGGAGGGGGGAGCGCTCATCTCCCGTCTCCTTTTAAAGTAAATGACACAGTAGTCGGCATAATTAGCACTATAAAGTCGAGAGCGAGAGTCATGAGAAAATTTAAATGAATGCCGATTTCAATGTAACAAATTGCCTCTTTAGATCATGCTCCCGTTACATCTCCAACAAGCCCCTTTAAGTAGGTTAAGCGGCCTTTATTTCGGAGATTGGATTCTTGGTGGGAACGGATTACCAATTTCCGATAGTGAACCCTGTCTATCAATGGGAGGGAGGCCTGAAGAGCTAAACAATTGGAGCCTGCCACTAAAGCCCCAGTCATTCTGACTTACAGTCATCTCCGTGTTCTTCCCCCTCTGCCACAGAGACAGAGACAGAGAGAGAGAGATTATATATATTTATAGAGAGAGCGAGAGAGAGAGCGAGAGCGAGAGCGAGAGCGAGAGCGAGAGCGAGAGAGAGAGAGAGAGAGAGAGAGAGAGAGAGAGAGAGAGAGAGAGAGAGAGAGAGAGAGAGAGAGTGTCCTGCTAAGTTGAGATATTTCAAAGCTGGAGGAAATGGTGAATGTCGGTTTTAGTACGTAATTACATGGAATAAAACATTTGAGTAATGGGAAAAATAACCAATTACGGTTGATTAAAAAACACAATGTTTTCCATCCTGAGATCAACCTTACTGTAACCTACAAAGAACATCATTTAACAAGGACCTGATGATAATCAAGTTGTAACCACACTACACGATCCAGTTCATGCATAAATTGTCAGTTGTCAAATTAACAAATACCAGAAGAAAAGATAAGATAAGAAAAGGTAAATTGATAAAGAAATACATGCATTTATAGCACGGCAGTGTGAAAAAGTTCAATGAAATCAAAGCAAGGTGACGAGATCTTCCCTCCTGACACGACGACCTGCACAGTTCCCATAGCAACATTTATTAATTCACAGATGGAACCATTCCTCGGCTTCTCAGATAAGAGGTGTATTTGCCAAGCAAAATCTACAGGGTGCATTATCTTGTGTAGTTTATTACTTTGGGAGGCTGTTTGAATAGGAGGTCTGATGTGTTGTTCTTGACTGACGATAAGGAGATGGGGCGCAGGCAGACCTGACGCGAGGCGCGCTATCTACTAAACAAAGACCCCCAATACCCAGAAGTCATTTACCTATGCCAACTCTGTCCTTACTTCCTCAGCTGGCTTAACTTTGCTCGTAGGTCTGACATTGCAAAGGTGGGGATTCTGTCGGAGCCGATCGTGTTCAGGTGGAACCGGTGGCGATAATAAAATTAAGTTATTTGTGAACTGAGTATTTGGGCCATAAACAAATCTCTGTCTAAAGAGATGTATTATCTCCTGCCCCACGCTGACGCCTGTTCCCATGCTGCCTCCGAGTGGTTCAGAGAGAGAGAGAGAGAGAGGCCACAAACGCCTCTCTCTGTTTGTTGACAAGATAAAGAGAGGGAGAATAAGCGAGGGAGGGTGAAAGACAGACCTGGATGTCCTTGAGGTCCTCTGTGTTTTTTTTTTTACGATGGTGTAATAAGAAGTTAAACAGACTGTATGAATCTGACAAAGTCTTTGAATGTTTTCTGTTCGGCTTGCCAGTTATAGTTTGGCTTCCAATGAATTACACCTGCCTGAAGAGGACAGTCTATTCACTATGTTTAATGGTAACCTGGTAGAACAGTTCTACTGTTTAACTGCATTGCCTATTAGCCATTCTCCCCCTCTCTACCTCTACCTCTGTCCTTTCCATTGCATCCATACATCTATCGCTCTGTTCATCATAGACTTCCACTACAAAGGGGCTTCAGACGCTTCCAAATCTCTTTCACTGATCTCCTACGGCAGAGACTGACCCATGTGGGATCCCTCTACTAATCACTGCCCAGAACCACGCTGAGGCTGGCAGGCAGAGAGATAAAGAGAGCCCCTGGCTTTACTTGGCCTTACCGGGCCTCTGTGTCCCTGTCTCTGCCTCAGGTGTGAGAGACAGACAGGGGCTTAAAATCGCCTTAAGCCAATCGATAGAAGACTTTCCTTCAGTCCTGTCATCCATTATTCATAACCTTTATTTAACCAGGAAAAGCCAACTGAGACACAGAATCTACTGAGCATGTAAAGTGAGGTCCAGCCCACCATCTGATACAAGGTGCAATCCTTAACTAACCCATTAACTAACCCCCTAACCCTCCACTAACCAACTAAACCTTCACTAACCCTCCACACACCCACTAACCCTCCACTAACCCACTAAACCTTCACTAACCCAATAACTATTCACTAACCCTCCACTAACCCACTAAACCTTCACTAATCCTTAATTAAACCCACTAACCCTTCACTAACCTTTAACTAAGTCACTAACATGTAACTAACCCACTAACCCACAAACCCTTCACTAACCCACTAATCCTTAACTAACCCACGAACCCTTCACTAACCCACTAACCTATAACTTACCCACTAACCCTTCACTAACCCTCCACTAAACCTTAACTAACCATTAACTAACCCTTTACTAACCCTTCACTAACCCACTAACCAACCACGACCCTTAACTAACCCACTAAGCCTTAACCAACCCATTAAACATCCACTAACCAGTCACTAACCCACTAACCATTAACTAGCCCATTAACTAACCCACTAACCCTTCAATAGCAATTAACTAACCACCTAACCCTTCACTAACCCACTAGCCATTAGGTAACCCACTAACCCTTAACTAATCCATTAACCCTTAACTAACCCACTAACTAATCAACTGACCTTCTAAACCTTCACCAACCCTTCATGCATAAAAGTTGACATTGTACATTGTGTTTTGTTTTTCCGCCAAAGTGAACTGTTGTTGAAATGGTTTTATGTCCCCTCTCTCCTATAGGGAATATCATGTAGATGAAGCTGATAAATACAGAAGCCCAGAGAGGCCAGTTTCGCGTGGATGCTCCCAATCCACAATTAGACATTTCATTACCATTTCATTACCATTTTATTTGCCTGTGTATCTGGGAGAAATCACAAAGGAGGTCGGGTCATATGCCTGCGCTCTGCCAATGACCCGTGAACACACACACATGCACCATGCTCCGCCGTGCTACTCCGGGAAGAGTATCTCAATGTGTGTGCATTTAATCTCTGTACATCATCACGTCGGTCCTGACAGGATGGGGTGGGGGGTTATATGTGCCATAACGCATTAATATGTGTGCATGTATCATTGTATCTACATGTGTGTACGTGTGTGTTGTGTGTGTGTGTGTGTGTGTGTGTGTGTGTGTGTGTGTGTGTGTGTGTGTGTGTGTGTGTGTGTGTGTGTGTGTGTGTGTGTGTGTGTGTGTGTGTGTGTGTGTGCATGTGTGTGTGTGTGTGTCACATGTTGTCCTCCCTTGTTTTTCCCCTAATTGGAGACCAGACCCTTTTCCGTGTATTTATTTAGAGTTTACAGTAACTTTTCATTGAGATATTGTGTGCCCTGTATAATAAATTTTGAGTTTACAGTAACTTTTCATTGAGATGTTGTGTGCCCTCTACTTTATTTTGAGTTTACAGTAACTTTTCATTGAGGTACTATGTGCCCTGTATTCTCTTTCATGGTTTTCTATGGCCTCCTGTGCCTCTCCCCTCCTATTGCAGATCCCTCCCCCTTCGCTGGTCTCCTTGGAGACGGGAGTTGGTCCATGTCTGCCACACCTGGACCTGATTGACTTAAACGAGCTATCGCACACCTGAAAAAAAGAGCTTTCATCCTCTGTCTAGGCCTGACCCGTATGGTAGATGGAGTAAAAAAGAAGAAGAAGAAAAAAAAGAAGAAGAAGCAGAAGAAGAAGAAGAAGAAGAAGAAGAGGAAGAAGAAGAGGAAGAAGTAGAAGAAGAAGTAGAAGAAGAAGTGGAAGAAGAAGTAGAAGAAGAAGAAGTCGAAGAGGAAGAAGTAGAAGAAGAAGAAGAAGAAGAAGAATTTATAACATTTGTAAAGCGCTTTTCATTATTACAAGAATAAACTCAAAGTGCATAAAATAAAATTGCAATATTTTATTTCAACAATTCAGCAGTAAACGAAACAAATGTACCTAACCCTTAGTGCTGAGCGATTAGGGCTTTTTGAGGTCTGTTCGGTTTCGGTTCGATTATTTAAACAATGAGTGTTTTATTGAGGTCTGTTCAATTTTATTTTCGAAAATGTGGGTTAAATGTTGTAACAACACAGAATAAAACCATTAATACAAGTCCCATGATGGTAGTGACTGTCCATTACTGCTTATCACTTATTAACCATCATTTATTCACATTTATTTACTTTAATAAAATATTTCAGTTGTGTTTATTACATTAGTTTTATTTGATGTCTTTATTATTTCATTCCAAGTCATTTTCTCATGTCTATAGAGCTGCTGTCTGACAACATCACTATTTTAGTAGTTCTACAAAGTAAATAAGGCATACTACTATGACTGCTGAATACCAACGATAAATCACTTAGATCATGTATTTTCAATTAGAGATACCTGGCGAAACAACAGCTGCTCTCTATATCCCATCACGATCGCGCATTCTTCTACCTCTTCGGTAGCAGGAATTGTACAATGAATGGATTCACATACAAGGCATAAATAAGTTACAAGGTATTACTGACATTTCAAAGCACACGTCGAGGCATATAGATCTCCTGAGTGGTGCAGTGGTCTAAGGCACTGCATCTCAGTGCAAGAGGCGTCACTACAGTCCCTGGATCAAATCCAGGCTGTATCACATCTGGCCATGATTGGGAGTCCCTTAGGGAGGCGCACAATTGGCCCAGCGTTGTCCCTTCATAGATACAAGTAAACACAGAGATCATCCATCCATATAGTTATCTTTAGATGACATGTTTCAGATAGATACCAGACATGGTATTGTAGTGTTCTGTAATAATAGTCAGTCCTCTGGATACTGTAACAGAGAGATACCACTCAGAGGGGGAAGGGCTGACTAGTCCTTGGGCATTTTCCTTTTGTTCCTGGACCGTTTGTCATGCAACTGTAGGTGTCAGAGTCCACGTAAATTCGGGCCGAGCCGACTAATCCTCCCTGGACAGAAGCTGTGGAATAGAGGAAGAAACGGCCCGCACCAAATTAGAGTTTCTTAGTGAGTCTTCAGTCCGACTTATAGAACCCAACTTTTAATTGTCCTTGGGCCCATGATATCAGAAGTGTCTTCCGTGGGATTGTTGACAATATGCTTTTGACATGCAAAATGTCCCTAGGTACACATTCCTTCAACCAAGATCAATAAAACGTAATTGTTTGTTAACTTCTTTGGGATATAGGGGGTGCTGTTTCGACTTAGCGAAAATTGATCTCCAAATTAAACTGCCTAGTACTCAATTCTTGCTCGTACAATATGCATATTATTATTATTATTGGATAGAAAACACTCTCTAGTTTCTATAGCCGTTTGAATTATGTCTCTGAGTGGAACAGAACTCATTCTCCAGCACTTTTCCTGATATGGAGTGAGATTTCAGAAATCTTGGCCTCTGGTCCCAGGTCAGTTTTAATGTCCCTGTAAATGCTATGAGGATACAAACACTGCCCACGCCTTCCTCTAGATGTCAGTAAGTGGTGACAATTTGAATGGAGTCCATTGCGCAATCAGGGCCTGTATAAAAGGCCAAAGACCGGGTGTACCGTTCTTTTGCTCCCTGCGCCTGACGCACGGTGGACGTCGGACCTGTTCTCTTTCCAAGCTGTTGTTTAGCCAGTAATATATCACTGGTCATGTTTTTACTCGTTATAGGTGTTAAAAACATCATAAGGTAGTTAATTTAAACCGTTTTATAGCAATTTATATCCGTTTAGTGCAATTTTGAGGCATTGCTTTGTAATGCGCTTTGAAGCGCCGGGCACGTTTCGGGGTCCCGGTCGAACGTTAGTGGGCATTTCGACGGACAAGAGGACATCTTTCGACCAAAAGAAGATTAGACCCAAGAAAGGATACATTGCCCAAGATTCTGATGGAAGATCACCTCATAGTAAGAAATATTTAAGATGATAAACCGTTGTTCTGTCGAAAAATGTTAAACGCATATTCCGCCATTTTCTTTGGTATAGCTTCGCTTGGCGAACCCTGTATTGCACAGTAAGGATAATTTTAGAAATGTAATTCAGCGATTGCATTAAGAACTAATTTGTCTTTCGATAGCTGTCCAACTTATATTTTTTTTGTCAAGTTTATGAATAGTTATTCATGAGACAAGATCACTGTCAAATATGGCGCCCGACATTTTCAGGCTAGTTTTGCTAGTATTGTCATTGTATAACCACGTTTTTTTGTGGCTAAATATGCACATTTTCTCTATATGTATGTATGTTGTAATATGATGTTACAGGAGTGTCATCGGAAGAATTCTGAGAAGGTTAGTGAAAAAATTTATATATTTTGGCGATGATTACGTTATCGCTCTCTTTGGCTTGAATCAATGCTCGGGTAACGTTTGCACATGTGGTATGCTAATATAACGATTTATTGTGTTTTCGCTGTAAAACACTTAGAACATCTGAAATATTGTCTGAATTCACAAGATCTGTGTCTTTCCATTGCTGTGAGCTGTGTATTTTTAAGAAATGTTTTATGATTAGTAATTAGGTAATACACGTTGCTCTCTGTATTTATTCTAGTCGAGTTGTGATGGTGGGTGCAATTGTAAACTATGATTTATACCTGAAATATGCACATTTTTCTAACAAAACCTATCCTATACAATAAATATGTTATCAGACTGTCATCTGATGAGGTTTTTTCTTGGTTAGTGGCTATCAATATCTTTATTTGGCCGAATTGGTGATAGCTACTGGTGGAGAGAAAAAATGGTGGACAAAGAAAAATGGTGTCTTTTGCTAACGTGGTTAGCTAATAGATTTACATATTTTGTCTTCCCTGTAAAACATTTAAAAAATCTGAAATGGTGGCTTTATTCACAAGATCTGTATCTTTCATTTGGTGTCTTGGACTTGTGATTTTATGATATTTAGATTTTCCTTTTCATTGTGACGCGATGCTAATCAGTGAGGGGGGGGGTTGGGGGTGCTTGTCAGTTGGGACGCTAGCGTCCCAACTATCCCAGAGAAGTTAAGAGCAGAGAGATTAAATCAATTATATCACTTTTCAACATCTGATGAAACTTTATTACAGTCAAGAGATATTAGATATTGTTAGGCTTTGTTAGCTGTTCAGATTGGTTGGTCTGGTATACTCAAAGTTTATCAAATATCAATCAGATGTATATAGCATTGAATGAAATGCCATTATTACTTGTATAATTAAAGTTACACTCTATCATAAATGTCAAATTGAGCATTTATTTTTTCCAAAGACAGAAAGTTCAAAAAGCTTCTCCCCTCTGGTGAATATACTGTATGAAAATCATATGCATGAAAACAAATCACTCTAAGAAGAATTCTAGAATTGGTATTAATAGAGCCAGAACATAATAATAACACGATATTAGAAGGAAAAAGCTCTGTTCTGTAAAACAGATAACAACATTAAAACACTGTTCTGTAAAAGAGTTGATTTAACCATGTGCGCCACATCAACATGAATCTGATCCCTTGCAGATCCACATCAGTCATTTTGTCTCACATTGTGTGTGACAACCAAAGTAGATCAATTCAATGTGGTCACGGCAAAAGGGTTGGAATTGTTTCGGCATAATCTAAAACAAGACATGTTATCTGTGTGTTAGTACGCTTGTCAGTATAATTTGTAAGCACAACGTTGGGTTATTTTCATGACCAGACAGAGACATTCAACAAGTAAAACATGGAACGTAGAACACATGGAACATAGAACACATGGAACACAGAACACATGGAACGTAGAACACATGGAACGTAGAACACATGGAACATAGAACACATGGAAGATAGAACACATGGAACGTAGAACACATGGAACATAGAACACATGGAATGCATAACACATGGAACATAGAACACATGGAACGAAGAACATATGGAACATAGAACACATGGAACGCAGAACACATGGAACATGGAACACATTGAACACAGAACACATTGAACACAGAGCACATGGAACAGATAATGTACAAACATAGGCCTATATGGGACAAAGTAAAGGAGTTGCCTTGGCCAAGGACTTCTATCAAAGTCAGTTGGGAATCATAGTCTACCATAAAAAATGCATTCAAATCTACTTTCATATTGACAGGTGAGTTTGGTATGAAAAACCAGCCAGGCAAACGTGATTCCCTTTTATAGTGCAGATAAAAGGGACGTCGAGCCAAAGCTAAGAAATTCATCCAAGGAATCAGCTTTCCATAACGTTAGTGATTAGCTAAAATGCTACAAAAATAATCAACATGCATAGGTTGAATCATGAAAAGTTAAAATATGAAATCGAATCAGTCGGACATGTCATGTTTGCTGTGTAAGGGAAAAGAGTCAAACATCATTACAAAAAGCTAATAAATGTAAACTCCTATCAATGACTTTAGACCATCCTGTGTAGTCCATCTAGCTAGCCAGTGGCTAGCATAGCCCATCTAGCTAGCCAGTGGCTAGCATAGCCCATCTAGCTAGCCAGTGGCTAGCATAGCCCATCTAGCTAGCCAGTGGCTAGCAGAGGGGTCGGACAAAAATCATATCTCACACACATCTTCTGTCTCATTTATTCCCGCTCTTCCTCTCTAATGTACCTGCACCTCATGACACTCACCTGGACTCCATCACCTACTTGTTTATCTTGTTTGGGATAGGGGGCAGCATTTTCACGTTTGGATGAAAAGCGTGCCCAGAGTAAACTGCCTTCTACTCAGTCCCAGTTGCTAATATATGCATATTATTAGTAGATTTGAATAGAAAACACTCTGAGGTTTCTAAAACTGTTTGAATGATATCTGTGAGTATAATATAACTCATATGGCAAGTAAACACCTGACAAAAATCCAACCAGGAAGTGGGAAGTCTGAGGTTTGCAGTTTTTCAACACTTGGCCTATCGCCTAAGGCTTCTAGATGACTAGATGACAACCGTCTTTAGAACCTTGTTTGATGCTTCTACTGTGAAGTGGGGATGAATGAGAGGGGATTGAGTAAGGTCTCTCCCAGACTGCCATGAGCTGACCATGCGCGTTCACGTGAGAGTTATCTTGATTTCCATTGCATTTCAGAAGACAAAGGAATTTTCCGGTTGGAATATTATTGAAGATTTATGTTAAAAACATCCTAAAGATTCCTTCTATACTTCGTTTGACATGTTTCTACGGACTGTAACGGAACTTTTGATCTGTAACGGCACCTAGTGATCACGCGCCATGAATTTGGATTACTGGGCGAAACGCGCAAACAAAAAGGAGGTATTTGGACATAAAGATGAACTTTATCGAACAAATCAAACATTTATTGTGGAACTGGGATTCCTGGGAGTGCATTCCGATGAAGATCATCAAATGTAAGTGAATATTTATAATGCTATTTCTGACTTCTGTTGACTCCAACATGGCGGATATCTGTTTGGCTTGATTTGTTGTCTGAGCGCCGTGCTCAGATTATTGCATGGTTTGCTTTTTCCGTAAAGTTTTTTTGAAATATGACACAGCTGTTGCATTAAGGAGAAGTATATCTTTAATTCTGTGAATAACACTTGTATCTTTAATCAATGTTTATTATGAGTATATCTGTAAATTTCCTGTGCAAATTCACGGGATGTTTTGAAGGCAAAGACAAATGTAAACTGAGGTTTTTGGATAAAAATATAAACTTGATCGAACAAAACATACATGTATTGTGTAACATGTTGTCCCGGGAGTGTCATCTGATGAAGAATATCAAAGGTTAGTGATTCATTTTATCTCTATTTCTACTTTTTGTGACTCCTCTCTTTGGTTGGAAAATGGCTGTATGCGTTCTGTGATAGGTTGTTGACCTAACATAATGATATGTTCTGCTTTCGCCGAAAAGCCTTTTTGAAATCAGACACTGTGGTTGGATTAACGAGAAGTTTATCTTTAAAATGGTGTCTAATACTTGTATGTTTGAGAAATGTGAATTATGAGATTTCTGTTGATTGAATTTGGTGCCATGCAATTTCATTGGCTGTTGGCGAGGGGTAACCCCGTTCCCAGACAGGTTACATTCCCTATATCTGTCACTCCCCTTGGTTCTTTCGTCAGGCGTTATTGACTCTGTTTCTGTTTCATGTCTGTATCCTTTTCGTATTTCTTGTTTTGTACTATGTTCTATTTATTATGAAATTGGCACTCCTTGCACTTGCTTCCCGACTCCCAGCGTACGCGTTACATCTTCACATATCAGATGGACTTGACAATGAGCATAGGAATATAAATCACACTCAGCAATCTAACACAACCGATTGCCACAGACATTTAAAAGGGTGAAATGTTATAAACATATGTTTGAGACTACATTATCGCAGTCTACCCGACTATGTTCAAATTACAGTTAGTCTAAGCATCTGAGCTGTCAGGCAACTGGATTTTGTGTTTAAAACATTGGGTTAGAGGCTGCACCATTTCTCAAACAAGTCAGCATATTTCTCAAAGAGAGTTTACAGGATCATTTGCTCTATAATTATCCACTCATACCACCCATTGAGAGGATTTCTATACCTTGTAATCGCTAAAGTTGAAACAACCAAGTCAACCATAGCATAATAAACACCCACCTTTCAAAAAAAACACAGCCGTCTGTCCAGTGATCCCTTTGTCGGTTAAAACGTGCAATTCCTGTTAAAAAAACAAGAATCAGAATTAATGAATAGGAAGCTCTGTATCCTGTCTGGTCGCTGGAGAATGTCACGGATTCGGCCGCCTCTAGTTAGGCTACAGAAGAGTACTTTTCAAGCCTTCAAGCCTTAAAAGCAAAAACTAAAGCAGGAAGCACCAGTGACTTGGTCAATAAAGAAGTGGTCAGATGAAGCAGATGCTAGCTACAGGACTGTTTCGCTAGCACAGACTGGAATATGTTCTGAGATTCTTCCGATGGCATTGAGGAGTACATTTACATTTTACATTTAAGTCATTTAGCAGACGCTCTTATCCAGAGCGACTTACAAATTGGTGCATTCACCTTATGACATCCAGTGGAACAGCCACTTTACAATAGTGCATCTAAATCTTTTAAGGGGGGGGGGGGCAGAAGGATTGCTTTATCCTATCCTAGGTATTCCTTAAAGAGGTGGGGTTTCAGGTGTCTCCGGAAGGTGGTGATTGACTCCGCTGTCCTGGCGTCGTGAGGGAGTTTGTTCCACCATTGGGGTGCCAGAGCAGCGAACAGTTTTGACTGGGCTGAGCGGGAACTGTACTTCCTCAGTGGTAGGGAGGCGAGCAGGCCAGAGGTGGATGAACGCAGTGCCCTTGTTTGGATGTAGGGCCTGATCAGAGCCTGAAGGTACTGAGGTGCCGTTCCCCTCACAGCTCCGTAGGCAAGCACCATGGTCTTGTAGCGGATGCGAGCTTCAACTGGAAGCCAGTGGAGAGAGCGGAGGAGCGGGGTGATGTGAGAGAACTTGGGAAGGTTGAACACCAGACGGGCTGCGGCGTTCTGGATGAGTTGTAGGGGTTTAATGGCACAGGCAGGGAGCCCAGCCAACAGCGAGTTGCAGTAATCCAGACGGGAGATGACAAGTGCCTAGATTAGGACCTGCGCCGCTTCCTGTGTGAGGCAGGGTCGTACTCTGCGGATGTTGTAGAGCATGAACCTACAGGAACGGGCCACCGCCTTGATGTTAGTTGAGAACGACAGGGTGTTGTCCAGGATCACGCCAAGGTTCTTAGCGCTCTGGGAGGAGGACACAATGGAGTTGTCAACCGTGATGGCGAGATCATGGAACGGGCAGTCCTTCCCCGGGAGGAAGAGCAGCTCCGTCTTGCCGAGGTTCAGCTTGAGGTGGTGATCCGTCATCCACACTGATATGTCTGCCAGACATGCAGAGATGCGATTCGCCACCTGGTCATCAGAAGGGGGAAAGGAGAAGATTAATTGTGTGTCTTCTGCATAGCAATGATAGGAGAGACCATGTGAGGTTATGACAGAGCCAAGTGACTTGGTTTATAGCGAGAATAGGAGAGTGCCTAGAACAGAGCCCTGGGGGACACCAGTGGTGAGAGCACGTGGTGAGGAGACAGATTCTCGCCACGCCACCTTTTATTTTTTTTATTTTTTATTTTACCGTTATTTTACCAGGTAAGTTGACTGAGAACACATTCTCATTTGCAGCAACGACCTGGGGAATAGTTACAGGGGAGAGGAGGGGGATGAATGCGCCAATTGTAAACTGGGGATTATTAGGTGACCATGATGGTTTGAGGGCCAGATTGGGAATTTAGCCAGGACACCGGGGTTAACACCCCTACTCTTACGATAAGTGCCATGGGATCTTTAATGACCTCAGAGAGTCAGGACACCCGTTTAACGTCCCATCCAAAAGACAGCACCCTACACAGGGCAGTGTCCCCAATCACTGCCCTGGGGCATTGGGATATTTTTTAGACCAGAGGAAAGAGTGCCTCCTACTGGCCCTCCAACACCACTTCCAGCAGCATCTGGTCTCCCATCCAGGGACTGACCAGGACCAACCCTGCTTAGCTTCAGAAGCAAGCCTGCAGTGGTATGCAGGGTGGTATGCTGCTGGCTGGTAGGAGCGACCTGTCAGGTAGGACGCAATCCAAGCGTGGGCCGCGCTGGAGATGCCCAACTCGGAGAGGGTGGAGAGGAGGATCTGATGGTTCACAGTATCGAAGGCAGCCGATAGGTCTAGAAGGATGAGAGCAGAGGAGAGAGAGTTAACTTTAGCAGTGCGGAGCGCCTCCGTGATACAGAGAAGAGCAGTCTCAGTTGAATGACTAGTCTTGAAACCTGACTGATTTGGATCAAGAAGGTCATTCTGAGAGAGATAGCAGGAGACCTGGCCAAGGACGGCACGTTCAGGAGTTTTGGAGAGAAAAGAAAGAAGGGATACTGGTCTGTAGTTGTTGACATCGGAGGATCGAGTGTAGGTTTTTTCAGAAGGGGTGCAACTCTCGCTCTCTTGAAGACGGAAGGGACGTAGCCAGTGGTCAAGGATGAGTTGATGAGCGAGGTGAGGTAAGGGAGAAGGTCTCCGGAAATGGTCTGGAGAAGAGAGGAGGGGATAGGGTCAAGCGGGCAGGTTGTTGGGCGGCCGGCCGTCACAAGACGCGAGATTTCATCTGGAGAGAGAGGGGAGAAAGAGGTCAGAGCACAGGGTAGGGCAGTGTGAGCAGAACCAGCGGTGTCGTTTGACTTAGCAAACGAGGATCGGATGTCGTCGACATTCTTTTCAAAATGGTTGACGAAGTCATCTGCAGAGAGGGAGGAGGGGGCGGGAGGGGGAGGAGGATTCAGGAGGGAGGAGAAGGTGGCAAAGAGCTTCCTAGGGTTAGAGGCAGATGCTTGGAATTTAGAGTGGTAGAAAGTGGCTTTAGCAGCAGAGACAGAAGAGGAAAATGTAGAGAGGAAGGAGTGAAAGGATGCCAGGTCCGCAGGGAGGCGAGTTTTCCTCCATTTCCGCTCGGCTGCCCGGAGCCCTGTTCTGTGAGCTCGCAATGAGTCGTCGAGCCACGGAGCGGGAGGGGAGGACCGAGCCGGCCTGGAGGATAGGGGACATAGAGAGTCAAAGGATGCAGAAAGAGAGGAGAGGAGGGTTGAGGAGGCAGAATCAGGAGATAGGTTGGAGAAGGTTTGAGCAGAGGGAAGAGATGATAGGATGGAAGAGGAGAGAGTAGCGGGGGAGAGAGAGCGAAGGTTGGGACGACGCGATACCATCCGAGTAGGGGCAGTGTGGGAAGTGTTGGATGAGAGCGAGAGGGAAAAGGATACAAGGTAGTGGTCGGAGACTTGGAGGGGAGTTGCAATGAGGTTAGTGGAAGAACAGCATCTAGTAAAGATGAGGTCAAGCGTATTGCCTGCCTTGTGAGTAGGGGGGGAAGGTGAGAGGGTGAGGTCAAAAGAGGAGAGGAGTGGAAAGAAGGAGGCAGAGAGGAATGAGTCAAAGGTAGACGTGGGGAGGTTAAAGTCACCCAGAACTGTGAGAGGTGAGTCGTCCTCAGGAAAGGAGCTTATCAAGGCATCAAGCTCATTGATGAACTCTCCGAGGGAACCTGGAGGGCGTAAATGATAAGGATGTTAAGCTTGAAAGGGCTGGTAACTGTGACAGCATGGAATTCAAAGGAGGCGATAGACAGATGGGTAAGGGGAGAAAGAGAGAATGACCACTTGGGAGAGATGAGGATCCCGGTGCCACCACCCCGCTGACCAGAAGCTCTCGGGGTGTGCGAGAACACGTGGGCAGACGAAGAGAGAGCAGTAGGAGTAGCAGTGTTATCTGTGGTGATCCATGTTTCCGTCAGTGCCAAGAAGTCGAGGGACTGGAGGGAAGCATAGGCTGAGATGAACTCTGCCTTGTTGGCCGCAGATCGGCAGTTCCAGAGGCTACCAGAGACCTGGAACTCCACGTGGGTCGTGCGCGCTGGGACCACCAGGTTAGGGTGGCCGCGGCCACGCGGTGTGAAGCGTTTGTATGGTCTGTGCACAGAGGAGAGAACAGGGATAGACAGACACATAGTTGACAGGCTACAGAAGAGGCTACGCTAATGCAAAGGAGATTGGAATGACAAGTGGACTACACGTCTCGAATGTTCAGAAAGTTAAGCTTACGTTGCAAAAATCTTATTGACTAAAATGATTAAAATGATACAGTACTGCTGAAGTAGGCTGGCTAGCAGTGGCTGCGTTGTTGGCTTTGTTTGAAAGTGTAGCTGGCTAGGTAACCTCGATAGCTGGCTAGGTAACCTCGGTAACTGGCCAGATAATTAGTCTAAAACTACACAATTGTCTTAGATACAAGGACAGCAAAGACAACTATGTAGCTAGCTAACACTAGCTAGCTAACACTACACTATTCAAATCGTTCCGTTGTAATGTAATAGTTTCTACAGTGCTGCTATTCGGTAGAAGTTGGCTAGCTAGCAGTGTTAGCAGTGTTGACTAGCAGTATTGACTAGGTAGGTGAACGGCAGCGCGGCGTACGAAAATAGCTGGCTAGCTAACCGAAAATTACTCTAGACTCCACAGTTATCTTAGATACAAGGACAGCAAAGACAACTATGTAGCTAGCTAACACTACACTAATCAAGTCGTTCCGTTGTTCCGTTGAATGTAATAGATTCTACAGTGCTTCTATTCGGTGGCTAGCTGGCTAGCTAGCAGTGTTGATTACGTTACGTTACGTTAAAAGGACGAAAAAAGCTGGCTAGCTAACCTAGAAAATCGCACTAAACTACACAATTATCTTTGATACAAAGACGGCTATGTAGCTAGCTAAGATCAAACAAATCAAACCGTTGTACTGTAATGAAATGAAGTGAAATGTGATACTACCTGTGGAGCGAAGCGGAATGCGACCGGGTTGTTGAATGCGGAAATGAGTACAGAACATCGGTCACTGGCTTCATCAATAAGTGCATCGATGATGTCGTCCCCACAGTGAACGTAAGTACATACCCCAACCAGAAGCCGTAGATTACAGGCAACATCCACACAGAGCTAAAGGTTTCAAGGAGCAGGACTCTATAAGAAATCCCGCTATGCCCTCTGACGAACCATCAAACAGGCAAAGCTATTACGGACTACAAAGGGAAACACAGCTGTGAGCTGCCCAGTGACACGAGCCTACCAGACAAGCTAAATTTGATCTATGCTCACTTCGAGGCTAGCAACACTGAAGCATGCATGAGAGCATCAGCTGTTCCGGACGACTGTGTGATCACACTCTCCTTAGCTGATGTGAGTAAGACCTTTAATGTAACCACTTTGTCAGATTTCAAAAAAGCTTTACGGAAAAAGCAAACCATGCAATAATCTGAGTACGGCGCTCAGAGACCAAAACAAGCCAAACATATACCCGCCATGTTGCGGAATCAACAGAAGTCAGAAATAGCATTCTAAATATTCACTTACCTTTGATGATCTTCATCAGAATGCACTCCCAGGAATCCCAGTTCCACAATAAATGTTTGTTTAGTTCGATAAAGTCCATAATTTATGTCCAAATACCTCCTTTTTGTTTGCACGTTTAGTTCACAAATCCAAATTCACGAGGCGCAGTCACTTAGTGCAGACGATTGTCAAAAAATTCCATTAGAGTTAGTAGAAACATGTCAAACGATGTATAGAATCATTCTTTATGATGTTTTTATCATAAATCTTCAATAATATTCCAACCGGACAATTCCTTTGTCTTTAGTAAACTGCCTGATTAGCAGGCAGTTTACTCTGGGCACCTTATTCATCCAAGCTACTCAATACTGCCCCCAGCCATAAGAAGTTAACAGCTTTTACCCCCATGCTATAAGAATCCTGAACTGCTAATCAAATGCCTACCCAGACTTTTTGCACTCTACCTACATGTACATTATACCTCAATTACCTCGACTAACCGGTGCCCCCGCACATTGACTCTGTACCCGTACCCCATGTATATAGCCTCACTACAGTTATTTTACTGCTGTTGATTAATTATTCGTTACATTTATTTTGTACTAATCAATTTTTTACTTAACACTTATTTTTCTTAAAACTCCAATGTTGGTAAGGGCTTTTTAGTACTCATTTCACTGTAAGGTCTACACCTGTTGTATTTGGCGCATGTAACAAATAAAATTAGATTTGTCTAGTTTAACATAAAGAAAGGTGGATTCCTGAATCCAAGGGTCCAACACCGATGCTAGATGGCCCATCCTGTTACAGGCAGGATACAGTATACACCTTGGCTGATTTGCCTGGGGGGATGACCCCTCCCCAGATCCCAACAACTTTTCATTAGATTTCCTGTTTGTTTGCAGTACCCTGTTTAGTATGATGTTTAGGGATGACATATTTAGATGCAACAGAACATGCCTGGTTATGATATCCTGTCCTAGATTCAATATTATTAGCCCATGTAACAATTCCTTGGAATGTGTTATCTGCAGGACCCCCCCCAAACCAAACACTTTACCCAGGTGAGAGCCTGAGTTGCGTGTTAGTATTGCCGAAGCATGTCATCGTCATTGTCATTGTCAAGTTTCCACAGTCACTTTGCATACTGCATATTTCTTACAGGCCATGACCCTAGTCCAGTCTACATGAGATCTTGCTTTGCTTTCATTGTCAAACAGCTGGTTGACAATTGTGCCGTCCTTGAAATTATTTGTGGCTCTGTGGACAATTTCACTTGGAATCGGGAGCAAAAGTACTTGCCATACGTCTTGCATGTCAAGACTATACGGGTTGTGATGGGTCTTCACCCATTCCCAGCATGGTGTGAATGGAGATTTCACTGGGAACGGTACAATATCAATTTGAGTGAGAGGAAGCCTCACTGCATGTTAACCTGCTCGAAATGACAGACTCTGCACCTGCAGTGTTTTTCAATGTCCTAATGACTGAAACATGAGTAGCTACTGACCTAAATCAGCTCGCTAGTCTAGGAGGAGTGCGACAGCGGCTGTGAGTTCAAATGATGTGCGTTTTGGAGTACAGCTATGCTCTCAACAGTCTCCTGAATCACTATCGATGTCTGAAACATCCCAAGTGCCTGAATGGTCAGCAGGGCTGTGGGCCCCGTGCTCGGTCCCCGGTGCCTGAATGGTTCAGCAGGGCTCTGGGTCACGTGCTCTGTCCCCAGTGCCTGATTGGTTCAGCAGGGCTGTGGACCCCGTGCTCTTTCCTCAGTGCCTGATTGGTTCAGCAGGGCTGTGGGCCCCGTGCTCTTTCCTCAGTGCCTGAATGGTTAGCAGGGCTGTGGGCCCCGTGCTCTTTCCTCAGTGCCTGAATGGTTCAGCAGGGCTGTGGGCCCCGTGCTCTGTCCCCAGTGCCTGATTGGTTCAGCAGGGCTGTGGATCCCGTGCTCGGTCCCCGGTGCCTGAATGGTTCAGCAGGGCTGTGGGCTCCGTGCTGTTTCCTCAGTGCCTGAATGGTTCAGCAGGGCTGTGGGCCCCGTGCTCTATCCCAAGTGCCTGATTGGTTCAGCAGGGCTGTAGGCCCCGTGCTGTTTCCTCAGTGCCTGAATGGTTCAGCAGGGCTGTGGGCCCCGTGCTCTGTCCCCAGTGCCTGATTGGTTCAGCAGGGCTGTGGGCCCCGTGCTCTGTCCCCAGTGCCTGAATGGTCAGCAGGGCTGTGGGCCCCGTTCTCTGTCCCCAGTGCCTGATTGGTTCAGCAGGGCTGTGGGCCCCGTGCTCGGTCCCCAGTGCCTGATTGGTTCAGCAGGGCTGTGGGCCCCGTGCTCTGTCCCCAGTGCCTGATTGGTTCAGCAGGGCTGTGGGCTCCGTGCTCTGAACCTTAGTGCCTGATTGGTTCAGCAGGGCTGTGGACCCCGTGCTCTGAACCCCAGTGCCTGATTGGTTCAGCAGGGCTCTGGGCCCCGTGCTCTGTTGTCTTCACACTCTTTTTCTAGCACTTTCCATTGATGCTTCAAAGAATCCCCTGTCGCTCCAAGGAGGCACCATGTTTCACATTTTGTTCTTGTTTCTTATCCCAATAAGTGTCTTTTTAAACGCATCTCATCAGAATTTTTTTCCAAAATGCGTACATTTCCCTTCAATTCTCTGTTTTGGTGATTGCTAAGCAAATGCACACTAATAACCTCTAAAATATGGTTCTTCTCTGCCTCCTTTTTATGCCAGTTATCCTGCCAGCTATCCTGTCGAATTAATAGTGAGCCCATTCTTATGTTTCTTGATCAGCTTTTGAGCTAACTCATTAAAACGAGATTCCCTCAACTGTAAAATGTCTGCACTTCGTCCGTTGTGTTGGCAATGTATTTGTTGTATATCAGGGAATCTAATGTAATAAATCAGCAACATTTCCTATGGACCCGTGGGAGCAACACTGAAGGTTACGACAATCCTCACCTGAACCAGACCTTCAAAGTAATCAATAATATTCCAAATGATTAGGTTGACATTTACCGTATGTCCAAAATGATCAATATAATCCACAAGTTCCTAATGATATATCACGTCAAGGTCACCATTTACCGTAGTGGGTAGTAATATTTTATATGTGTTTGATACACATCATACTGACTATACCAAACATTAGGAAAGGGTTCCTACTATCGAGTAGCACACCCCACTTCTACCCACTTTCTCCCTCAGAGCAGCCTCTATTCATCAGGGCATGGACTCTACAAGGTGTCAAAAGTGTTCCACAGGAATGCTGGCCCATGTTGTCTCCAATGCTTTGCACAGTTTTGTCAAGTTGGCTGGATGTCCTTTGGGTGGTGGACCATTCTTGATACACACAGGAAATTGTTGAGTGTGAAAACCCAGCAGCGTTGCAGTTCTTGACACAAACTGATGTGCCTGGCACCTACTACCATACCCCGTTCAAAGGCACGTTAGAAGCCCACATGTCACGCCCTGACCTTAGAGAGACGTTTTATTTCTCTATGTGGTTAGGTCATGGTGTGATTTGGGTGGGCAGTCTAGGTTGTCTGTTTCTATGTTGGCCGGGTATGGTTCCCAATCAGAAGCAGCTGTCTGTCATTGTCTCTGATTGGGAATCAAACTTAGGCAGCCCTTTTTCCTACCTAAAGTTGTGGGTAATTATTATTTTCTGTGTTTTTGTGCACCACGGCTGCGTCACGTTCGGTTTCTGTTCACCTGTTTTTTTGTGAAGATGGGACTTTATTACAGATGTGGAATTACAAGCTGCGCCTCGGCTCATCTATGACAGGGAGTTTGAAGACAGTGACCGTGACACCAAGGGCTGATATGAAAACCACACCACAAAAAACACTGCATATAATACATAAGTACAAAAATAAAACAAGTTTGTTAAAACAGATAACAAAACCTACTAAATAGAAATGTACCAATTAACTTTCTGGGAGGTATGAGTATTTGTAGACACAAGTGCATACTTGGCATACATTAATGTTGTAAATAGACAAGGTATTGAGTTTCTTCAAGAAAGGTGCAGATGGAGCCAGGCAATTAGACGAGGTAGCTAGTCTTGCAAATTGATTTTGTATGATGAGTAATTTGTGTAGGTAGGAGGCATATGTCCTTGCCCAGACAATATTGAAGTAAATTAAAAAATAGTGTAGGGTTAGGAAGCAAGCCTGATGAACCAAACTACTAATCTTTCTGATGATACCCACAGATATCATCACTTTGCTGCAGACAAATTGAATATGATCTTTCTAGGATAACTTGTCATCAGTTAGAGCTCAGGGGAATCTCGTGCATGTGACTTGTTCCATTTCATTCCCACCACTTGATATACTGACTCTTTATTTTTACAATATATATTATTCTTACTAGTGAATACAATACAATTTGTTTTACATTTAAAGATAATTTGTTTGTTTGGAAACACTGAGAAAGTTTATCCATGCCTGAGTTGGTTTCATTGATTAGTGAGTCAAAATGATTGTGAATTAAATTATAATTGGTATAATCAGCAAAAAGAATGGGAAGCACAATGGAAGACCCAGCAGCAAGGTCATTAATGTAGATTAGGAATAACAAAGGTCCAATTATTCTACCCTGTGGCACACCAGGATATCTTGGCCCTGTTAGATGCACAGCCGTCTGCATAAACACATTGTTCTCGAATATAAACATAACTATATAACCAATTATATGTATAATCATGAAAACCGTACTAATGCAATATAAAAAGTCATATATCATGATCAACCGTGTCAAACACTTTGGCTAAATCTAAGAAGATGCCAAAAGCATATCCATTGCTGTTCAGGGCTGTAAAGATTGGCTCCACAAGTTGCACAAGAGTCATATCTGTGGAGTAGTTTTTACCAAAACCATTTTGATGCACATATAGAATACAGTGTTGATTTAAATGTTTCACCATTCTCTTATACTCCAATGTTTCTATGATTTTAGAAAAACATGGTAGTACAGATATTGGATGATAATTTGCAAAATATCTCGAATCCCTAGATTCATAGAGGGTGATAACTTTGGCAATTTTCTAAACTTTAGGAATAATACTAGTTTGCATAGATTTGGTGAAGATATATGTTAGCAGCTCAATAATCGAGGAAGACATTGATTTCACCAAAGAGTCACCAATCTCATCATGACCTGCTGCTGATATCTTTACATTACCAATTACCTCCATCACCTCCATTACATCATCACCTCCATTACATCATCACCTCCATTACATCATCACCTCCATTACATCATCACCTCCATTACATCATCACCTCCATTACATCATCACCTCCCTTACATCATCACCTCCATTACATTATCACCTCCATTACATTATCACCTCCATTACATCATCACCTCCATTACATCATCACCTCCCTTACATCATCACCTCCATTACATTATCACCTCCATTACATTATCACCTCCAATACATCATCACCTCCATTACATCATCACCTCCATTACATCATCACCTCCATTACATCATCACCTCCATTACATCATCACCTCCATTACATCATCACCTCCATTACATCATCATCTCCATTACATCATCATCTCCATTACATCATCACCTCCATTACATCATCACCTCCATTACATCATCACCTCCATTACATTATCACCTCCATTACATCATCACCTCCATTACATCATCACCTCCATTACATCATCACCTCCATTACATCATCACCTCCATTACATCATCACCTCCATTACATCATCATCTCCATTACATCATCACCTCCATTACATCATCACCTCCATTACATCATCACCTCCATTACATCATCACCTCCATTACATCATCACCTCCATTACCTCATCACCTCCATTACATCATCACCTCCATTACATCATCATCTCCATTACCTCATCACCTCCATTACATCATCACCTCCATTACATCATCACCTCCATTACATCATCACCTCCATTACATCATCACCTCCATTACATCATCACCTCCATTACATCATCACCTCCATTACATCATCACCTCCATTACATCATCATCTCCATTACATCATCACCTCCATTACATCATCACCTCCATTACCTCATCACCTCCATTACATCATCACCTCCATTACATCATCATCTCCATTACCTCATCACCTCCATTACATCATCACCTCCATTACATCATCACCTCCATTACATCATCACCTCCATTACATCATCACCTCCATTACATCATCACCTCCATTACATCATCACCTCCATTACATCATCATCTCCATTACATCATCATCTCCATTACATCATCACCTCCATTACATCATCACCTCCATTACCTCATCACCTCCATTACATCAGGAGGATCAAACATAAGCAGAGAGAGGAAATGTCCCTTAATGTAATCCAAGGGATTTCCTTCACTTTTCTCTATTTTCTTTGACAGAGAGAAACACACATTCACAAAAAAGTTATTTAATTCACATGAAATGATATCAGGATCACTATAGGTCTTATTTCCAACAATACATTGAGATGGAATAGTTGTATATGTGTTTTTCTTATACAACAGTTGATTGACGATTGTCCAGGTTTAATTTATATTTAAGGATTCTTTGAATGTATTAGTAAAATATGTTTTGAGGGATATCCTAAATAGGAGAGAACATTTGTTCTTATACTTTTAGTAACTTGCAGAATTCAGGGCAGAGTGATTTGTGAGAAACTTTTTATACAACTTGATGTTTTTTTTAGACCGGCTGTAAACCGTGGTTTCCATAATCCATCTGCTGCTCTTCTCCGTGATTTAACGAAGGGAAAGCAGTGGTGATATACAGAATTTAAAGATGTGAGAAAAGTCTCTTAAACAGACTCCACATCAGCCTGATTATAAAAATATCCATCAATCAAAATCTTTAAAGCGCTCACAATTACTTTTGTTAAATATTCTACCCTTAAAGTTACTAGTCATTCCCATCTGTTCATTTCCAGCTGCCAAAGAGAAGTAGAACATTGGAAAGTGGTCAGAAATGTAAGTATAGAGGCCTCCTGGGTGGCGCAGTGGTCTAGGGCACTGCATCGCAGCGCTAGCTGTGCCACCAGAGATTCTGGGTTCGCGCCCAGAATCTGTCGCAGCCGGCTGCGACCGGAGGTCCGTGGGGCGATGCACAAGTGGCCTAGCGTTGCCCGGGTTAGAGAGGGTTTGGCCGGTAGGGATATGCTTGTCTCATCGTGCACCAGCGACTCTTGTGGCGGGCCGGGCACAGTGCGCACTAACCAAGGTAGCTAGGTGCACGGTGTTTCCTCTGACACATTGGTGCGGCTGGCTTCCGGGTTGGATGCGTGCTGTGTTAAGAAGCAGTGCGGTTCGGTTGGGTTGTGTTTCGGAGGACGCATGGCTTTCGACCTTCGTCTCTCCCGAGCCCGTACGGAAGTTGTAGCGATGAGACAAGATAGTAATTACTAACACAATTGGATACATTGAAAAAAGGGGTACAATTTTTTTTAAATAAAAATGTAAGTATAAAGTATACCTGTACTAGCCATATTGTTTCAAAAATTTGTAAAATGATTATCAATAAGGGTGGCAGATGAACTTGTCAGTCTTCTGGGTTTATGTATAGATGAGGGGATAAAGTTAATTGGAGTATAAAGTATTCCAAAGTCAGATGGTGGTCAGTAAGTGGTTCTCACTTTTTAACAAGTTTATCATTACATTTTTACATTTTAGTCATTTAGCAGACGCTCTTATCCAGAGCATGCACAGTAGAATAGCATGCACAGTAGAGTGCATACATTTTATTACATGTTTACATACTGAGACAAGGATACCCCTACCGGCCAAACCCTCCCTAACCCAGAAAACGCTATGCCAATTGTGCGTCGCCCCACGGACCTCCCGGTTGCGGCGGGCTGCGACAGAGCCTGGGGGCGAACCCAGAGACTCTGGTGGCGCAGCTAGCACTGCGATGCAGTGCCCTAGACCACTGCGCCACCCGGGTTTATGTTGTGATCACAAAATAGAAAACACATTGTATTATCAATATTAATCAAATCAAAGGTAGATATCAATAAAATATCAATAAAATGACCAATGTCAGAATCGGGTGGCCGATAGATCCATCCAATTGACACTTTTTTACCACCAAAGAAATGAACATTTCTACAGAAAGAGATTCAAGGTCAACGTTATTAGATGTAAGTACCAAGGTGCTCTCTTACAAAGAATTCAATTGTTTATGAACAAAAATGAACACTCTTCCTCCCACTCTTGATGTTCTACAGTGGTGAACAGCATTATAAAGACACATGTGGTGAAGCATGGTTGTCTCATCAGTCAACCATGTTTCTGAAAGGGCAACAATGGAAAAATCATGATTGAGATAAGACAGATAATGAACAAGGTGGTTATGATATATAGGAAGGCTGCGAAACGTTCAAACGAAAGGTAGAAAAAAAAGCTTGTCTTGGAATTAGAGAAACTACTATACATGTTGATTAATTGCTTAGTATTATAGTAATGACATGTGATAGACTCATCTCTGGAAAAACCTCAGGAATTTAGAATCTGGGTCAACACAATCATTATATTTATAATTTGCTTCATTAAAATCAAATGGGTTAAAGACCATGTTATCAGGGTTGATTTCCTGCCCAACTAAGAGAGATACACAATCGGAATCATCCAGAGAGTGGAACAGAAACATAGAAGTGTATGCCTCACATATCCAATAAAACCATATAATGCATTTGAAAAATATTCAGACCCTTGCCATTTTTTTCCACATTTTGTCATGTTATAGCCTTATTCTAAAACGTATTAAGTACATCTTTCCCTCATCAATACAACATGAAGACAAAGCGAAACAGAAATACCTACTTCAGGTACTTATACAAGCCTTTGCTATGAGACTCGATATTGAGCTCAGATGCATCTGGTTGCAATTGATCATCTTTGTTTCCACAACTTGATTGGAGTCCACCTGTGGTAAATTCAATTGATTGGACATGATTTGGAAAGGCACAGACCTGTCTATATAAGGTCCCACAGTTGACAGTGCACGTCAGAACAAAAACCAAGCCATGAGGTTGAAGGAATTGTCCGTAGAGCTCCGAGACATGATTGTGTCGAGGCACAGATCTGAGGAAGGGTACCAAAAACTGTCTGCAGCATTGAAGGTCCCCAAGAACACAATGGCCTCCATCATTCTTAAATGGAAGAAGTTTGGAACCACCAAGACTCTTCCTAGAGCAGGCCATCTGAGCAATTGGGTGAGAAGAGCCTTGATCAGAGAGGTGACCAAGAACCCGATGGTCACTCTGACAGAGCTCTAGAGTTCCTCTGTGGAGATGAGAGAAACTTCCAGAAGGACAACCATCTCTGCAGTACTCCACCAATCAGGCCTTTATGGTAGAGTGGTCAGACGGAAGCCACTCCTCAGTAAAAGGCACATGACAGCCCGCTTGGAGTTTGCCAAAAGGCACCCAAAGGACTCTCAGACCATGAGAACTAAGATTCTCTGGCCTGATGAAACCAAGATTGAACTCTTTGGCCTGAATGCCAAGCGTCACGTCTGTAGGAAACCTGGCACCATCCCTACGGTGAAGCATGTTGGTGGCAGCATCATGCTGTGGGGATGTTTATCAGCAGAGACTGGGAGATTAGTCAGGATCGAGTCAAAGATGAACAGAGCAAAGTACAGAGAGATCCTTGATGAAAACCTGCTCCAGACCACTCAGGACCTCAGACTGGCGAGAATGTTCAGCTTCCAACAGGACAACGACCCTAAGCACACAGCCAAGACAACACAAGAGTGGCTTCGGGACAAGTCTCCGAATGTCCTTGAGTTGCCCAGCCAGAGCCTGGACTCGAACCTGATCGATCATCTCTGGAGAGACGTGAAAATAGCTGTGCAGCAACACTCCTCAAGCTTCCAGACAGAGTCTGAGAGGATCTGCAGATAAAAATTGGAGAAACTCCCCAAATACAGGTGTGCCAAGCTTGTAGCACCATACCCAAGAAGACTCGAGGCTGTAATCGTTGCCAAAGGATCTTCAACAAAGTACTTTGTAAAGATTCTGAAAACGTACTGTATTTAAATGTGATATTAAGTTTTAATATTTAATACATTTGCAAAAATTCTAAAAACGTTTTCTTGCTTTGTCATTATGAGGTATTGTGTGTAGATTAATGAGGAAATAAACACAAATTAATGCATTTTAGAATAAGGATGTTTTGTAACAAAATGTGGGCAAAGTAAAGTGGTCTGAATACTTTCTGAATGCGCTGTACAGTTGTGTTGATTTTATCAGTAGGGGTTAGTTTATCAGTTAGTTGAAATCAAATCAAATAATTTAAATACAGTAAGACATTGTTAGTTTGGCAAAAAAAACCTAAGCAAACATTTGTGGGTTACATCTTTTGTCCAATGGAAAATAATTGCAAAAAAGGCAGATGACCTATGTAGCAAATTAGGCTAAAGTATCATTTGAGGGCTCACTAATGCAATAAAGTGAGCAGAAAGTAAACAATTTACACTAAATTGTTTGTCTTGACACAGTTCACATAACACCACTAAAGACTTCAGAGGGTTTTGAAATTTAGAACAATGTGTGTTTTTTGGTCATGAGGTTAGGTGAAACACATGAACTAAGTTTTGTTTGTGTATGTTGGGTGTCTATGTGTGGGCGTGCGTGCGTCTGTGTCAAATCCTTTAACCAGCGGCGTCACTTGTCATAAGCCTACGTGACGGGGCTGAACGACCAGGTGATCATACATCAGGTGTGTGATGTTGACTTTTTTCCGTTCTTCAATTAGTCGTGTCAGCACTTCCTTTCTTTTGAGGCGTACCTTTTCAGAGAAGCCTTCATTGACAAAGATTGTGGTTCCTTTCAGGCACTTGGCTCTCCTGAGATTCTCCTCCTACTCTTTGAACCTGAGCAGTTTCACCACTATAGATGTGGGCCATCCATCGGGGAAGAAAATGCCATTCCTTTGCTCCCTCTCCATCTCAATGAGTTTAGGGTCCAGTTTAAGAAGATCTGCCAGGAGTTTCTTGGCACTGACATCTGTGTCATAACAAGTTTCAGTCTTTACGTCCACAATTCCCTCGATTAAAATGTTACTGCGCCTTGGTTGGTTTTTGAGGTAGTCTCCTTTGAGATGAGTGGTTGTCAGTTGTTCTTTAGAAATTTGCTAAAATCCTCAGACTGGTGCCTTTCACACCATTTACAGTTGTATTCGGAAGTTGACATACACTTAGGTTTTTCAACCACTCCACAAATGTCTTGTTAACAAACTACATTTTGACAAGTCGGTTAGGACGTCTACGTTGAGCATGACACAAGTTATTTTTTTCCCAACAATTGTTTACAGACATATTTTTTCTCTTATAATTCACTGTATCACAATTCCAGTGGGTCAGAAGTTTACATACACTAAGTTGATTGTGTGTCAGGCCCTGACCATAGAGAGCCCTCGGTTCTCTATGGTGTTAAGGTCAGAGCAAGACTAGGGGGGTGTTCTAGTCATTGTGTTTCTATGTTGGTGAGTTGTATGGTTCCCAATTAGAGGCAGCTGGTAATCGTTGCCTCTAATTGGGGATCATAAATAGGAAGCCCTTTCTGCCACCTGCTTTGTGGGATATTGTTTTGTTGAGTGCTGATGTGCGCTCTGTTTGGTCACGGTCGGAGTTTGTTTATTGTTTGTTGTAGTTTCACTTTGGATTAAAAGTATGGAACTCAAATAACACTGCGCCTTGGTCCGTCTTTCCTCACGAACGTGACACTGTGCCTTTTAACAGCTTCGAAAATTCCATAAAATTATGTCATGGCTTTAGAAACGTCTGATAGGCTATTAACATAATTTGAGTCAATTGTAGGTGTACCTGTGGATATATTTCAAGGCCTACCTTCAAACTCAGTGCCTCTTTGCTTGACATCATGGGAAAATCAAAAGAAATCAGCCAAGACCTCATAAAAAAATTGTAGACCTCCACAAGTTTGGTTCATCCTTGGGAGCAATTTCCAAATGCCTGAAGGTACCACGTTCATCTTTACAAACAATAGTACACAATTATAAACACCATGGGACCACACAGCCGTCATACCACTCAGGAAGGAAACGTGTTCTGTCTCCTAGAGATGAACGTACCTTGGTGCGAAAAGTGCAAATAAATCCAAGAACAACAGCAAAGGACCGTGTGAAGATGCTGGAGGAAACAGGTACAAAAGTATCTATATCCACAGTAAAATGAGTCCTATATCGACATAACCAGAAAGGCCGCTCAACAAGGAACTGCTGCAAAACTACCATAAAAAAGCCAGACTACGGTTTGCAACTGCACATGGGGACAAAGATCATACTTTTTGGAGAAATGTCCTCTAGTCTGATGAAACAAAAATAGAACTGTTTGGCCATAATGACCATTGTTATGTGTGGAGGAAAAGGGGGAGGCTTGCAAGCCGAAGAACATCATCCCAACCGTGAAGCACAGGGGTGGCAGCATCATGTTGTGGGGTTGCTTTGCTGCAGGAGGAACCGGTACACTTCACAATATAGATGGCATCATGAGGAGAGAAAATGATGTGAATATATTGAAGCAGCATCTCCAGACATCGGTCAGGAAGTTAAAGCTTGGTCGCAAATTGTCACGCCCTGACCATAGTAAGCTATTTATTCTCTGTGTTGGTTGGGGCGTGATAGTGACTTGGGTGGGTCATCTAGGTGTTTTGTATTTCTATGGTGGCCTGATATGGTTGCCAATCAGAGGCAGCTGTTTATCGTTGTCTCTGATTGGGGATCATATTTAGGTAGCCATTTCCCCATGGTTATTTGTGGGATCTTGTCTATGTTTAGTTGCCTGTCAGCACTATTCGTATAGCTTCACGTTTCGTTCGTTGATTTTGTTGTTTTTGTTAGGTGTTCATTTATTATTCCGGCGACTACCGTGACACAAATGGGTCTTCCAAATTGACAATGACCCCAAGCATACGTCTTAACTTGTGGCAAAATGGCTTAAGGACAACAAAGTCAAGGTATCGGAGTGGCCATCACAAAGCCATGACCTCAATCCCATAGAAAATATGTGGGCAGAACTGAAAAAGAGTGTGCGAGCAAGGAGGCCTACAAACCTGACTCAGTTACACCAGCTGTGTCAGGAGGACTGGGCCAAAATTCTCCCAACTTATTGTGGGAAGCTTGTGGAAGGCTACCCGAAACGTTTGACCCAAGTTAAACAATTTAAAGGGAATGCTACCAAATAGTAATTGAGTGTATGTAAACTTATGACCCACTGGGAATGTGATGAAAGATATAAAAGCTGAAATAATTCATTCTCTCTACTATTATTCTGACATTTCACATTCTTAAAATAAAGTGGTGATCCTAACTGACCTAAGACAGGGAATTGTTACTAGGATTAAATGTCCTAGGAATTGTGAAAAACTGAGTTTAAATGTATTTGGCTAAGTTGTACGTAAACTTACGACTTCAACTGTAGCTCTTCTACCTCCGACATTTTACTTGCATTCCGTTACATCCTCAAAAAGATCATCAACCCTTTTGAATCCATAGAGAGTGGGAGGAAGAACATCCCGTTATTTTCCTGCAGATCTAGTAGAGCTTATTAGAACTGTTTTTGTTCATTGAGTAGTTCATGAAGTGTTTGATACGTATTATTTTTCTGCATTGAGCTTTACAACGTGTTTCTGTCTAGTATCAGCCATACTACAAGCATGCAGTGAGATAAAATGAGTTTGCAAACACAACCCCACACCTCCATAAAACAAGCTACACCAGTGAAAATAGCAAACACACTCAAGCAACACACACGTCACTAGTAAATAGTAGTATTTATATTATTAGTTGTTGCTGAATTTGTAGTAGTAACAGTAGCAGTAATATTTGTAGTAGTAGTAGTGGTAGTAGAAGTAGTATTAGTGATAGCAGGAGTAGTCATAACAGTTGTAGTAGTATCACTAGCAACACTACTAGTAGTAGTAGCGGTAGTAATATTATTACTTCTTCTACTACTAGCAGTAGTAGTAGTTGTAGCATCAGCAGTAGTAGTAGTATTAGTAGCAGTAGTATTTGCAATAATTGTAGTAGTGGTAGTAGTAGTAGTATTAGCAGTAGTAGCAGCAGTAGCAGGAGTAGCAGTAATAGTAGTAGCATTACTATTAGCAGTAGTAGTTGCAATAGTTGTATTAGTTGTACTAGAAGTAGTAGTCATAGTAGTAGCAGTTGTAGCAATAGTAGTAGTAGCAGTGTAATTAGTAGTAGTAGTAGTAGCAGTAATAGAAATTGTGGCAATAGTAATTGCATTTGTAGGAGTAATAGTAACAGTAGTTGTAGTAGTAGTAGTAGTAGTGGTAGCAGCAGTTGTAGTAGTAGCAGTAGTAGTAGTAGTGTTATGCGAAGTAGTAGTGGTAGTACTAGTAGTAGTAGTGGTAGCAGCAGTTGTAGTAGTAGCAGTAGTAGTAGTAGTAGTAGTGTAATGCGAAGTAGTAGTGGTAGTACTAGTAGTAGTAGTAGAAGTAGTTCTAGTTGTAGTGGAAGATGTAGCAGTAGTAGTAGTAGTAGTGTTATGAGAAGTAGTAGTGGTAGTAGTAGTAGAACTAGTAGTAGTGGAAGTTGTAGCAGTAGTAGTAGAAGTTGTTGTAGTTGTTGTAAAAGCGGAAGTAGTAGTACTAGTGATAATATAGTGTAGTAGTAGAACTAGTAGTAGTAGTACCTGTAGTAGTTGATGCAGTAGTAGTAGTATTAGAGTATTAGTGATTGTAGTAGCAGTAGTGGCAGTAGTAGTAGTAGTAGTAGTAGTAGTAGTAGTAGTAGTAGTAGTAGTAGTAGTAGTAGTAGCATTAGAAGTAGTAGTAGCATTAGAAGTAGTAGTAATGGGAGTAGTAGGTGTAGTCGCAGTAGTAGTAGTAGTAGTAGTAGTATAGTAGTAGTAGTAGTAGTAGTAGTAGTAGTAGTAGTAGTAGTAGTAGTAGTAGTGCGTGTAGTAGTAGTTGCAGTATTAGTAGTTGTAGTGATAGTATTAGCAGTAGCAGTAGTAGTAGTACCAGTAGTATCAGTAGCAGTAGTAGCAGTATTACTAGAAGTAGTAGTAGTAGTAGCAGCAGTAATAGCAGTAGTATTAGTTGTTGTAGTAGAAGTAGCAGCAGTAGTCGTAGTAGTAGTATTAGAAGTAGTAGTTGGACTAGTAGTCGTAATATTAGTAGCAGTAGTAATCCTGGCAGCAGTGGTAGTAAAATTAGCAGTATACGTATAAGTAGCAGCAGCAGAAGTAGAAGTACTAGCAGTAGTAGCAGTAGTATAAGTAGTAGTAACAGCAGTAGTAGTAGAAGCAGTCATATTAGTAGAAGCAAGAGTAGAATAAGTAGTAGAAGCAGAATAAGTAGTAGTGTTAGCAGCAGTAGTAGTAATAGTAATAGTAGTAGTAGAAGTAATAGTTGTGGTAGTGTAGCCACAGCAGTAGTTGATAATGTAGCAGTAGTAGTAGCTGTACCAGTATTATTCGTCATAGTAATATGTGTAGTAGTAGTAGTTGTAGTAGTCGGAGGAAAAGCATTAGTAGTAGTAGTACGTATATCAGCAGTAGCAGCAGTAGGAGTAACAGCAGTAGTAGTAGTAGTAGTAGTAGTAGTAGTAGTAGTACTCGTAAAAGCAGTAGTATTATTATTATTAGTAGACGTAGCAGCATTAATAGTAGTTGTAGTAGTAGTTACAGTAGCAGTAGTAGTAGTAGTAGTAGTAGTAGTAGTAGTAGTAGTTACAGTAGCAGTAGTAGTAGTAGTAGTAGTAGTAGTAGTAGTAGTAGTAGTAGTAGTAGTAGTAGTAGTAGTAGTACACGTAGTATCAGGCATAGCAGTAGTAGTAGTAGTAGTAGTAGTAGTAGTAGTAGTAGTAGTAGTAGTAGGAGGAGGAGTAGGATTAGTAGTAGTTGTAGTAGTCGGAGGAAAAGCATTAGTAGTAGTAGTACGTATATCAGCAGTAGCAGCAGTAGTAGTAGTAGTAGTAGTAGTAGTAGTAGTAGTAGTACTCGTAAAAGCAGTAGTATTATTATTATTAGTAGAAGTAGCAGCATTAATAGTAGTTGTAGTAGTAGTTACAGTAGCAGTAGTAGTAGTAGTAGTAGTAGTAGTAGTAGTAGTAGTAGTAGTAGTAGTACACGTAGTATCAGGCATAGCAGTAGTAGTAGTAGTAGTAGTAGTAGTAGTAGGAGGAGGAGGAGGAGGAGGATTAGGAGTAGCAGTAGCAGTAGCAGTAGTGGTAGTAATAGTAGTAGCATTAATAGTAGCAGTACTGGTAGCAGAAGTAGCAGCAGTAGTAGTAGTAGTAGTTTTTATATTATTAGCAGTTGTTGCATTTGTAGTAGTAACAGCAGCAGTGGTATTAATAGTAGTAGAAGTGGCTGTAGTAGTAGCAGTAGTAGTACTGACAGTAGCAGCGGTCATAACAGCTGTATTAGTATTACTAGCAACATTAGTAGTATTAGTACCGTATTAGCAGTAGTAGAAAGAGCAGCAATAGTTTTAGTGTTGTATTAGAAGTAGTAGTAGTAGTAATCCTAGAAGCAGTAGTATTAGCAAAAGTAGTAGAAGTAGTAGTAGTAGTAGTAGTAGTAGTAGTAGTAGTAGTAGTAGTAGTAGTAGTAGTAATAGTAATAGTGGTAGTGTAGTTATAGCAGTCATAGTAGCTGTAGTAGTAGTTACAGTCTCAGTAGCAGTAGTGGTACTAGTATTAATTGTCTTAGCAGTAGTAAAGGTCGTAGAATTAGTAGCAGTATTAGTAGGAGTAGTCGTAGTAGTAGCATCAGTACTAGAAGTAGTATTAGTAGCGGTAGCAGTAGTAGTAGTAGTAGTAGTAGTAGTAGTAGTAGTGGTAGTATTAGTAGTAGGTGTTTTAGCAGTAGTTGTAGTAGTAGTAATGGTGGTTGTGGTAGTAGCAGTTGTAGTAGTAGTAATAGTAGTATTAGCAGAAGTTGTATCAGTATTAGTAGTAGTAGTAGTTGCAACAATTTCAGTAGTAGTAATAGTAGTAGTAGTAGTAGTAGTAGTAGTAGTAGTGGTAGCAGTAGTAATGGTTGAAGCAGTAGTAGTAGAAGTATCATTAGTAGTAGTACTATTAGCTGTAGTAGTAGTAGTATCAGTAATAAAAGTAGTGGCAATAGTGATTGCATTTGTAGTAGTAATAGTAACAGTAGTTGTTGTAGTATTAGTTGTTGTAGCAGCAGTTGCGATAGTAGCTGTTTTAATAGCAGTAGTAGTAGTAGTAGTAGTAGTAGTAGTAGTAGTAGTAGTTGTAGCAATATCAGTAGTAGCACTACTAGTAGTAGTAGTAGTTGTAATAGTAGTAGTAGTTGTAGTAGCTGAATCAGTAGTAGTTGTTTTAGCGGTAGTAGTAGTAGTAGTAGTAGTAGTTGTAGCATCAGCAGTAGTAGTAGTAGTAGTAGTAGTAGTAGTGGTAGCAGTGGTAGTAGTATTAGCGGTAGTAGTAGTAGTAGTAGTAGTGGTAGCAGTGGTAGTATTATTAGCGGTAGTAGTAGTAGTAGTAGTTGTAGCAGTAGCAGTAGTAGTATCAGTAGCAGTATCAGTAGTAGGAATTACTATTCCCATGAACGGTTAACTACAGCTCACACACATTACATGGAACATTCTGGAATGCTAGTATTGTAGTTGTAGCAGTAGTAGAGGTATTAGTAGTTGCATTATTGTTATTAGTATAAGTAGTAGTAGTAGTAGAAGTAGTTGTAGTAAAAGTAATGGTCATGGTCACAAAAATAAAAGTAGTAGTAGTAGTAGTAGCAGTAGCAGTAGTAGCAGTAGTAGTAGTTATGTCAGTAGTAGTAGTAGCAGTAGTAGTAGTAGTAGTAGTAGTAGTATTAGTAGTAGTAGCAGTAGTAGTAGTAGTAGTAGTAGTAGTAGCATTATTGTTATTAGTATAAGTAGTAGCAGTAGAAGTAGAAGTAATTATAATAATGGCCAAGATCATAGTAGTAGTAGTAGTAGTAGTAGTTGTAGTAGTAGTTATGTCAGTAGTAGTAGTAGCAGTAGTAGTAGTTATGTCAGTAGTAGTAGTAGTAGTAGTAGTAGTAGTAGTAGAAGTAGTAGTAATTATAATAATGGCCAAGATCATAGTAGTAGTAGTAGTAGTAGTAGTTGTAGTAGTAGTTATGTCAGTAGTAGTAGTAGCAGTAGTAGTAGTTATGTCAGTAGTAGTAGTAGCAGTAGTAGTAGTTATGTCAGTAGTAGTAGTAGCAGTAGTAGTAGTTATGTCAGTAGTAGTAGTAGCAGTAGTAGTAGTTATGTCAGTAGTAGTAGTAGTAGTAGTAGTAGTAGTAGTAGTAGAAGTAGTAGTAATTATAATAATGGCCAAGATCATAGTAGTAGTAGTAGTAGTAGTAGTAGTTGTAGTAGTAGTTATGTCAGTAGTAGTAGTAGCAGTAGTAGTAGTTATGTCAGTAGTAGTAGTAGTAGCAGTAGTAGTAGTTATGTCAGTAGTAGTAGTAGCAGTAGTAGTAGTTATGTCAGTAGTAGTAGTAGCAGTAGTAGTAGTTATGTCAGTAGTAGTAGTAGTAGGAGTAGTAGTAGTAGCAGTAGTAGTAGTAGTAGTAGTAGCAGTAGTAGTAGTAGTAGTAGTAGTAGTAGCATTATTGTTATTAGTATAAGTAGTAGTAGTAGAAGTAGTAGTAATTATAATAATGGCCAAGATCATAGTAGTAGTAGTAGTAGTTGTAGACGTAGTAGTAGTAGTAGTAGTAGTAGTAGTAGTAGTAGTAGTAGTAGTAGTAGTAGTAGTAGTAGTAGTAGTAGTAGTAGTTGTAGATGTAGTAGTGGTAGTTGTAGTCTTAGAAGTAGTAGTAGCAGTTGTTGTTGTAGTAGTAATAGTAGTAGTAGTAGTATTAGTAGTAGTAGTAGTAGTAGTAGTAGTATCAGTAGTAGCAGTTGTAGCTGAGTGGATCTTTTAATCTCTCCTCTTCAGACTTGACTGACACTCTCTCTCTGTGAGCTTGCCAAATCAAAAGCATGAATTAATATGGTGCTCATTCCTTTCATTGACTCACAGATAAGACGGGGGACGATGTCATGCAGTTTAAGATGTGTGTCTCTGTGTGTCAAAGAGTGTGATAGAAGATGTGTGTGTGTGTGTGTGTGTGTGTGTGTGTGTGTGTGTGTGTGTGTGTGTGTGTGTGTGTGTGTGTGTGTGTGTGTGTGTGTGTGTGTGTGTGTGTGTGTGTGTGTGTGTGTGTGTGTGTGTGTGTGTGTGTCTGTGTGTGTGTGCGAGTCTTTGTGTGTAGTTCATTGGGGCCTGCAAGTTCTGACAGCTAGAAGACGCATCGCAGCGTAGAGGAGCATGAGGGTCCATTAATTTCAGTCTGAGGCTGGTCATTACCAAGGCAAGCGTTGACATTTGAGGCACCGTGTTATTTTGACTGACTGCCTATTAGAAGATGTAATGCAGCGCACTAATGTATACTTCAAGCCTTGGTGCGTCTGCAATGGAGGAGCAGAGGAGAAGGCTTTTCCTACAAGGTCACAATGGACTTTTGGTTATCTAACTGGACACACAGACCCCCCCCCCCCCCCCCCCCCCCACACACACACGCACACACACACTAATAGATTACATTGTATGTCAGCATGGGTAACATCTGCCACTGCAGTAGCTCCAGCCTCTCCTAATAGCGTGTTTCCATCTACAGTTTATTGCCCGTGTTGATATAGGGAGAGAAATTATAAATCCAGTCTCATGGCCTTTTTCCTCCCTCCACCCATGTGGCAAAAAATGACTGGGGTGACAACCCGGTTCAGGCAACTTTGGAACCGCCTGACAGCTAAAGCTGATTGGCTGTTTAGGCAGTTAACCATCAGCTCCCAGCCGGAACATTGAGCCATAAAATTTGAAATTTGAAATTGCAACTGCCTTTCACTGGGACAAGGCATTCTCATTTCAGCCGGCTCCCCAATATGAATCCATTAGAGGTTTATATAGAGACATATTTACTCTGTGTCATCTTTGATTATAGCAATCAGTCCACTTGATATGTTGTTTTCTGAACGCTATGCCGTTTTCTAAAGATTAGGCCACCACGGCTAGGACGATCATCAACACATAATCACTGGTTCTTTTATGATGGTCTGTCTGCTGTCGGTTCCAAATCGCCTTCAATAAAGTTCAATGCCTACTGTTTGATTAACCTGTCAATCAGAATATGGACTCCGAGCCTTTCGTTGCTTTCTAATCCTAAACATTCTGGGTCAAACTACTCATCTCTAGTCTCCATGTCCTCCATCAGCCATTGTTTTCTTTATCCTTTTCACAATACTGTTGAGTTGAGTTGTACCACCATTTTTGTTGGAACTGTGCTGTAAAGAAGTGGAAAAATGGCTGTGTGCTATTTGCGTCAACACAGTTTGGTTCAGGTCTGCCCAAAAAAGTGAACTACTTATTACTTTATTGTCACTATCCCTGCCGACAGGGAACAGTCTGTCTCTCCAATGTATCACAGTTTGCCCTGTCTCATAACCCAGCCACCATATCCCCTACCGTAGCTTTTTACTGCCCTGTTGTTTAATCAGGAGGTCTAGGGGTCGCCTAGCTTTTACTGCCCTACTGTTTCATCGGGAAGTCTAGGGGTCGCCTAGATTTTAACTGTCCTACTGTTTCATCGGTGGTCTAGGGGTTGCCTAGGGAGAGGTGGGGTGGGGGAAGGATTAACGGGTAGGGAGAGAGGTGGAGGGTAGAAGGATTAACGGGTAGGGGGAGAGGTGGCGGGGTGGAAGGATTAACGGGTAGGGGAGAGGTGGAGGGTAGAAGGATTAACGGGTAGGGGAGAGGTGGCGGGGTGGAAGGATTAACGGGTAGGGGGAGAGGTGGAGGGTAGAAGGATTAACGGGTAGGGGAGAGAGGGCGGGGTGGAAGGATTAACGGGTAGGGGAGAGGTGGCGGGGTGGAAGGATTAAAGGGTAGGGGGAGAGGTGGAGGGTAGAAGGATTAACGGGTAGGGGAGAGGTGGCGGGTAGAAGGATTAACGGGTAGGGGAGAGGTGGCGGGTAGAAGGATTAACGGGTAGGGAGAGAGGTGGAGGGTAGAAGGATTAACGGGTAGGGGAGAGGTGGAGGGTAGAAGGATTAACGGGTAGGGAGAGAGGTGGAGGGTAGAAGGATTAACGGGTAGGGGAGAGGTGGAGGGTAGAAGGATTAACGGGTAGGAGAGAGGTGGGGTGGGGGAAGGATTAACGGGTAGGGGAGAGGTGGAGGGTAGAAGGATTAACGGGTAGGGGAGAGGTGGAGGGTAGAAGGATTAACGGGTAGGGGAGAGGTGGAGGGTAGAAGGATTAACGGGTAGGGGAGAGGTGGAGGGTAGAAGGATTAACGGGTAGGGGGAGAGGTGGCGGGGTGGAAGGATTAACGGGTAGGGGAGAGGTGGAGGGTAGAAGGATTAACGGGTAGGGGAGAGGTGGAGGGTAGAAGGATTAACGGGTAGGGGGAGAGGTGGCGGGGTGGAAGGATTAACGGGTAGGGGAGAGGTGGAGGGTAGAAGGATTAACGGGTAGGGGAGAGGTGGCGGGGTGGAAGGATTAACGGGTAGGGGAGAGGTGGATGGTAGAGGGATTAACGGGTAGGGGGAGAGGTGGCGGGGTGGAAGGATTAACGGGTAGGGGAGAGGTGGAGGGTAGAAGGATTAACGGGTAGGGGAGAGGTGGAGGGTAGAAGGATTAACGGGTAGGGAGAGAGGTGGAGGGTAGAAGGATTAACGGGTAGGGGAGAGGTGGAGGTAGAAGGATTAACGGGTAGGGGAGAGGTGGAGGTAGAAGGATTAACGGGTAGGGGAGAGGTGGAGGGTAGAAGGATTAACGGGTAGGGGAGAGGTGGAGGGTAGAAGGATTAACGGGTAGGGGAGAGGTGGAGGGTAGAAGGATTAACGGGTAGGGAGAGGTGGAGGGTAGAAGGATTAACGGGTAGGGGAGAGGTGGAGGGTAGAAGGATTAACGGGTAGGGGAGAGGTGGAGGGTAGAAGGATTAACGGGTAGGGGAGAGGTGGAGGTAGAAGGATTAACGGGTAGGGGAGAGGTGGAGGGTAGAAGGATTAACGGGTAGGGGAGAGGTGGAGGTAGAAGGATTAACGGGTAGGGGAGAGGTGGAGGGTAGAAGGATTAACGGGTAGGGGAGAGGTGGAGGGTAGAAGGATTAACGGGTAGGGGAGAGGTGGAGGATAGAAGGATTAACGGGTAGGGGAGAGGTGGAGGGTAGAAGGATTAACGGGTAGGGGAGAGGTGGAGGGTAGAAGGATTAACGGTTAGGGGAGAGGTGGAGGGTAGAAGGATTAACGGGTAGGGGAGAGGTGGAGGGTAGAAGGATTAACGGGTAGGGGAGAGGTGGAGGGTAGAAGGATTAACGGGTAGGGGAGAGGTGGAGGGTAGAAGGATTAACGGGTAGGGGAGAGGTGGAGGGTAGAAGTATTAACGGGTAGGGGGAGAAGTGGCAGGGTGGAAGGATAATGGGTAGGGGAGAGGTGGCGGGGGTGGAAGGATAACGGGTAGGGGGAGATGTGGCGGGGGTGGAAGGATAACGGGTAGGGGGAGAGGTGGGGGTAGAAGGATCTATCCCTGTTCCAGAGTGATTTGTCTCGGCCAAAAGGTTCTTCGTCCTTCACAGATGGCTGGGCCTCCTCCCTCTAATAGTGGGTGCGGTACAAGAAGAACAAGGAAGAACCTGGAAGATACAGCAGACACCTGCACGTCTAGTTGAACAAATATGCGTCCACAATTCTCTGTGTGATCTACGGGCGAGGCGGATTTGTTTTATATGGCATTCAATCACAGGCGAGATGCATTATGGATATTATCCAATGCAGTCGGAGAGGAAAGTTACTGAGGCAAGCATAATTCCTCCACTACTCCTCAGAGAGAATTAGCATTTCTCCCTGTGGGCAGAAATTAGTGAGAGAGAGAGAGAGTGAGAAAAGGTGAGAGAGAGAGAGAGAGAGAGAGAGAGAGAGAGAGAGAGAGAGAGAGAGAGAGAGAGAGAGAGAGAGAGAGAGAGAGAGAGAGAGAGAGAGAGAGAGAGAGAGAGAGAGAGAGAGAGAGAGAGAGAGAGAGAGAGAGAGAGAGAGAGAGAGAGAGATAAGTTGAGAGAATGAGGGAGAAGGAGAGAGAGAGAGAAGTTGAGAGGATGAGGGAAATAGAGAGAGAGAGAGAGAAGTTGAGAGAATGAGGGAGAAAGAGAGAGAGAGAGAGAAGTTGAGAGAATGAGGGAGAAAGAGAGAGAGAGAGAAGTTGAGAGAATGAGGGAGCAAGAGAGAGAGAGAGAGAGAAGTTGAGAGAATGAGGGAGCAAGAGAGAGAATAAAAATGACAGTTGGATTCTTTCAGACAAGAAGAGCCTCGGTGTCCAAGGTTATTTTCAAAATTCAATGTTATCGAAGGTTATAGATGCCATAAAATCAATTCCCGACGAAGGAGAAAAGGAAGTGAAATCTATTTATCCATGTCATCAAAGCACTTTATGATCACTATTTTTCTCCAAGGCAGTTTACTGTATTTTCAATCATGTGTTATTTATTGGGGGGGGGGGACCCAGTGGTATCCTGGGTAAGGGGTTCTCGTACTTTATGAGGGTACACGGGCTCTCAGGGTGATTTCAGGCACAACCCACCTCTCTCGAACCAACCTGCATTAAAATCACAAAGTATTATAGAACCTACCCTCTCCTTTCCCCGTGTCCATCTCTTTTTCCCCGTCCCCATCTCTTTTTCCCCGTGCCCATCTCTTTTCCCCCGTGTCCATCTCTTTTTCCCCGTGTCCATCTCTTTTTCCCCGTGTCCATCTCTTTTTCCCCGTGTCCATCTCTTTTTCCCCGTGTCCATCTCTCTCCCTCCCTTTTCTCTTTAGCTACAGTTGAGGTTTATTCATACATACGGGCTTAACGACACACAAAACGTGGCACCTATTCACTGGTCCATAGTGATACATTCCACTATAGTCACAGATCACATGATAATCTAAAGTGTCCAATCACAGCTCTCCATTCTGGAGTTAATATAGACCAACATATGATTGGTGGAAAGTTACTAAAAACCTCTATAGCCAGCAAGGCGAATGGTTGAGCAGAATAGACAAAGTGAGACAGAGTAATCATGGCCGTGGTGACCCGGTTAATTTTAGCTGTCTCTCTCCCAGAGACAGGTAGTCTTTGAGATGTGACACGTCCTAGATATTATCTCCTCTCCTCCGCCATAATCACATCTGTGGGCTCCTTTTCTATTATTTTCCAGAAATGTGACGTCTAAAAATAACACAAAGTATGAGGGGGAATTAAGGGAGATTATTTCCCATATTTCCTCAGTGAGATCTAACTACCAGGATGTGATGGGGTTTACGTCATATTCGACTGTCTCTTCCTATGAGTTTTATCTTATGTAAATGTACAGCAGTCTTTCTACCATAAGAACGCTTCATGTTCAATCTGATCTAAAATATATACACTACATGGACAAACATATTTGGACACTCCGTTAAACGACTGGATTTGGCTATTTCAGCCTCACCCGTTGATGACAAGTGAATAAAATCGAGCACATAGCCATATAATCTCAATGGACAAGCATTGGCAGTAGAATGGCCCGTACTGAACAGCTCAGTGACTTTCAACGTAGCACTGTCATAGGGTGCCACTATTCAAACAAGTCCGTTGGTCACATTTCTGCCCTGCTAGAGCTGCCACGATCAACTGTGAGTGCTGTTATTGTGAAGTGGAAACTTCTAGAAGCAACAACGGCTCAGCCGCAAAGTGGTAGGCCACACAAGCTCACAGCACGGGACTGTCGAGTGCTGAAGCGCTTAGCACAAAAAAATTGTCTGTCCTCAGTTGCAACACTCTGTACCGAGTTCCAAACTGCCTCTGGAAGCAAAGTCAGCACAATAACTGTTAGTCTGGAGCTTCATGAAATGGGTTTCCATGGCCCAGCAGCCACACACAAACCTAAGATCACCATGTGCAATGCCAAGCGTTGGCTGGAGTGGTGTAAAGCTCACCGCCATTGGACTCTAGAGCAGTGGAAATGCGTTCTCTGTAGTGATGAATCACGCTGCTCTGTCTGGCAGTCCAATGGATGAATCTGGGTTTGGCGGATGCCAGGAGAACATTACCTGCCAGAATGCATAGTGGCAACTGTAAATAATGGTCTAGGCTGTTTTTCATGTTTTGGGCTATTTATGCTGTTTCAGCAGGACAATGCCCCCAAGCACAAGGTGAAGTCCATACAGAAATGGTTGGTCGAAATCGGTGTGGAAGAACTTGACTGGCCTGCACAGAGCCCTGACCTCAACCCCATCAAACACCTTTGGGATGAGTTGGAACGCCGACTGCAAGCCAGGCCTAATCGCCCAACATCAGTGTCCGAACTCACTAATGCTCCTGTGACTGAATAGAAGCAAGTCCCCACAGCAATGTTCCAAAACCTAGTGGAAAGACTTCCCAGAAGAGTGGAGGCTGTTATAGCTGCAAAGGGGGGATAAACTCCATATTATTGCCTATGATTTTGGAATGAGATGTTCTTCAGGCAGGTGTCCACATACTTTTGGCCACAGTGTATCTGAAATACTCTGAAACGTCCTGTCCATACTGACTTTCTTTTTTGAACGAGACTAAAATGCAAGACTCTTAAATGTCTTGTCCATAGTAATGACTTACTTTGCAGAAGAAGCTAAGCATACAAAGTGGACAAGGGCATATTCTGCCTTGTGCAAAGTGTTGATGTAAAGTGAGGAGAATTACCCACAAGGTCAGAGCAGCGATGGGTCTTTATTAGATGAAACGGTGAGAGGCTCACCCATCAGGGCTCTTAAGGAGTGTTACCACTGAACTATGGAGCGTCACAAAATGCACAATGGCAAAACACGTCCTGACACCTCCCGACCGCACAGGTCAAAACCATTAATGGCCTCCCGTTGAAAGCAAAGCAATTCCTTGAAAAGCAGGCGAAGAAACGTTATGGTCCCTCTTATGCCATCACATCAGTCCCTGAGCAAGGTGGCTTGGCTTTTTAAATCCACCAGCCCCTCACTCTCCTCTCCTTTTCCTGTATTTACCGGTCAAGCTGAACAAATTTAATTGTGCTCGCCGAGAAGAGTGCTCCCTCGAAACGAGTAAAGAAAAAATAGAATGTGGATGGATGGGGGAGAGAGAGAGAGAGAGAGAGAGAGAGAGAGAGAGAGAGAGAGAGAGAGAGAGAGAGAGAGAGAGAGAGAGAGAGAGAGAGAGAGAGAGAGAGAGAACAGGGAAAAAGGCAGCATAAATGGTGGCAATTGCCACAATTGCGAAACCATTAGGCATTGATGAGAAAAAAAAAGAATGAGGGGGGAAAGGGAGAAAAAAAAGTCTGGAGAGAGAGATGAAAGGTGCTGTGTACCTTTTACCCACAATTACTGTGCTTATCGTTGGAAAGGGCACAGAGGCAGTCCCCCGTCAGTCGTCCACCGTGCCAGACAGGCACACAGCAGCTATGGCTTTAGAAAAAGCCTCCTGAACAGAAACGCAACAACAAGCCGTTATTTTGTTGTGTTGTTTTTCATCACAAAACGAGACTAATTATTTTCATCTCTCACACGGTGAAGGGAAAAGTAACAAGAATAATTTGTTGAAAAAGCAATGCGCGATATTTGGCATTGAATGACTGTGAAATGGTTTTCCGCCTTGTAGCGTCAACTGTAATACTTTGCTTTTTTAATGAGTAATTCATTGCGAGAAGGTTTTCTATCTACCTGAAGAATGATGCTGTTGAGACACAATACACATTTTTAGAGCATGATTGACCGGAGAAAAAATAAAGTAGGAATATGTCAGAAAGACATTTTGGGAGCCTTGGAACCATCCTGTACCACCTTAATGGTCTCTCTGTCAGTGACTGTCATTTATCACGTGCCAATGTCTCTGTGTGTTTAATTAAAAATGCAACACGAAGCTAGATATGTTCGTCACTGACATGTAGTAATTCATCTTGACGTACAGGATTGAGAAAACGGTATTAGACAGCGTTCTGTCTTGTGGTGCTCAATGCCTTTTTCGGGGCATGTCTACTTACCATACATTTTGTTTTTACATAATAATTATAAACCTATTTTCCTGAAGTCCAAAAATATAATTAGCAATTTCCAAAAGAGAAGAAAATAAATTTGCCTCTCAAATCATTATTACTTCCAGTGATTAAAGAAATGCATTTAATTCCATCACTTACGCCCTTCAACTCCACCTCCTGCTGGTCTGTACCCCAAAGATCAGTTACACTCATTTCACAATTTCACAATTTGGGGAGGCAGGCAGCCTCGTGGTTAGAGAGTTGGGCCAGTAACTGAAAGGTTGCTAGATCGATTCCCCGAGCTGACAAGGTACACATCTGTCATTCTGCCCCTGAACAAGACAGTTAACCCACTGTTCCCTATGCTGTCATTGCAAATAAGAATTTGTTCATAACTGACTTGCCTAGATAAATAAAGGTAAAATTGATGTCTATGTCTGTGCACATCTCACTAAAGAATTGTATCTTTGGCATCAAAGGGTCTGTGCTGCTGGATGGTTGGATGCAGTTCTCCACGTCTCCAGTTCTCCAGTTCTCTAGTTGACCACATCTCCAGTTGACCACGTCTCCAGTTGACCACGTCTCCAGTTGACCACGTCTCCAGTTGACCACGTCTCCAGTTGACCACGTCTCCAGTTGACCACGTCTCCAGTTGACCACGTCTCTAGTTGACCACGTCTCCAGTTGACCACGTCTCTAGTTGACCACGTCTCCAGTTGACCACGTCTCCAGTTGACCACGTCTCCAGTTGACCACGTCTCCAGTTGACCACGTCTCCAGTTGACCACGTCTCTAGTTGACCACGTCTCCAGTTGACCACGTCTCTAGTTGACCACGTCTCCAGTTGACCACGTCTCCAGTTGACCACGTCTCCAGTTCTCCACGTCTCCAGTTCACCACGTCTCTAGTTGACCACGTCTCTAGTTGACCACGTCTCCAGTTGACCACGTCTCTAGTTGACCACGTCTCCAGTTGACCACGTCTCTAGTTGACCACGTCTCTAGTTGACCACGTCTCCAGTTGACCACGTCTCCAGTTGACCACGTCTCTAGTTGACCACGTCTCCAGTTGACCACGTCTCTAGTTGACCACGTCTCCAGTTGACCACGTCTCCAGTTGACCACGTCTCCAGTTGACCACGTCTCCAGTTGACCACGTCTCCAGTTCACCACGTCTCTAGTTGACCACGTCTCCAGTTGACCACGTCTCCAGTTGACCACGTCTCCAGTTGACCACGTCTCCAGTTCACCACGTCTCCAGTTGACCACGTCTCCAGTTGACCACGTCTCCAGTTGACCACGTCTCCAGTTCACCACGTCTCCAGTTGACCACGTCTCCAGTTCATCACGTCTCCAGTTCACCACGTCTCCAGTTCACCACGTCTCCAGTTCACCAAGTCTCCAGTTCACCACGTCTCCAGTTGACCACGTCTCCAGTTGACCACGTCTCCAGTTCACCACGTCTCCAGTTCACCACGTCTCCAGTTCACCAAGTCTCCAGTTCACCACGTCTCCAGTTGACCACGTCTCCAGTTGACCACGTCTCCAGTTCATCACGTCTCCAGTTCACCACATCTCCAGTTGACCACGTCTCCAGTTCACCACGTCTCCAGTTCACCACGTCTCCAGTTCTCCAGTTCACCATGTCTCCACGTCTCCAGGTCTCCAGTTCTCCACGTCTCCAGTTCACCACGTCTCCAGTTCTCCACGTCTCCAGTTCACCACGTCTCCAGTTCTCCAGTTCTCCAGGTCTCCAGTTCTCCAGGTCTCCAGTTCTCCACGTCTCCAGTTCATCACGTCTCCAGTTCACCACGTCTCCAGTTCACCAGTTCTCCAGTTCACCACGTCTCCAGTTCACCACGTCTCCAGTTCTCCAGTTCACCATGTCTCCACGTCTCCAGGTCTCCAGTTCTCCACGTCTCCAGTTCACCACGTCTCCAGTTCTCCACGTCTCCAGTTCACCACGTCTCCAGTTCTCCAGTTCTCCAGGTCTCCAGTTCTCCAGGTCTCCAGTTCTCCACGTCTCCAGTTCATCACGTCTCCAGTTCACCACGTCTCCAGTTCACCAGTTCTCCAGTTCACCACGTCTCCAGTTCACCACGTCTCCAGTTCTCCAGTTCACCATGTCTCCACGTCTCCAGGTCTCCAGTTCTCCACGTCTCCAGTTCACCACGTCTCCAGTTCTCCACGTCTCCAGTTCACCACGTCTCCAGTTCTCCAGTTCTCCAGGTCTCCAGTTCTCCAGGTCTCCAGTTCTCCACGTCTCCAGTTCATCACGTCTCCAGTTCACCACGTCTCCAGTTCACCACGTCTCCAGTTCACCACGTCTCCAGTTCTCCAGTTCACCACGTCTCCAGTTCACCACGTCTCCAGTTCTCCAGTTGACCACGTCTCCAGTTCACCACGTCTCCAGTTCTCCAGTTCACCACGTCTCCAGTTTCCACGTCTCCAGTTCACCACGTCTCCAGTTCACCACGTCTCTAGTTCACCACGCCTCCAGTTCTCCAGTTCACCACGTCTCCAGTTCTCCACGTCTCCAGTTCACCACGTCTCCAGTTCTCCACGTCTCCAGTTCACCACGTCTCCAGTTCACCACGTCTCCAGTTCACCACGTCTCCAGTCCTCCAGTTCACCACGTCTCCAGTTCACCACGACTCTAGTTCACCACGTCTCCAGTTCTCCAGTTCACCACGTCTCCAGTTCACCACGTCTCCAGTTCACCACTTCTCCATTTCACCACGTCTCCAGTTCACCACGTCTCCAGTTCACCATATCTCCCATGAAAAACGAAATCAAACCCAGCATCCAAATCATACTTGGTTGGATCATTCTAAAGGGCCAAGGCTGGATCTGCCAGGGTATTATGGATCAAAGTGTGTTAGGAAGATGTAGGATGCTACGCATGCCCTGATGGTAGGCTAGGCTCAGAGAGAAAGGCCTTTGGTCAATTATGGGAATGAGAATCAAAGATGTTTACTTATGCACTAATAATTAGGTTTATCCTGTGAGACCCAGTTCAATATCTAGGCTGCTAGGGGTCTGAAACCACCTCTGTTTCTCTCTCTCTCTCTCTCTCTCTCTCTCTCTCTCTCTCTCTCTCTCTCCTCTATCTGTCTCTCTCCTTCTCTCTCTGTCTTTCTCCTCTCTCGCTCTCTCTCCGAGCTGTCTCTCTCTCTCCTCTCTCTCTCTCCTTCTCTCTGTCTTTCTCCTCTCTCGCTCTCTCTCCGAGCTGTCTCTCTCTCTCTCCTTCTCTCTCTCTCTCCTTCTCTCTGTCTTTCTCCTCTCTCGCTCTCTCTCCGAGCAGTCTCTCTCTGATTTGTTCTCTCTCCCTCTCACTTCATATATTTCTCTCTGATTTTGAAAGAAAGAGGGATCATGATGAGAGACACATTAATCTTAATTCCCTAAATTCTAGACCTCAGCTGAATCTGGTAATGAATGGTGTGTTGAACAAGTTGAGGAGACTAAATTACATGGATTGTAAACCTTAGATTGTAAACTGTCATGGTCAAAACATATAGATTCAATGGTTGTAAAGATGGGGAGAGGTCTGTCCGTAATAAAGAGATGCTCTGCTTTTTTGACACCACACTCCACAAACCAAGTCCTGCAGACCTTGATTATTGTCTAGTCATGTTGTCAAGTGCTGCAAAGAAAGACCTAGTTAAGCTGCAGCTTGCCCAGAAGAGAAAGGCACGTCTTTCTCTTCATTGTAATCAGAGGGATAATATAAATACTATGCACGCCAGTCTCTCTTGGCTCAGAGTTGAGTAGAGACTGACTGCGTCACTTCTTCTTTTTATAAGTAACATTAATGTGTTGAAAATTCCAAAATTGTTTGCATAGTCAATATACACACAGCTCTGACACACACTTAGCCCACCAGACATGCCACCAGGGGTCTTTTCACAGTCCCCAAATCCAGAACAAATTCAAGAAAGCCTACAGTATTATATAGAGCCATTATTGCATGGAACTCAGTTCCATCTCATATTGCTCAAATAAACAGCAAAATGGTTTTAAAAAAACAGATAAAGCAACACCTCACGGCACAACGCCTCTCCCCTATTTGACCTGGATAGTTGTGTGTATGTATTGATATGTAGGATATGTGTGCCTTTTGTAAAAATGTATGTAGTTCTGTCCTTGAGCTGTTCTTGTCTATTAATGTTCTGTATTGTGTCATGTTTCATGTTTTGTGTGGAACACCAGGAAGAGTAGCTGCTGATTTTACAACAGCTAATGGGGATCCTAATAAAATACCAAACTGCCCAAAAATCTTCTCTAGTCACTTTTTCTACCCTGGCTCTCTCTCCCACTCTCCTCTCTCCATACCTCCCACTCTCCTCTCTCCATACCTCCCACTCTCCTCTCTCCATACCTCCCACTCTCCTCCCTCCATCCCTCCTACTCTCCTCCCTCCATCCATCCCACTCTCCTACTCTCCCCCTCCATACCTCCCACTCTCCTACTCTCCTCCGTCCATCCATCCCACTCTCCTCCCTCCATACCTCCCACTCTCCTCTCTCCATACCTCCCACTCTCCTCCCTCCATCCATCCCACTCTCCTCCCTCCATCCATCCCACTCTCCTCTCTCCATACCTCCCACTCTCCTCTCTCCATACCTCCCACTCTCCCCCCCTCCATACCTCCCACTCTCCTCTCTCCATACCTCCCACTCTCCTCTCTCCATACCTCCCACTCTCCTCTCTCCATACCTCCCACTCTCCTCCGTCCATCCATCCCACTCTCCTCCCTCCATCCCTCCCACTCTCCTCCCTCCGTCCATCCCACTCTCCTCCCTCCATCCATCCCACTCTCCTACTCTCCCCCCTCCATCCACCCCACTCTCCTACTATCCCCCTCCATACCTCCCACTCTCCCCCCTCCATACCTCCCACTCTCCTCTCTCCATACCTCCCACTCTCCTCTCTCCATACCTCCCACTCTCCTCTCTCCATCCCTCCCACTCTCCTCCCTCCGTCCATCCATCCCACTCTCCTACTCTCCTCCCTCCATCCATCCCACTCTCCTACTCTCCCCCCTCCATCCATCCCACTCTCCTCTCTCCATACCTCCCACTCTCCTCCGTCCATCCCTCCCACTCTCCTCCCTCCGTCCATCCCACTCTCCTCCCTCCATCCATCCTACTCTCCTCCCTCCATCCATCCCACTCTCCTCCCTCCATCCATCCTACTCTCCTCCCTCCATCCATCCCACTCTCCTACTCTCCCCCCTCCATCCATCCCACTCTCCCCTCTCCATACCTCCCACTCTCCTCCCTCCATCCCTCTTCTCTCCATCTCTCCTTCTCTCCTACAGACAGCACTCTGAGGACAACAGGTTTCAACACAGGGAAAGGAAAATAAGATAGAGAGATGGAGAGAGATACAGAGGAGGATGCTACAGGCTTTCTGGGGTGACCTCTGACCTTCAAAGTATACTTCCTGGAATGCCCACACTTAACAGTATGAACCGGAAATCTTATCGGACAGGCCTGTAATAATCTTACTGTAGGCCTGTTATAAGGAGGAATAATGTACATTTCAGTCAATTACAAACCAGTACAACATGCAAGGGAGACTGAAAGTCAGATTTTTCTCAAAATGTTTGCTGTTTTGTTAAAATGTCAAGAATTGATTTTCATAAAATCTCATAGGAATGTTCTCTGATTTCTGCACAAATGTGAAAACAACAAAGTGAATACATTATTAGTAAAGACATTACACCAATTCACCTCATCAAGTTAATTACTGACGTGTGTTGGTTTGATATGCCTGGTTTTTAATTACATTTTGCTGTAATGGTTGATTCATTTAATGTTTTAGTCTATTTTAACCACAGACAATTAGTTTACAGTTAATGAGGTGTCTCCATTTTCTTTAACTGTAAAAATTATCATAGACATGTTTATTATAATCTGGAATAGCAATCAGCTTTCTTTATGACTCAGTGTCAGTAATAATTAAAATAACAATTTTTACACAAATCATATTGTGACATTTAATTACATTTTATTGTGCTAGCTTAATTTTGCTACGTGACCAAATGTACGTGGAGACCTGCTCGTCGAACATCTCATTCCAAAATGATGGGCATTAATATGGAGTTGGTCCCCCTTTGCTGCTATAATTAAGGATTAGCCCCTTTTTTCAATTTTCGCCTAAAATGACGTACCCATAGCATCTGCTAAACCCAGATAAATTTGTCTGACTGCCAGATGGTGAAGTGTGATTCATCACTCCAGAGAACGCATTTCAACTGCTCCAGAGTACAATGGTGGCGAGCTTTACACCACTCCGGCCGACTCTGGCGCATGGTGATCTTAGGCTTGTGTGCGGCTGCTCGGCCATGGAAACCCATTTCATGAATCTCCCGACGAACAGTTCTTGTGCTGACGTTGCTTCCAGAGTCAGTTTGGAACTCGGTACTGAGTGTTGCAACTGAGGACAGATGATTTTCACGCGCTATGTGCTTCAGAAATCGGTGGTCCCGTTCTGTGACCTCGTGTGGCCTACCACTTCGCGTCTGAGCCGTTGTTACTCCTAAACATTTCCACTTCACAATAACAACACTTACAGTTGACCAGGGCAGTTCTAGTAGGGACGATATTTGATGAACTGATTGCTGGAAAGGTGTCATCCTATGACGGTGCCATGATGACGGTGCTATGACGGTGCTATGATGGCCATTCTGGTGCCAATGTTGGTCTTTGGAGATTGCATGGCTGTGTACTCGATTGTATACACCTGTCAGCAATGGTTGTGGCTGAATAGCCAAATCCACTATTTGGAAGGGGTGTCCACATACTTTTGTATATATAGTGTATCAATACAACTAGTTTGGAATTCTGAGAACAACACTTCAGACAAACCGTACAAATGCAAAACTCATTTAATCATTTAATCAGCAACTGGCAAGGAGCTTGTTTGGCATTCACCAAGCACTTCACCTTTAATGGTGTTAAATTGTCTTGCCTTCTCTCCTGGTGGCTACACAGAACAGCACAATTACAATAAGTCTAGAGACAACTTCCTGGCAACTTGTCAACATCCTCTGGAGGAGTCTTCTGTCTTTCTTCTCTCCGTTCTGAACGACATCCGGAGGCAAGAGATCTCTCCTAAGTTTACACTGTAGTTACATAGTACCACATCAGGTAATCCAAGTAAATACGTTTCCTTCTTAATTCCTCATGTGGTGTTTCGTGTATAAGTACATATCTGCAATGGGAGAATGTTTCCAAGTGTACCTTTTGTCAAAAATGCCAGTGTTGTTGTAAGATGAAGTCTAAATAGAACTGTGTATAAAAGACATTCAGCTTTTGAAAAAGAACCACAACAAGAAATAATTCTTACACTTCAAAGGTTAAAAAAAAAAAACCAACTTCCTTAGATGTTACTTTGTTTGTCTTGTTCTTGCTTTGTAGCGAACAGGAATTCCACAAAAAACTAAAATGCATGTATTATACAGTGTTTGAGTCCCTGAACATTGGGTGGCCTTTCAGTGAGTTTGACTACAGTGTGAAGTGGAGACCAGCTACAGTAAATTAATATCAAAGGAACGTCAGGCCATCTGGAAGACAATGTCAAAACAACAGTTCAGTGTCCAATTAGTGGATTTAATTAACTGGGCTTCCCCCGGAATGTTAGGAGAACCAGGGTTCTGATTAATGTACTGGGCTCCCCCCTGATTGTTAGGAAAACAAGGGATCATATGAATGAACTGGGCTTCCCCCTGATTGTTAGGAGAACAAGAGATCTGATTAATGAACTGGGCTTCCCCCTGATTGTTAGGAGAACATAAGATCTGATTAATGAACTGGGCTTCCCCCTGATTGTTAGGAGAACGAGGGTTCTGATTAATAAACTGGGCTTCCCCCTGATTGTTAGGAGAACCAGGGATCTGATTAATGAACTGGGCTTCCTCCTGATTGTTAGGAGAACGATTATTCTGCTTAATGAACTGGGCTTCCCTCTGCTTGTTAGGAGAACGAGGGTTCTGATGAATGAACTGGGCTTCCCTCTGATTGTTAGGAGAACGATTATTCTGATTAATGAACTGGGCTTCCCTCTGCTTGTTAGGAGAACGAGGGTTCTGATTAACGAACTGGGCTTCCCCCTGATTGTTAGGAGAACGATTATTCTAATTAACGAACTGGGCTTCCCTCTGATTGTTAGGAGAACAAGAGATCTGATTAATGAACTGGGCTTCCCTCTGATTGTTAGGAGAACAAGGGTTCTGATTAACGAACTGGGTTTCCCCCTGATTGTTAGGAGACCAAGAGATCTGATTAATGAACTGGGCTTCCCTCTGATTGTTAGGAGAACGAGGGTTCTGATTAACGAACTGGGCTTCCCCGTGATTGTTAGGAAAACAAGAGATCTGATTAATGAACTGGGCTTCCCTCTGATTGTTAGGAGAAGGAGGGTTCTGATTAACGAACTGGGCTTCCCCTGATTGTCAGGAGAACGAGGGTTCTGATTAATGTACTGGGCTTCCCCCTGATTGTTAGGAGAACAAGGGTTCTGATTAATGAACTGGGCTTCCCCCTGATTATTAGGAGAACAAGGGTTCTGATTAATAGTGAACCCAGAGGTAGAACAAATAAATGTGATGTATGGTAATGAATGAAGGAGTGAGTAATTAAAAAGCCCACCTTTGGCCTCCCGGATGGCACAGTGGTCTAAGGCACTGCATTGCAGTGCTTGCTGTGCCACCAGAGACTCTGGGTTCGAGCCCAGGCTCTGTCGCTGCCGGCCGCCGACCGGGAGGTCCATGGGGCCACGCGCAATTGGCCTAGCGTCGTCCGGGTTAGGGAGGGTTTGGCTGGTAGGGATGTCCTTGTCTCATCGCGCACTAGCGACTCCTGTGGCGGTGTACGGTGTTTCCTCTGACACATTGGTGCGGCTGGCTTCTGGGTTTGATGCGCACTGTGTTAAGAAGCAGTGCGGCTTAGTTGGGTTGTGTTTCGGAGGATGCATTGCTCTCGATCTTCGTCTCTCCCGAGCCCGTACGGGAGTTGTAGCAATGACGCAAGACAGTAACTACTAACAATTGGAAAACATGAAATTGGGGAGAATTATTTTTTTTAAAGCCCAACTTCAATCCGTCTGTTTCTAAAGTGTTTGGGTGTGAAAGTCATGATTATTAATACATAAACCATTTCAGTTAGCTATAAAAGGAAATAGAAAGGGGACTTTTGCTCTTTCAGGAGTAGCAGTAGATGCTTTAAGAGTTGTTCATAGTGGCTCTTCGATATAGCTAGTTGATCAGTACTACCAGCTTTCCTTTCGTTGAGGTTAGGCTTGAGTCACTGTTTTCACACGTAATGCAGCATCTGATCAACCTGTACAAGCAACGGATCAACTAATCTCCAGGTTAATGTGTCCGGTCAAATAGAAATCCTGCTCAGATTGCAAAACAGCATGAGTGTTCATCTGAATCACAAGCTGTGTGTCTGTAATATAGTGAGTGGTGCCGAACGCTGGCAGCCATAGGGCTTACATCAGTTTAAAATACGTAGCAGGTCCTACAGCGTTGTCGGGAAGAATGTGGATGCTGTAGCCTGGCAACAGACTAGTTCATTAGTGAAAAAAAAAACACAAAAATATAATGTGGTCAACTCTTACATAAAATAAGGGTTCTGTATCTCAGAAGTAAACAAACGGATTGAAAAGGTTGACTTCCACTTGAAAATAAAGTTGTTTCGTTACATGTATTTTATTTTTGGTCTCTAAGGACTAGTTTCGGCCATCAAGCCTTCATCAGCGACATTACTTGAGTACCATCTCTCTTTTTTTTTTTTTTTAAGTATTTTTGTCATGACGACTATTGCCGGAGACACATAGTAACATTAGTTCTAACTAAAAGCTGAAAGCACAACCGAGAACAGAAAAATGCGGATGATGTGGGACGACACATATCTAATAGCTTTTACCTGGATCTGTTTTCAGGTTTAGTGGATCTTCCTGATGTCTCCTTCCAGGTAATTAAAATAGCTGGAGCATAGTAACAGCAGCTTTTCCCTATAGCAACGGATCACGTAAGCCCAAGCGTTGGGGGGCTGCATTTTCTAAAGGGAAAAAAAAACAATGACTGTTAATTACAATTATGGGAATGAGTCTCCTCCATCTTGTGCTAGACCTTCTATTAGCCTTAGGGTGTTCCACTCCTATGACTCCATCACCGGGACACGCTGCAAATGAGAGGGTTGGGACGACAAAACTTTCTTACAACAGATTAATGCTCTTGGCACTCTTTCTACTCTCATCCCTCCTTTATTTCTCATCTCATCCCTCCTTTATTTCTCCTCTCATCCCTCCTTTATTTCTCCTCTCATCCCTCCTTTATCTGTGCTCCCTTTTGATCATTCATCCCTCCTTTATCTGTGCTCCCTTTTGATCATTCATCCCCCTTTTTCAATGGTCTCCCTCCACCCACTCACCCACCTGCCGTTCCTCCACCTGCCGTTCCTCCACCCACTCACCCACCTGCCGTTCCTCCACCCACTCACCCACCTGCCGTTCCTCCACCCACCCACCTGCCATTCCTCCACCCACACACCCACCCACCTGCCATTCCTCCACCCAACCACCTGCCGTTCCTCCACCCACTCACCCACCTGCCGTTCCTCCACCCACCCACCTGCCATTCCTCCACCACCCACCTGCCGTTCCTCCACCCAACCACCCACCTGCCATTCCTCCACCCACCCACCTGCCATTACTCCACCCACCCACCTGCCATTCCTCCACCCAACCACCTGCCATTACTCCACACACCCACCCACCTGCCATTCCTCCACCCACCCACCTGCCATTACTCCACCCAACCACCCACCTGCCATTACTCCACACACCCACCCACCTGCCATTACTCCACCCAACCACCCACCTGCCATTCCTCCACCCAACCACCTGCCATTCCTCCACCCAACCACCCACCTGCCATTACTCCACACACCCACCCACCTGCCATTACTCCACCCACCCACCTGCCATTACTCCACACACCCACCCACCTGCCATTCCTCCACCCACCCACCCACCTGCCATTCTTCCACCCACTCACCCACCTGCCGTTCCTCCACCTACTCACCCACCTGCCGTTCCACCCACTCACCCACCTGCCGTCACTCCACCCACTCACCCACCTGCCGTTACTCCACCCACTCACCCACCTGCCATTCCTCCACTCACCCACCTGCGGTTCCTCCACCCACTCACCTGCCATTCCTCCACTAACCCACCTGCCATTTCTCCACCCACCCACCTGCCATTCCTCCACCCACTCACCCACCTGCCATTCCTCCACTCACCCACCTGCCGTTCCTCCACCCACTCACCTGCCATTACTCCACCCACCCACCCACCTGCCATTCCTCCACCCACTCACCCACCTGCCATTCCTCCACCCACCCACCCACCTGCCATTCCTCCACCCACCCACCTGCCATTCCTCCACCCAACCACCCACCTGCCATTCCTCCACCCACCCACCCACCTGCCATTCCTCCACCCACTCACCCACCTGCCGTTCCTCCACCCACTCACCCACCTGCCGTTCCTCCACCCACTCACCCACCTGCCGTTCCTCCACCCACTCACCCACCTGCCGTTCCTCCACCTACTCACCCACCTGCCGTTCCACCCACTCACCCACCTGCCGTCACTCCACCCACTCACCCACCTGCCATTCCTCCACCCACCGACCTGCCGTTCCGCCTTCCATTAGTTAAGCCATGATGTATTGTTCAGTGCACCATTGTTCAGTGTCCTCTGAAAAGCTAATGACTCAAAACATTTTAGCCTTGCGTTTGGCTCCGAGGGGTGGACGCTTCCTTACACATTTTTTTCACCGCCGCCACAGAGCGAAGGGACACGGGTGTAAATGTAAAACCTTGAGTGGGTTTTATGGTCGCTGCGGCCAAACACCTCCGTAGGGAACGTCGTAGCCGCTGCTCACAACAACCTCCGCTGACGCAGTAGCAAAGTCACCGGGAACGCCTGGCGACTTCTGCATGTCACAAGTAGCTGGAGAGAACAAGGATAACACTGTGGGGGCTGTGCCAATTCATTCATCATAGTCTGCTACCGCCCCCCGGACCGGGTTCACTCTATTTACAAGGTCCCTCAGTAGTTGTAGGGAAGTGTTACAGACCTGAATTTGATGCAGAGGTGAGACTACTTTAGCAAAGCACCGAGCTGTGACTGAGGTTGTTTAAATCAAGGGCTAGGTTATGGAGATGATTCGGTAGTGCAGGGATGGGCCACTGGTGACCCGCGAGATTATTTATTAATATTTTTGGAACTCAGTCAGTGTCTAGTGGAATATACAAGATGCAATTTAGAAATGTGGTTATGAATCAGCTGTTTTTTTCTTGTTATGTCAGTCACTGACAGTCACTCAATTAGCCATGTCAGCTAACATAGTTTTAGATTGGTAAGTTAGTCTAACCAGCAAATATGTTAGTCTATGCAGCAAACTTGCATTAAGACTGCAAAATTGTCTCTACGCCTTATAACAAAATGTTTTGAATTGCAGGAATGGTCAAGAGGGGTGCCGCTAAAATGTTTCGCTCGCAAGGTGCGAGGGCCGGTTCTGTCTAGATGTGGATGTGGGTACGCAAACACCTGATCCCTGCAGTCCCCATGAGTTCAAACCCCTGATCCCTGCAGTCCTCATGAGTTCAAACACCTGATCCCTGCAGTCCTCATGAGTTCAAACCCCTGATCCCTGCAGCTCCTCATGAGTTCAAACCCCTGATCCCTTCAGCTGCTCATGAGTTCAAACCCCTGATCCCTGCAGCTGCTCATGAGTTCAAATCCCTGATCCCTGCAGCTCCTCATGAGTTCAAACCCCTGATCCCTGCAGCTCCTCATGAGTTCAAACCCCTGATCCCTGCAGTCCTCATGAGTTCAAACCCCTGATCCCTGCAGCTGCTCATGAGTTCAAACCCCTGATCCCTGCAGTCCTCGTGAGTGCAAACCCCTGATCCCTGCAGTCCTCATGAGTTCAAACCCCTGATCCCTGCAGCTCCTCATGAGTTCAAACCCCTGATCCCTGCAGTCCCCATGAGTTCAAACCCCTGAGCCCTGCAGCTCCTCATGAGTTCAAACCCCTGATCCCTGCAGCTGCTCATGAGTTCAAACCCCTGATCCCTGCAGTCCTCATGAGTTCAAACCCCTGATCCCCGCAGTCCTCATGAGTTCAAACCCCTGATCCCTGCAGCTCCTCATGAGTTCAAACCCCTGATCCCTGCAGTCCCCATGAGTTCAAACCCCTGATCCCTGCAGCTCCTCATGAGTTCAAACCCCTGATCCCTGCAGTCCTCATGAGTTCAAACCCCCGATCCCTGCAGTCCTCATGAGTTCAAACCCCTGATCCCTACAGCTCCTCATGAGTTCAAACCCCTGATCCCTGCAGTCCTCATGAGTTCAAACCCCTGATCCCTGCAGTCCTCATGAGTTCAAACCCCTGATCCCTGCAGTCCTCATGAGTTCAAACCCCTGATCCCTGCAGTCCTCATGAGTTCAAACCCCCGATCCCTGCAGTCCTCATGAGTTCAAACCCCTGATCCCTACAGCTCCTCATGAGTTCAAACCCCTGATCCCTGCAGTCCTCATGAGTTCAAACCCCTGATCCCTGCAGTCCTCATGAGTTCAAACCCCTGATCCCTGCAGTCCTCATGAGTTCAAACCCCTGATCCCTTCAGCTGCTCATGAGTTCAAACCCCTGATCCCTTCAGTCCTCATGAGTTCAAACCCCTGATCCCTGCAGTCCTAATGAGTTCAGATTATTTTGTTGCCCATCCCAATGGTAGGGGATCTAATCTCTTCAATGTTGCATAACAGAATAATACTACATTATTAGTTCATAAATTAACCTGTAATATGCTGAGTTTACATTACTAATATGTTGCATGGATAGTTAGAAACTCCTACTTCTACATCTTCCATATTGCAGCATTTCTTCCCTTACCAGATAAAGTGCAACCACAATGACTCTCTATCACCACGTTCACTAGTATTATTTATGAAAGGCTACAGTAACATTGCCGATCGGGATAAAAAAAAAAAATTATAATTGAAAAGTCTAAGCAAATTTTTCATGGAGAAGAGCCTCGCTGCAATTGCCTTGCCGTGTTAATTACCTCATATCCTGCAGCAGTATGGCAGCATCCTGTCAGCTCCACAACACAGGAAGAAGATAAGAACAGTAGTCCTTCAACATCAGGCTTTATGCCCATATTACCTCCGTCATCTGCATGCTACTGTAACATGCACCTGGCCAGAATCCCAAATGGCACCCTATTACCTATTTAGTGCACTTCTAGCCTATTGAGCTCTGGTCTAAAGTAGTGCACTACTAGCCTATTCAGCTCTGGTCTAAAGTAGTGCACTACTAGCCTATTCAGCTCTGGTCTAAAGTAGTGCACTACTAGCCTATTGAGCTCTGGTCTAAAGTAGTGCACTACTAGCCTATTGAGCTCTGGTCTAAAGTAGTGTACTACTAGCCTATTGAGCTCTGGTCTAAAGTAGTGCACTACTAGCCTATTGAGCTCTGGTCTAAAGTAGTGCACTACTAGCCTATTGAGCTCTGGTCTAAAGTAGTGCACTACTAGCCTATTGAGCTCTGGTCTAAAGTAGTGTACTACTAGCCTATTGAGCTCTGGTCTAAAGTAGTGCACTACTAGCCTATTGAGCTCTGGTCTAAAGTAGTGTACTACTAGCCTATTCAGCTCTGGTCTAAAGTAGTGCACTACTAGCCTATTGAGCTCTGGTCTAAAGTAGTGTACTACTAGCCTATTGAGCTCTGGTCTAAAGTAGTGCACTACTAGCCTATTGAGCTCTGGTCTAAAGTAGTGTACTACTAGCCTATTCAGCTCTGGTCTAAAGTAGTGCACTATATACAGAATTGGGTGCCATTTTGGCACGCAGCCAGCCCTGGTGATCCCTACGACACGTAAACCCCTATATATGTTTCACTAACGGGACACAGCTCATTACCCTAATTGGCTACGTAGAGGAATGAAGCAAAATGAAAAGATTGGGTCCTGGTGTGAGATAAGAGTCATGTGTTGATCAAAGTGCTCACGGAGTGAGGGAGGGAATATAGATTAGTAACATCTTCGATACACAGACGTGTAGGGTGATACTGATAATCGCTCAGGCTCTGACTTTAACATAGCATCAGTGAGGTCACACTCTTCAAAAAGGTTAAATGAACACGTCAGTGGTGTAGTTACTGTGGTGTAGTTACGGCTGTGTTACTGTGTTCTTGGCGGTGAAACGTTTACACAAGTCCACGTTGTCATATTTTACGTTCTCTCACTATCATGACTTGCCGGTCGGCCAATCACGTCACACGTGGTTGCCTACTGTACCATGTGTGCATGAATCCGTGTCTCCGGGGAATTCTAATGGCATGACGATGCTTGGAAATGTGAGGAAGGAACAATGGAGAAGAATGAATCACATGGACGAGTCGATTCAACTGCATGATCACGTAATAGTTGAATGAATCACATGGACGAGTCGATTCAACTGCATGATCACGTTATAGTTGAATGACTCACATGGATGAGTCGATTCAACTGCATGACTACGTTATAGTTGAATGAATCACATGGACGAGTCGCTCCAACTGCATGATCACGTTATAGTTGAATGAATCACATGGACGAGTCGATTCAACTGCATGATCACGTTATAGTTGAATGAATCACATGGACGAGTCGCTCCAACTGCATGACTACGTTATAGTTGAATGAATCACATGGACGAGTCGATTCAACTGCATGACTTCCTGAATGCAGCACACGCCACTGATTCGCTGGGAATAATGGAATCAGTTTGTCTTAATTTGTTGTATAGTAGCCCTCGCTGTAGCCTCACAGATGGATGAAATTGCCAAGAAACTGAAGATCTCACACAACGCTGTGTACTACTCCCTTCACAGAACAGCGCAAACCGGCTCTAACCAGAATAGAAAGAGGAGTGGGAGGCCCCGGTGCCGTTAGAGTGTCTGGTTTGAGAAACAGACGCCTCACAAGTCCTCAACTGGCAGCTTCATTAAATAGTACCCGTAAAACACCAGTCTCAACATCAACAGTGAAGAGGCGACTCCGGGATGCTGGCCTTCTAGGCAAAGTAGCAAAGAAAAAGCCATATCTCAGACTGGCCAATAAAATGAAAAGATTAAGGTGGGTAAAAGAACACAGACACTGGACAGATGAAGATTGGAAAAAAGTGTTATGGACAGACAAATCTAAGTTTGAGGTGTTCGGATCACAAAGAAGAACATTCGTGAGACGCAGAAAAAATTACAAGATTCTGGAGGAGTGCTTGACGCCATCTGTCAAGCATGGTGGAGGCAATGTGATGGTCTGGGGGTGCTTTGGTGCTGGTAAAGTGGGAGATTTGTGCAGGGAAAAACAGATCTTGCCATACCCTGTGGACAGCTCTTAATTGGAGCCAATTTCCTCCTACAACAGTACAACGACTCAAAGCACAGCTCCAAACTACGCAATAACTATTTAGGGAAGAAGCAGTCAGCTGGTATTCTGTCTATAATGGAGTAGCCGGCACAGTCACCGGATCTCAACCCTATTGAGCTGTTGTGGGAGCAGTTTGACCGTATGTTACGTAAGACGAAAGCAAAGTTTGAAGGACACAATTATTTTTTTCAATTAAAAATCATGATTTATAACCTTGTCAACGTCTTCACTATATTTCATTTTCATTTTGCAAATCATTTCATGTGTGTTTTACATGGAAAACCAGGGCATTTCTCAGTGACCCCAAACGGTTGAACGGTGACCCCAAACGGTTGAACGGTAGTGTGTGCAAGAGACCTCTCAGTTGAACTAGGGTTTTATGCCTTTAGGTATTCAACACTAACCTGGATGTTACTGTACAGTACTCCTATGCCCATGAAATGTTCCTACAGACGTGTAGACAGAGTGTGGAGTTGATCCTGTTACATCAACATACTATAGCTTCACCTGTATCTCATAGTAGTAATATACTCACGTCACTCTGCCCAACTCCCCCCCCCCCTCTGTTGACAAAACTGAGAAAGGAAGGGAGGGAGAGAGGTGTAAAGGACAGGTAGTCCATTCCTATTGAGGCTTGATTGTTTTTACTTGATTATACCTCGTGCTTTCAAAAGCTGGAGACGGAGGCTTGTTCTCAATGACTATTAAAGTGGTGTTGGTACACAAAGTCAACGGTGCCAGCAGACGGAAAAGCAAAACAAACAACACTTAATAGTTTTTGAAAGCATTTAAAAAGCAACGTGGAAAGTCATAGACAGCACCTTGGAGAGAGATGGGGGGGAATACTTTATTATAGTGCAGCTTTAAACTATTGAAATGAGTGTGCTCTTCTGCAGGGGTTTTGAACAGGTGTTCTAGTGTGTATCATTACTCCCCTCTGTTGGTGAGAAGTGGGAACTGCAGCTTGGGAAGTAGAGTTGGCAGGACACGGCAAACATCTTTAGTAATGTATCCTTAACACCTAAAGGCATCACGCATTTCTGAGTGTAACACAAAAGGTAGTATCAATGTAGCCTCATTTATCAAGCTATAACCATTGTTTCATTTCCAAGTCATACAGGCTGAAGCAGTGACCAGTTATTTCATCTTGTTCATGGTATTAACTTGACTTTGTGACGGATCCACCTCCTTCTATTGTACTCTCTTGATACACCTTCATGACCCTCTCTCTCTCTTACTATCTTGATACACCTTCATGTCCCTCTCTCTCTCTTACTATCTTGATACACCTTCATGTCCATCTCTCTCTCTTACTATCTTGATATACCTTCATGTCCCTCTCTCTCTCTTACTATCTTGATACACCTTCATGTCCCTCTCTCTCTCTTACTATCTTGATACACCTTCATGTCCCTGTCTCTCTTACTATCTTGATACACCTTCATGTCCCTCTCTCTCTCTTACTATCTTGATACACCTTCATGTCCCTCTCTCTCTCTTACTATCTTGATACACCTTCATGACCCTCTCTCTCTCTTATTATCTTGATATACCTTCATGTCCCTCTCTCTCTCTCTTACTATCTTGATATACCTTCATGTCCCTCTCTCTCTCTTACTATCTTGATACACCTTCATGTCCCTCTCTCTCTCTTACTATCTTGATATACCTTCATGTCCCTGTCTCTCTTATTATCTTGATACACCTTCATGTCCCTCTCTCTCTTACTATCTTGAAACACCTCCATGTCCCTCTCTCTCTCTTATTATCTTGATACACCTTCATGTCCCTCTCTCTCTCTTACTATCTTGATATACCTTCATGTCCCTCTCTCTCTCTCGTACTATCTTGATACACCTTCATGTCCCTCTCTCTCTCGTACTATCTTGATACACCTTCATGTCCCTCTCTCTCTCTTACTATCTTGATACACCTTCATGTCCCTCTCTCTCTCTTACTATCTTGATATACCTTCATGTCCATCTCTCTCTCTCTCTTATTATCTTGATACACCTTCATGTCCCTCTCTCTCTCTCTTACTATCTTGATATACCTTCATGTCCCTCTCTCTCTCTCTTACTATCTTGATACACCTTCATGTCCCTCTTTCTCTCTCTTACTATCTTGATACACCTTCATGTCCCTCTTTCTCTCTCTTACTATCTTGATACACCTTCATGTCCCTCTTTATCTCTCTTACCATCTTTGTACCACCTCTCTCCATCCCTGTTTTGTGTGTGTGTGGGGGGGGGGGGGGGCTCTATCACCCCAACTCATTCTCATTCTCTCTCTCTCTCTCTCTCTCTCTCTCTCTCTCTCTCTCTCTCTCTCTCTCTCTCTCTCTCTCTCTCTCTCTCTCTCTCTCTCTCTCTCTCTCTCTCTCTCTCTCTCTCTCTCTCTCTCTCTCTCTCTCTCTCTCTCTCTCTCTCTCTCTCAATTGTAGGGCTTTATAGGCATGGGAAACATATGTTAAGATTGCCGAAGCAGGTGAAGTAGATAATAAATGAAAGTGAAAGGAATAATACAGATTAACAGTAAACATTACACTTGAAGAAGTCCCAGAGGAATAAATGCATATAGTTGAAGTACAGAAGGGAACATAAAGAATCTTGTAGCTGTGATGGCACACTGTGGTATTTCACCCAGTAGATATGGGAGTTGTTTCTCTAATATGGTCATACATTTGGCAGGAAACTAGGAAGAGCAGCTCAGTTTCCACCTCATGTTGTGGGCGGTGTCCACATGGCAATAGCAGAGCCCTTACATAGTCAAAGTGTTCCTTAAGTTTGGGTCAGTCACAGTTATCAGGTATTCTGTCACTGTGTACTTTCTGTTTAGGGCCAAATAGCATCTAGTTTGCTCAGTTTTTTTGTTAATTACTTGGCAATGTGTGAAGTAATTATCTTTTTGTTTTCTAATGATTTGGTTGGGTCTAATTGTGTTGTTGTCCTGGGGCTCTGTGGGGTGTGTTTGTGTTTGTGAACAGAGCCCCAGGACCAGCTTGCTTGGGGGACTCTTCTCCAGGTTCATCTCTCTGTAGGTGACGGCTTTGTTATGGAAGGTTTGGGAATTTCTTCCTTTGAGGTGGTTGTAGAATTTAACGGCTCTTTAACGGGACAACAGTAACAACAACAACCAAGGGTCAAAATACCCACACACTGAACAATAACAATAAACATACAGTAGAGTAGTCTCTCTAGACCAGTGTCAACATGACTGAGAAGACACATGACCTGGTATGAAAGACAAAACTAAACAAGATGGGAAATATTATCGACATTACATTGCACTTTTCACTGGCTGTCCCTCAGGTTGTGGCAGGAGGACACATATTTGGCTGCCAAAACTGCACATTTTGGTTTTTCACCCAATACGTAATAGATTTTTTCTTCATCTTTTATAGTTTCAAATTCTTTTGTATTGAATTATTATTTTGGGAAAGAAATATGCTCTTAGGTCTGAGTATTTGTCACAGTGTAATAGAAAATGCAGCTCTGTCTCTACCTCTCCCCTGGAGCAGAGTGAGCACAGCCTGTCCTCTCTGGGCAGCCAGGTTTGTCTGTGACGACCGGTCTCTATAGCCAGACTATCCTCTCTGGGCAGCCAGGTTTGTCTGTGACGACCGGACTCTATAGCCAGACTATCCTCTCTGGGCAGCCAGGTTTGTCTGTGACGACCGGTCTCTATAGCCAGACGGTGCTCACTGAGTCTGTACCTAGTCAATGTTTTCCTCAGTTTTCTATCAGTCACAGTGGTCACATAGTCTGCCACCATGTACTGTCTGTTTAGAGACAAATAGCATTGATGTTTACTTAGATTTTTTGTGGTGTCTTTCCAATAGGTGATATATTTTTATTTTTGCTTTGTGATGATTTGGTTGGGCCAGATTTTCTGAGTGCTGTCCTCAGGCTCTATGGGGTTGGTTTTGGTTAATGAACTGAGCCTCAGAACCAGCTGGCTGGGGAGACTCTTCTCTTGTCTCATCTCTTGACATTGTAGAGCTGTCTGATGAAGAGTGATGAAGATGGTTGAGCCTCAGAACCAGCTGGCTGGGGAGACTCTTCTCTTGTCTCATCTCTTGACATTGTAGAGCTGTCTGATGAAGAGTGATGAAGATGGTTGAGCCTCAGAACCAGCTGGCTGAGGGGACTCTTCTCTTGTCTCATCTCTTGACATTGTAGAGCTGTCTGATGAAGAGTGATGAAGATGGTTGAGCCTCAGAACCAGCTGGCTGAGGGGACTCTTCTCTGGTTTCATCTCTTGACATTGTAGAGCTGTCTGATGAAGAGTGATGAAGATGGTTGAGCCTCAGAACCAGCTGGCTGAGGGGACTCTTCTCTGGTTTCATCTCTTGACATTGTAGAGCTGTCTGATGAAGAGTGATGAATATGGTTGAGCCTCAGAACCAGCTGGCTGGGGAGACTCTTCTCTTGTCTCATCTCTTGACATTGTAGAGCTGTCTGATGAAGAGTGATGAAGATGGTTGAGCCTCAGAACCAGCTGGCTGAGGGGACTCTTCTCTGGTTTCATCTCTTGACATTGTAGAGCTGTCTGATGAAGAGTGATGAAGATGGTTGAGCCTCAGAACCAGCTGGCTGAGGGGACTCTTCTCTGGTTTCATCTCTTGACATTGTAGAGCTGTCTGATGAAGAGTGATGAAGATGGTTGAGCCTCAGAACCAGCTGGCTGAGGGGACTCTTCTCTGGTTTCATCTCTTGACATTGTAGAGCTGTCTGATGAAGAGTGATGAAGATGGTTGAGCCTCAGAACCAGCTGGCTGAGGGGACTCTTCTCTGGTTTCATCTCTTGACATTGTAGAGCTGTCTGATGAAGAGTGATGAAGATGGTTGAGCCTCAGAACCAGCTGGCTGAGGGGACTCTTCTCTGGTTTCATCTCTTGACATTGTAGAGCTGTCTGATGAAGAGTGATGAATATGGTTGAGCCTCAGAACCAGCTGGCTGGGGAGACTCTTCTCTTGTCTCATCTCTTGACATTGTAGAGCTGTCTGATGAAGAGTGATGAAGATGGTTGAGCCTCAGAACCAGCTGGCTGAGGGGACTCTTCTCTGGTTTCATCTCTTGACATTTTAGAGCTGTCTGATGAAGAGTGATGAAGATGGTTGAGCCTCAGAACCAGCTGGCTGAGGGGACTCTTCTCTGGTTTCATCTCTTGACATTGTAGAGCTGTCTGATGGAAGGTTTTAGGGTCACTTGTTTTTTAGATGGTTGTAAAATTTGATGGCTGTTTTTTCTATTTGAATGAGGAGGGGGTATTGGCCCAATTCTGCCTTACATGCGTTATTTTGAGTTTTTCTTTGCACTTAAAACACAGTCTGGCAAAACTCTGCATGCAGTATTCCGATTGGATGTTTGTCGCATTTGGTAAATTCACTGTTAGAGAGTGGACCCCATACTTCACTGCCATACAGAGCAATTGGTTCTATAACTGATTGGAACATTTTGAGCCAGATTCTAATTGGAATTTCGATTTTGATGTTCCTTTTAATGGCATAGAATGCTCTTCTTGCTTTGTCTCTCAGCTCATTCACAGCCATGTGAAAGCTACCTATGTTGCTGATATTTAGTCCTAGATACGTGTAGTTTTTGGTGTGTTTTAAAGAACTGTGTCCAAATAGAATTTATATTTGTCATCCTGATTTCCTGACTTTTTTGGAATATCATAATATTAGTTTTTTTTAGGTTAACGGTCAGAGCCCAGGTCTGACAGAACCTGTGCAGATGATCTAGGTGCTGCTGTAACCCCTCTTTAGTGGGAGACAGCAGCACCAGGTCATCTGCGTACAGCAGACACTTAATTTCAGTGTTGTGTAGGGTGATACCAGGTGCTGCCGATTCTTCTGTTTTTGTCAATTCATTAATGTAGACGTTAAATAGTGTTGGACTTATTGGGCAGCCCTGTTTCACTCCCCGCCCCTGAGAGAAGAAGTCTGTTAGCTTGTTGCCAATTTTAACCACTTTTGTTTTTAGTGTACATTGATTTAATAAAATCACATGTTTTCCCTCCAATACCACTTTCTATTAGTTTATAAAAAACACCTTTGTGCCAAATTTTATCAAATGCTTTCTTGAAATCTACAAAACACAAGTATATTTTGCCTTTGTTTTGGTTTACTTGTTTGTCAATTAGAGTGTGGAGGGTGTAAATGTGGTCTGTTGTACGATAATTTTTTTGAAATTCAATCTGGCTTCTGTTCAGGACGTTGTGTTCGTCAAGGAAATGATGTAGTCTGCTATTTATAATACTGCAGATAATTTTTCCCAAGTTTCTGTTAACGCAAATTCCTCTGTAATTATTTGGGTAAAATTTGTCTAAATTTTTATAGATTGGTGTGATCAATCCCCGGTTCCAAATATCAGGGAAAATACCTGCAGTGAGGATGATGTTGAAGAGTTTGAGTATAGTCAATTTGAATGTGTGATCTGTATATTTGATCATTTGACTGTGAAGGCTCTGAGAGAGGTGTTAGTGGGCTGACTGTGAAGACTCTGAGAGAGGTGTTAGTGGGCTGACTGTGAAGGCTCTGAGAGAGGTGTTAGTGGGCTGACTGTGAAGAATCTGAGAGAGGTGTTAGTGGGCTGACTGAAGACTCTGAGAGAGGTGTTAGTGGGCTGACTGTGAAGGCTCTGAGAGAGGTGTTAGTGGGCTGACTGTGAAGGCTCTGAGAGAGGTGTTAGTGGGCTGACTTGAAGACTCTGAGAGAGGTGTTAGTGGGCTGACTGTGAAGGCTCTGAGACAGCTGTTAGTGGGCTGACTGTGAAGGCTCTGAGAGAGCTGTTAGTGGGCTGACTGTGAAGACTCTGAGAGAGGTGTTAGTGGGCTGACTGTGAAGGCTCTGAGAGAGGTGTTAGTGGGCTGACTGTGAAGGCTCTGAGAGAGGTGTTAGTGGGCTGACTGTGAAGAATCTGAGAGAGGTGTTAGTGGGCTGACTGTGAAGACTCTGAGAGAGGTGTTAGTCGGTTGACTGTGAAGGCTCTGAGAGAGGTGTTAGTGGGCTGACTGTGAAGGCTCTGAGAGAGGTGTTAGTGGGCTGACTGTGAAGGCTCTGAGAGAGGTGTTAGTGGGCTGACTGTGAAGGCTCTGAGAGAGGTGTTAGTGGGCTGACTGTGAAGGCTCTGAGAGAGGTGTTAGTGGGCTGACTGTGAAGGCTCTGAGAGAGGTGTTAGTGGGTTGACTGTGAAGGCTCTGAGAGAGGTGTTAGTGGGCTGACTGTGAAGGCTCTGAGAGAGGTGTTAGTGGGCTGACTGTGAAGGCTCTGAGAGAGGTGTTAGTGGGCTGACTGTGAAGGCTCTGAGAGAGGTGTTAGTGGGCTGACTGTGAAGGCTCTGAGAGAGGTGTTATTGGGCTGACTGTGAAGGCTCTGAGAGAGGTGTTAGTGGGCTGACTGTGAAGGCTCTGAGAGAGGTGTTAGTGGGCTGACTGTGAAAGCTCTGAGAGAGCTGTTAGTGGGCTGACTATGAAGGCTCTGAGAGAGGTGTTAGTGGGCTGACTGTGAAGGCTCTGAGAGAGGTGTTAGTGGGCTGACTGTGAAGGCTCTGAGAGAGGTGTTAGTAAGCTGACTCTGAAGGCTCTGAGAGACGCTGGGTTGAGGTCGGTGAGGAAGTAGTCTACAGTGCTGCTGCCAAGGGATGAGCTGTAGGTGTACCTACCAAAAGAGTCCCCTCTCAGGCTACCATTGACTATGTACATACCCAGTGTTCCACAAAGCTTCACGAGCTGTACTCCATTTTTGTGAGGGGGAAAGGTTGTTGCTTCCTGGTAGGTGTTAATCCCCATGACTGTTAATAGTGTCTGGTATTCTGCTGTTCTAGCATTCAGGTCTCCACAGACCAGTACGTTGCCTTGGGCCTGAAAGTGACTAATCTCCCCCTCTAGAATGGAGAAGCTCTCTTCATTGAAGTAGGGTGACTCTGAGGGGGGAATGTATGTGGCACAGAGGAAGATGTTTTTATCTGTTAAAATAGCCTCCTTGTTTATTTTTAACCAGATAAAGAATTCTCCTGTTTTAATCAATTCGATTGAATGAGTTAGTTCAGATTTTTACCATATTAGCATTCCCCTTGAGTCTCTGCCCTGTTTGATTCCTTTTAATTTAGTGGATAGTATGATTATCTCCCTATAACTTAGTGGACAGCCTGTGGAAACATCACCTCTGCACCATGTTTCCTGTAGTACTACAATATCAACATCAGTTTCTTTCAGGAAGTCTGGGTTTCTGCTCTTTAGCCCAAAAGCAGAGGACTTCAAGCCTTGTAAATTCCAACATGCATCATAAAAATATGTATATATATTTTTCTTTACCTTCAAAATGAGACAAACACTCACAATCCAACAAGAACTATTAAAATAGGATTTTTCAATTAACGTAAACTCTTATCATGCAAATGTGTTTTGTTTATCATTTAAGATAGGATTTGTGTCATGCCACTTGAGTGGATGTAGTGTGAGAATGGTGGAGTTCTTGTGCTCATCTTACCATGACCCTCGGCCTATCACATGTGAGCATCCATGACCCTCGGCCTATCACATGTGAGCATAGTAGACTCAGCATTTGTTTAATGTCACTCATTTGGTTGGTGGGGGCTGGGCCAGTTGCTCCTCTCACAGCCTGTGCGTAGCTCTGCCTGCTGGGCTGTGGCTCCTCCAGGTGTGGGTGTGCGGTGGGGAGGAGGGGGTGGTAGGCCTCGTCTGGGTGGGTCTGAAGCTGGGCTGGGGTGGTCTGTGCTTCGATGGCTGTGGTGGGCATTGAGGTTGGTGGTGCTGTGGTCGTGGCTGGGGGGCCCAGGGTGCTGGTCCTGGGTGTTGTCTCGGTGATCTCGGGGGGTGGAGATTGCTCCGCTGTTCCTGGCTGGAGAGGTCGGGCTGCAGTTTAAAGCGAAGTCCTTGAGAGTCTTGGCAAGGATGGGGACTGTCTCCCTGCACAGGTGAACATGGTCATAGAGACAGTCCAGATCGAGGGTGGGATGGTGGGCCAGGTGTACATTGGGCCGGAGGCAACAGTCTCGGGAGAGGCTGGCATTTATTCTTTGGATTGTGGCAGGGTGGAAGTCCTTCCTCTGTAGAAGGGTTGACACTATGATTCTTGAGTTGGGGAAGATTGCGGAGGCCTTCTCAATCACTCCCCGTAGTGAAGTCGCCACCCTCTCCTGCTGAGCACGCATGTCGTTGCTTCCGGTGTGTGTGATTAGGTGACTTGGCGACCCAAGATGGGCCTTATCAAGCAGCTCCATGGCACTCTGCGTTGTTGGGCACCACACCTTTCTCATTTTGTGTCTAGGGAAAAGTTTATTCTCCTGAACAAACTTCCCATTTGAGTCCATCAACAGGACGATGTCAGCCAGTGTTTCTTCTGTACTGAAGGGGGTAGATCTAGCTGCTCCTGCAGTCTGTTCTCTGTTCTCTTTCTCTCCTGCAGTCTGTCCTCTGTTCTCTTTCTCTCCTGCAGCGTGTCCTCTGTTCTCTTTCTCTCCTGCAGCCTGTCCTCTGTTCTCTTTCTCTCCTGCAGCCTGTCCTCTGTTCTCTTTCTCTCCTGCAGTCTGTCCTCTGTTCTCTTTCTCTCCTACAGTCTGTCCTCTGTCCTCTTTCTCTCCTGCAGTCTGTCCTCTGTTCTCTTTCTCTCCTGCAGTCTGTCCTCTGTTCTCTTTCTCTCCTGCAGCCTGTCCTCTGTTCTCTTTCTCTCCTGCAGCCTGTCCTCTGTTCTCTTTCTCTCCTGCAGCCTGTTCTCTGTTCTCTTTCTCTCCTGCAGTCTGTCCTCTGTCCTCTTTCTCTCCTGCAGTCTGTCCTCTGTCCTCTTTCTCTCCTGCAGCCTGTCCTCTGTTCTCTCCTGCAGTCTGTCCTCTGTTCTCTTTCTCTCCTGCAGCCTGTCCTCTGGTCTCTCCTGCAGTCTGTCCTCTGTTCTCTTTCTCTCCTGCAGCCTGTCCTCTGTCCTCTTTCTCTCCTGCAGTCTGTCCTCTGTTCTCTTTCTCTCCTGCAGTCTGTCCTCTGTTCTCTTTCTCTCCTGCAGCCTGTCCTCTTTCTCTCCTGCAGCCTGTTCTCTGTTCTCTTTCTCTCCTGCAGTCTGTCCTCTGTTCTCTTTCTCTCCTGCAGCCTGTTCTCTTTCTCTCCTGCAGCCTGTCCTCTGTTCTCTTTCTCTCCTGCAGCCTGTTCTCTTTCTCTCCTGCAGTCTGTCCTCTGTTCTCTTTCTCTCCTGCAGCGTGTCCTCTGTTCTCTTTCTCTCCTGCAGCCTGTCCTCTGTTCTCTTTCTCTCCTGCAGCCTGTCCTCTGTTCTCTTTCTCTCCTGCAGTCTGTCCTCTGTTCTCTTTCTCTCCTACAGTCTGTCCTCTGTCCTCTTTCTCTCCTGCAGTCTGTCCTCTGTTCTCTTTCTCTCCTGCAGTCTGTCCTCTGTTCTCTTTCTCTCCTGCAGTCTGTCCTCTGTCCTCTTTCTCTCCTGCAGTCTGTCCTCTGTTCTCTTTCTCTCCTGCAGTCTGTCCTCTGTCCTCTTTCTCTCCTGCAGTCTGTCCTCTGTTCTCTTTCTCTCCTGCAGTCTGTCTTCTGTTCTCTTTCTCTCCTGCAGTCTGTCCTCTGTTCTCTTTCTCTCCTGCAGCCTGTCCTCTGTTCTCTTTCTCTCCTGCAGCCTGTTCTCTGTTCTCTTTCTCTCCTGCAGTCTGTCCTCTGTTCTCTCCTGCAGCCTGTCCTCTGTTCTCTTTCTCTCCTGCAGCCTGTCCTCTGTTCTCTTTCTCTCCTGCAGCCTGTTCTCTGTTCTCTTTCTCTCCTGCAGCCTGTTCTCTTTCTCTCCTGCAGCCTGTCCTCTGTTCTCTTTCTCTCCTGCAGTCTGTCCTCTGTCCTCGTTCTCTCCTGCAGCATGTCCTCTGTCCTCTTTCTCTCCTGCAGCCTGTCCTCTGTTCTCTTTCTCTCCTGCAGCCTGTACTCTTTCTCTCCTGCAGCCTGTCCTCTGTCCTCTTTCTCTCCTGCAGCCTGTCCTCTGTTCTCTTTCTCTCCTGCAGTCTGTCCTCTGTTCTCTTTCTCTCCTGCAGCCTGTCCTCTGTCCTCTTTCTCTCCTGCAGCCTGTCCTCTGTTCTCTTTCTCTCCTGCAGTCTGTCCTCTGTCCTCTTTCTCTCCTGCAGTCTGTCCTCTGTCCTCTTTCTCTCCTGCAGCCTGTCCTCTGTTCTCTTTCTCTCCTGCAGCCTGTCATCTGTCCTCTTTCTCTCCTGCAATCTGTCCTCTGTTCTCTTTCTCTCCTGCAGCCTGTCCTCTGTTCTCTTTCTCTAATGCAGCCTGTCCTCTTTTCTCTTTCTCTCCTGCAGCCTGTCATCTGTCCTCTTTCTCTCCTGGAGTCTCTCCTCTGTCCTCTTTCTCTCCTGCAGCCTGTCCTCTGTCCTCTTTCTCTCCTGCAGCCTGTCCTCTGTTCTCTTTCTCTCCTGCAGTCTGTCCTCTGTTCTCTTTCTCTCCTGCAGCCTGTCCTCTGTTCTCTTTCTCTCCTGCAGCCTGTCCTCTGTCCTCTTTCTCTCCTGCAGCCTGTCCTCTGTTCTCTCTCTCTCCTGAAGCCTGTCCTCTGTTCTCTTTCTCTCCTGCAGTCTGTCCTCTGTTCTCTTTCTCTCCTGCAGCCTGTCCTCTGTTCTCTTTCTCTCCTGCAGCCTGTCCTCTGTCCTCTTTCTCTCCTGCAGCCTGTCCTCTGTTCTCTTTCTCTCCTGCAGTCTGTCCTCTGTCCTCTTTCTCTCCTGCAGTCTGTCCTCTGTCCTCTTTCTCTCCTGAAGTCTGTCCTCTGTCCTCTTTCTCTCCTGCAGCCTGTCCTCTGTTCTCTTTCTCTCCTGCAGCCTGTCATCTGTCCTCTTTCTCTCCTGCAGTCTGTCCTCTGTCCTCTTTCTCTCCTGCAGCCTGTCCTCTGTTCTCTTTCTCTCCTGCAGCCTGTCCTCTGTTCTCTTTCTCTCCTGCAGTCTGTCCTCTGTCCTCGTTCTCTCCTGCAGCATGTCCTCTGTCCTCTTTCTCTCCTGCAGCCTGTCCTCTGTTCTCTTTCTCTCCTGCAGCCTGTACTCTTTCTCTCCTGCAGCCTGTCCTCTGTCCTCTTTCTCTCCTGCAGCCTGTCCTCTGTTCTCTTTCTCTCCTGCAGTCTGTCCTCTGTTCTCTTTCTCTCCTGCAGCCTGTCCTCTGTCCTCTTTCTCTCCTGCAGCCTGTCCTCTGTTCTCTTTCTCTCCTGCAGTCTGTCCTCTGTCCTCTTTCTCTCCTGCAGTCTGTCCTCTGTCCTCTTTCTCTCCTGCAGCCTGTCCTCTGTTCTCTTTCTCTCCTGCAGCCTGTCATCTGTCCTCTTTCTCTCCTGCAATCTGTCCTCTGTTCTCTTTCTCTCCTGCAGCCTGTCCTCTGTTCTCTTTCTCTAATGCAGCCTGTCCTCTTTTCTCTTTCTCTCCTGCAGCCTGTCATCTGTCCTCTTTCTCTCCTGGAGTCTGTCCTCTGTCCTCTTTCTCTCCTGCAGCCTGTCCTCTGTCCTCTTTCTCTCCTGCAGCCTGTCCTCTGTTCTCTTTCTCTCCTGCAGTCTGTCCTCTGTTCTCTTTCTCTCCTGCAGCCTGTCCTCTGTTCTCTTTCTCTCCTGCAGCCTGTCCTCTGTCCTCTTTCTCTCCTGCAGCCTGTCCTCTGTTCTCTCTCTCTCCTGAAGCCTGTCCTCTGTTCTTTTTCTCTCCTGCAGTCTGTCCTCTGTTCTCTTTCTCTCCTGCAGCCTGTCCTCTGTTCTCTTTCTCTCCTGCAGCCTGTCCTCTGTCCTCTTTCTCTCCTGCAGCCTGTCCTCTGTTCTCTTTCTCTCCTGCAGTCTGTCCTCTGTCCTCTTTCTCTCCTGCAGTCTGTCCTCTGTTCTCTTTCTCTCCTGCAGCCTGTCCTCTGTCCTCTTTCTCTCCTGCAGCCTGTCCTCTGTTCTCTTTCTCTCAAGCAGTCTGTCCTCTGTCCTCTTTCTCTCCTGCAGTCTGTCCTCTGTCCTCTTTCTCTCCTGCAGCCTGTCCTCTGTTCTCTTTCTCTCCTGCAACCTGTCATCTGTCCTCTTTCTCTCCTGCAGTCTGTCCTCTGTCCTCTTTCTCTCCTGCAGCCTGTCCTCTGTTCTCTTTCTCTCCTGCAGCCTGTCCTCTGTTCTCTTTCTCTCCTGCAGCCTGTCCTCTGTTCTCTTTCTCTCCTGCAGCCTGTCCTCTGTTCTCTTTCTCTCCTGCAGTCTGTCCTCTGTTCTCTTTCTCTCCTGCAGTCTGTCCTCTGTCCTCTTTCTCTCCTGCAGCCTGTCCTCTGTTCTCTTTCTCTCCTGCAGCCTGTCCTCTGTTCTCTTTCTCTCCTGCAGCCTGTCCTCTGTTCTCTTTCTCTCCTGCAGCCTGTCATCTGTCCTCTTTCTCTCCTGCAGTCTGTCCTCTGTCCTCTTTCTCTCCTGCAGCCTTGCCTCTGTTCTCTTTCTCTCCTGCAGCCTGTCCTCTGTTCTCTTTCTCTCCTGCAGCCTGTCCTCTGTTCTCTTTCTCTCCTGCAGTCTGTCCTCTGTTCTCTTTCTCTCCTGCAGTCTGTCCTCTGTTCTCTTTCTCTCCTGCAGCCTGTCCTCTGTTCTCTTTCTCTCCTGCAGTCTGTCCTCTGTTCTCTTTCTCTCCTGCAGCCTGTCCTCTGTTCTCTTTCTCTCCTGCAGCCTGTTCTCTTTCTCTCCTGCAGTCTGTTCTCTGTTCTCTTTCTCTCCTGCAGTCTGTTCTCTGTTCTCTTTCTCTCCTGCAGTCTGTCCTCTGTTCTCTTTCTCTCCTGCAGTCTGTCCTCTGTCCTCTTTCTCTCCTGCAGTCTGTCCTCTGTCCTCTTTCTCTCCTGCAGCCTGTCCTCTGTCCTCTTTCTCTCCTGCAGCCTGTTCTCTTTCTCTTTCTCTCCTGCAGTCTGTCCTCTGTTCTCTTTCTCTCCTGCAGCCTGTCCTCTTTCTCTCCTGCAGCCTGTTCTCTGTTCTCTTTCTCTCCTGCAGTCTGTCCTCTGTTCTCTTTCTCTCCTGCAGCCTGTTCTCTGTTCTCTTTCTCTCCTGCAGCCTGTCCTCTGTTCTCTTTCTCTCCTGCAGCCTGTTCTCTTTCTCTCCTGCAGTCTGTCCTCTGTTCTCTTTCTCTCCTGCAGCGTGTCCTCTGTTCTCTTTCTCTCCTGCAGCCTGTCCTCTGTTCTCTTTCTCTCCTGCAGCCTGTCCTCTGTTCTCTTTCTCTCCTGCAGTCTGTCCTCTGTTCTCTTTCTCTCCTACAGTCTGTCCTCTGTCCTCTTTCTCTCCTGCAGTCTGTCCTCTGTTCTCTTTCTCTCCTGCAGTCTGTCCTCTGTTCTCTTTCTCTCCTGCAGTCTGTCCTCTGTCCTCTTTCTCTCCTGCAGTCTGTCCTCTGTCCTCTTTCTCTCCTGCAGTCTGTCCTCTGTTCTCTTTCTCTCCTGCAGTCTGTCCTCTGTCCTCTTTCTCTCCTGCAGTCTGTCCTCTGTTCTCTTTCTCTCCTGCAGTCTGTCTTCTGTTCTCTTTCTCTCCTGCAGTCTGTCCTCTGTTCTCTTTCTCTCCTGCAGCCTGTCCTCTGTTCTCTTTCTCTCCTGCAGCCTGTTCTCTGTTCTCTTTCTCTCCTGCAGTCTGTCCTCTGTTCTCTCCTGCAGCCTGTCCTCTGTTCTCTTTCTCTCCTGCAGCCTGTCCTCTGTTCTCTTTCTCTCCTGCAGCCTGTTCTCTGTTCTCTTTCTCTCCTGCAGCCTGTTCTCTTTCTCTCCTGCAGCCTGTCCTCTGTCCTCTTTCTCTCCTGCAGTCTGTCCTCTGTCCTCGTTCTCTCCTGCAGCATGTCCTCTGTCCTCTTTCTCTCCTGCAGCCTGTCCTCTGTTCTCTTTCTCTCCTGCAGCCTGTACTCTTTCTCTCCTGCAGCCTGTCCTCTGTCCTCTTTCTCTCCTGCAGCCTGTCCTCTGTTCTCTTTCTCTCCTGCAGTCTGTCCTCTGTTCTCTTTCTCTCCTGCAGCCTGTCCTCTGTCCTCTTTCTCTCCTGCAGCCTGTCCTCTGTTCTCTTTCTCTCCTGCAGTCTGTCCTCTGTCCTCTTTCTCTCCTGCAGTCTGTCCTCTGTCCTCTTTCTCTCCTGCAGCCTGTCCTCTGTTCTCTTTCTCTCCTGCAGCCTGTCATCTGTCCTCTTTCTCTCCTGCAATCTGTCCTCTGTTCTCTTTCTCTCCTGCAGCCTGTCCTCTGTTCTCTTTCTCTAATGCAGCCTGTCCTCTTTTCTCTTTCTCTCCTGCAGCCTGTCATCTGTCCTCTTTCTCTCCTGGAGTCTGTCCTCTGTCCTCTTTCTCTCCTGCAGCCTGTCCTCTGTCCTCTTTCTCTCCTGCAGCCTGTCCTCTGTTCTCTTTCTCTCCTGCAGTCTGTCCTCTGTTCTCTTTCTCTCCTGCAGCCTGTCCTCTGTTCTCTTTCTCTCCTGCAGCCTGTCCTCTGTCCTCTTTCTCTCCTGCAGCCTGTCCTCTGTTCTCTCTCTCTCCTGAAGCCTGTCCTCTGTTCTCTTTCTCTCCTGCAGTCTGTCCTCTGTTCTCTTTCTCTCCTGCAGCCTGTCCTCTGTTCTCTTTCTCTCCTGCAGCCTGTCCTCTGTCCTCTTTCTCTCCTGCAGCCTGTCCTCTGTTCTCTTTCTCTCCTGCAGTCTGTCCTCTGTCCTCTTTCTCTCCTGCAGTCTGTCCTCTGTTCTCTTTCTCTCCTGCAGCCTGTCCTCTGTCCTCTTTCTCTCCTGCAGCCTGTCCTCTGTTCTCTTTCTCTCCTGCAGTCTGTCCTCTGTCCTCTTTCTCTCCTGCAGTCTGTCCTCTGTCCTCTTTCTCTCCTGCAGCCTGTCCTCTGTTCTCTTTCTCTCCTGCAGCCTGTCATCTGTCCTCTTTCTCTCCTGCAGTCTGTCCTCTGTCCTCTTTCTCTCCTGCAGCCTGTCCTCTGTTCTCTTTCTCTCCTGCAGCCTGTCCTCTGTTCTCTTTCTCTCCTGCAGCCTGTCCTCTGTTCTCTTTCTCTCCTGCAGCCTGTCCTCTGTTCTCTTTCTCTCCTGCAGTCTGTCCTCTGTTCTCTTTCTCTCCTGCAGTCTGTCCTCTGTCCTCTTTCTCTCCTGCAGCCTGTCCTCTGTTCTCTTTCTCTCCTGCAGCCTGTCCTCTGTTCTCTTTCTCTCCTGCAGCCTGTCCTCTGTTCTCTTTCTCTCCTGCATGCCTGTCATCTGTCCTCTTTCTCTCCTGCAGTCTGTCCTCTGTCCTCTTTCTCTCCTGCAGCCTTGCCTCTGTTCTCTTTCTCTCCTGCAGCCTGTCCTCTGTTCTCTTTCTCTCCTGCAGCCTGTCCTCTGTTCTCTTTCTCTCCTGCAGTCTGTCCTCTGTTCTCTTTCTCTCCTGCAGTCTGTCCTCTGTTCTCTTTCTCTCCTGCAGCCTGTCCTCTGTTCTCTTTCTCTCCTGCAGTCTGTCCTCTGTTCTCTTTCTCTCCTGCAGCCTGTCCTCTGTTCTCTTTCTCTCCTGCAGCCTGTTCTCTTTCTCTCCTGCAGTCTGTTCTCTGTTCTCTTTCTCTCCTGCAGTCTGTTCTCTGTTCTCTTTCTCTCCTGCAGTCTGTCCTCTGTTCTCTTTCTCTCCTGCAGTCTGTCCTCTGTCCTCTTTCTCTCCTGCAGTCTGTCCTCTGTCCTCTTTCTCTCCTGCAGCCTGTCCTCTGTCCTCTTTCTCTCCTGCAGCCTGTTCTCTTTCTCTTTCTCTCCTGCAGTCTGTCCTCTGTGTTCTTTCTCTCCTGCAGTCTGTCCTCTGCTCTCTTTCTCTCCTGCAGTCTGTCCTCTGTCCTCTTTCTCTCCTGCAGCCTGTCCTCTGTTCTCTTTCTCTCCTGCAGCCTGTTCTCTTTCTCTCCTGCAGCCTCTCCTCTGTCCTCTGCTCTCTTTCTCTCCTGCAGTCTGTCCTCTGTTCTCTTTCTCTCCTGCAGTCTTTCCTCTGTCCTCTTTCTCTCCTGCAGCATGTCCTCTGTCCTCTTTCTCTCCTGCAGTCTGTCCTCTGTCCTCTTTCTCTCCTGCAGCATGTCCTCTGTCCTCTTTCTCTCCTGCAGCCTGTCCTCTGTCCTCTGCTCTCTTTCTCTCCTGCAGTCTGTCCTCTGTCCTCTTTCTCTCCTGCAGCCTGTCCTCTGTCCTCTGCTCTCTTTCTCTCCTGCAGTCTGTCCTCTGTTCTCTTTCTCTCCTGCAGCCAGCCTGTCCTCTGTCCTCTTTCTCTCCTGCAGTCTGTCCTCTGTCCTCTTTCTCTCCTGCAGCCTGTCCTCTGTCCTCTGCTCTCTTTCTCTCCTGCAGTCTGTCCTCTGTTCTCTTTCTCTCCTGCAGTCTGTTCTCTGTTCTCTTTCTCTCCTGCAGTCTGTCCTCTGTTCTCTTTCTCTCCTGCAGTCTGTTCTCTGTTCTCTTTCTCTCCTGCAGTCTGTCCTCTGCTCTCTTTCTCTCCTGCAGTCTGTCCTCTGTTCTCTTTCTCTCCTGCAGTCTGTCCTCTGCTCTCTTTCTCTCCTGCAGCCTGTCCTCTGTTCTCTTTCTCTCCTACAACTTTTGTCTTTTTGGAGCTCTCTCACCTCCTTTGTTAGATAAGCCAGCTCTATCACCTCCTTTGTTAGATAATCCAGCTCTCTCACCTCCTTTGTTATATCAGCCAGCTCTGTCTTGAGTCCATCTCTCTCTTGCTGAACCTCTTTCAGCTGTGTTGCAAGGCTGCTGTCCTGCTCTGTCCGCACATTAGTTAGGAGCTCCTCTGAGGTGTGGATGTCTGGTGGCTGTTTGCTTACGCTCTCCCTGAGCAGGACCACCTCCCCCTCCAGTGTGGTGAACTCATCCCTCATGGCAGCCATGGTGGTGAGGAGGTCCTGAGCCTGCTCTGCACTGAGGGGGTCGCTCTCCTCCTGGGGCGTGTTCTTCCGCTATGGTGGGAAGAGAGGTGCTGGATGTGCCTTTTTGGGTGGGGAGAGTAGGAGTGAGGGTGGTGCTTGTGGAGTTTGTCTTGAGGGAGGGCATGTCACTGGTGGTGTCCTTCTCTCTCTCCGCTCTCTCCTTAATGGTCTGAAAGTCTGTTTCAAACAGCCTGATGTTACCTTGCACCATGACAGTCCTAGTCTTGTAGAGGTTGATTGTTATCATGGTGCTGTCAGGGTCGTCAGTCTCTTTGATTTTCAGCTTCCACCCATTACAGATTCCCTCTTTCTTTATGGATGGGTAGTGAGAGCACACTGCTGAGCGCCATGCATTTGGCTGGTCAGTGAGGAAGATGAGATTACTCACGTCACCGTTTTTGTAGAGGTCTGCGAAAAGGGTTTCTGGCCTCTCTTTTAGTAGTTTCTGTTTAACTTCTTGAGAATAGAGGGGGTGCTGTTTTCGCATTAGCATAATTGCCTCTACAGATTAAACTGCCTCTTATTCAATTATTGCTGTTACTATATGCATATAACCATATACCATTGGATAGAAAACAAGCTATGGTTTCTAAAACCGTTTCAATTTTGTCTCTGAGTGAAACACAAGTCATTTGACAGCACTTTCCCTGAGCAAGAAGAAGATTGCAAGATGTGTATGCTCGCTTCAACGCTCTGCCTATATATGGTCACGCCACCGACAACTTCCGGTTTTCTGAAAGCGCGTTTTAGAGGTGCAATTGTCTTTTGTTATGCTGACGTTACGGATGAAAACTATCTCCGTCTCGAAGTTTGTTTGATACATGTGACCATATCATCGTAATGTATGTTTTTTCAATATAGTTTAATCAGATTATTTGAATTTTTTCGGGAGTTTTGCCGTGTTCCGTTCTGTGAGTTTTTTAACTTTGGACAGAACCGTGCCAGTCGACCAGTACCCAGGCTAAATGAAGAGGGAAAGTTGCCATTGTGAATGGATTGAACGACTCATCAGGACTAAGGACACCTTGATCAACATTCTGATGAAAGATCAGCAATAGTAAGACCCAATTTACGATGTTATTTCATATATCTGTCGTGCATGTGAACTGGTCGGGCGCGCCCAGCTGGTTCTGGCTGGCGTGGCTATGCTAATTTAGCGCTACATTTTGTTTTCGCTATAAAACATTTAATAAATCTGAAATAATGTTTGGATTCACCAGATGTTGGGCTTTCAATATCTGTACGCTGTGTATTTTCTCTGAAATGTTTTAAGACAAGTAATTAGTTATATAACGTTGGTCTCTGTAATTGTTCTAGCTGCATCAGCACTATATCAGATTGCAGCTGCAATGTAGAACTGTGATTTATACCTGAAAAATGCACATTTAAAAAAAAAAAACTATGCTATACCATAAATATGTTATCAGACTGTCAACTTATGAATTTGTTTCTTGGTTAGTGGCTATATATATTTTCATTTAGTCGAATTAGTGATAGCTACTGACGCAGGAAAAACTGTTGGAGTAAAAAAATGGTGTCTTTTGCTAACGTGTTTAGCTAATAGATTTACATATTGTGTCTTCCCTGTAAAACATTTTAAAAATCTGAAATGGTGGCTTTATTCACAAGATCTGTGTCTTTCATTGGGTGTCTTGGACTTGTGATTTAATGATATTTAGATGCTACTATTTAATTGTGACGCTATGCTAGCGATGCTAATCAGTGTGGGGGGGGTGGGGGGTGCTCCCGGATCCGGGTT
>NC_074675.1:51614317-51636817 GCF_029448725.1 Salvelinus fontinalis
GGCTGGCATGCTCACCTACGCCAGGACTGCAGACTGGCATGCTCACCTACGCCAGGACTGCAGACAGGCATGCTCACCTACGCCAGGACTGCAGACTGGCATGCTCACCTAAGCCAGGACTGCAGACTGGCATGCTCACCTACGCCAGGACTGCAGACTGGCATGCTCACCTAAGCCAGGACTGCAGACTGGCATGCTCACCTACGCCAGGACTGCAGGCTGGCATGCTCACCTACGCCAGGACTGCAGACTGGCATGCTCACCTACGCCAGGACTGCAGACTGGCATGCTCACCTACGCCAGGACTGCAGACTGGCATGCTCACCTACGCCAGGACTGCAGACTGGCATGCTCACCTACGCCAGGACTGCAGGCTGGCATGCTCACCTAAGCCAGGACTGCAGGCTGGCATGCTCACCTAAGCCAGGACTGCAGGCTGGCATGCTCACCTACACCAGGACTGCAGACTGGCATGCTCACCTACGCCAGGACTGCAGACTGGCATGCTCACCTACGCCAGGACTGCAGACTGGCATGCTCACCTAAGCCAGGACTGCAGGCTGGCATGCTCACCTACGCCAGGACTGCAGACTGGCATGCTCACCTAAGCCAGGACTGCAGACTGGCATGCTCACCTACGCCAGGACTGCAGACTGGCATGCTCACCTACGCCAGGACTGCAGACTGGCATGCTCACCTACGCCAGGACTGCAGACTGGCATGCTCACCTACGCCAGGACTGCAGACTGGCATGCTCACCTACGCCAGGACTGCAGACTGGCATGCTCACCTACGCCAGGACTGCAGGCTAGCATGCTCACCTACGCCAGGACTGCAGGCTGGCATGCTCACCTACGCCAGGACTGCAGACTGGCATGCTCACCTACGCCAGGACTGCAGACTGGCATGCTCACCTACGCCAGGACTGCAGACTGGCATGCTCACCTACGCCAGGGCTGCAGACTGGCATGCTCACCTACGCCAGGACTGCAGACTGGCATGCTCACCTACGCCAGGACTGCAGACTGGCATGCTCACCTAAGCCAGGACTGCAGACTGGCATGCTCACCTACGCCAGGACTGCAGGCTGGCATGCTCACCTACGCCAGGACTGCAGACTGGCATGCTCACCTACACCAGGACTGCAGACTGGCATGCTCACCTACGCCAGGACTGCAGACTGGCATGCTCACCTAAGCCAGGACTGCAGACTGGCATGCTCACCTACGCCAGGACTGCAGACTGGCATGCTCACCTACGCCAGGACTGCAGACTGGCATGCTCACCTACGCCAGGACTGCAGACTGGCATGCTCACCTAAGCCAGGACTGCAGACTGGCATGCTCACCTACGCCAGGACTGCAGGCTGGCATGCTCACCTACGCCAGGACTGCAGACTGGCATGCTCACCTACGCCAGGACTGCAGACTGGCATGCTCACCTACGCCAGGACTGCAGACTGGCATGCTCACCTACGCCAGGACTGCAGACTGGCATGCTCACCTACGCCAGGGCTGCAGACTGGCATGCTCACCTACGCCAGGGCTGCAGGCTGGCATGCTCACCTACGCCAGGACTGCAGGCTGGCATGCTCACCTAAGCCAGGACTGCAGGCTGGCATGCTCACCTAAGCCAGGACTGCAGGCTGGCATGCTCACCTACACCAGGACTGCAGACTGGCATGCTCACCTACGCCAGGACTGCAGACTGGCATGCTCACCTACTCCAGGACTGCAGACTGGCATGCTCACCTAAGCCAGGACTGCAGGCTGGCATGCTCACCTACGCCAGGACTGCAGACTGGCATGCTCACCTAAGCCAGGACTGCAGACTGGCATGCTCACCTACGCCAGGACTGCACACTGGCATGCTCACCTACGCCAGGACTGCAGACTGGCATGCTCACCTACGCCAGGACTGCAGACTGGCATGCTCACCTACGCCAGGACTGCAGACTGGCATGCTCACCTACGCCAGGACTGCAGACTGGCATGCTCACCTACGCCAGGACTGCAGGCTGGCATGCTCACCTACGCCAGGACTGCAGGCTGGCATGCTCACCTACGCCAGGACTGCAGACTGGCATGCTCACCTACGCCAGGGCTGCAGACTGGCATGCTCACCTACGCCAGGACTGCAGGCTGGCATGCTCACCTACGCCAGGACTGCAGACTGGCATGCTCACCTACGCCAGGACTGCAGACTGGCATGCTCACCTACGCCAGGACTGCAGGCTGGCATGCTCACCTACACCAGTACTGCAGGCTGGCATGCTCACCTACGCCAGGACTGCAGACTGGCATGCTCACCTAAGCCAGGGCTGCAGGCTGGCATGCTCACCTAAGCCAGGGCTGAAAAGGCTGGCATGCTCACCTACGCCAGGACTGCAGGCTGGCATGCTCACCTACGCCAGGGCTGCAGACTGGCATGCTCACCTACGCCAGGGGTGCAGACTGGCATGCTCACCTACGCCAGGACTGCAGGCTGGCATGCTCACCTACGCCAGGGCTGCAGACTGGCATGCTCACCTACGCCAGGGGTGCAGACTGGCATGCTCACCTACGCCAGGACTGCAGGCTGGCATGCTCACCTACGCCAGGACTGCAGGCTGGCATGCTCACCTACGCCAGGACTGCAGACTGGCATGCTCACCTACGCCAGGACTGCAGGCTGGCATGCTCACCTACGCCAGGACTGCAGGCTGGCATGCTCACCTACGCCAGGACTGCAGGCTGGCATGCTCACCTAAGCCAGGACTGCAGACTGGCATGCTCACCTAAGCCAGGACTGCAGGCTGGCATGCTCACCTAAGCCAGGACTGCAGGCTGGCATGCTCACCTACGCCAGGGCTGCAGACTGGCATGCTCACCTAAGCCAGGACTGCAGACTGGCATGCTCACCTAAGCCAGGACTGCAGACTGGCATGCTCACCTAAGCCAGGGCTGCAGGCTGGCATGCTCACCTACGCCAGGGCTGCAGACTGGCATGCTCACCTACGCCAGGACTGCAGACTGGCATGCTCACCTAAGCCAGGACTGCAGGCTGGCATGCTCACCTACGCCAGGACTGCAGACTGGCATGCTCACCTACGCCAGGACTGCAGACTGGCATGCTCACCTACGCCAGGACTGCAGACTGGCATGCTCACCTACGCCAGGACTGCAGACTGGCATGCTCACCTACGCCAGGACTGCAGACTGGCATGCTCACCTACGCCAGGACTGCAGGCTGGCATGCTCACCTACGCCAGGACTGCAGGCTGGCATGCTCACCTACGCCAGGACTGCAGACTGGCATGCTCACCTACGCCAGGACTGCAGGCTGGCATGCTCACCTACGCCAGGACTGCAGGCTGGCATGCTCACCTACGCCAGGACTGCAGGCTGGCATGCTCACCTAAGCCAGGACTGCAGACTGGCATGCTCACCTAAGCCAGGACTGCAGGCTGGCATGCTCACCTAAGCCAGGACTGCAGGCTGGCATGCTCACCTACGCCAGGGCTGCAGACTGGCATGCTCACCTAAGCCAGGACTGCAGACTGGCATGCTCACCTAAGCCAGGACTGCAGACTGGCATGCTCACCTAAGCCAGGACTGCAGACTGGCATGCTCACCTACGCCAGGACTGCAGACTGGCATGCTCACCTACGCCAGGACTGCAGGCTGGCATGCTCACCTACGCCAGGACTGCAGGCTGGCATGCTCACCTACGCCAGGACTGCAGACTGGCATGCTCACCTACGCCAGGGCTGCAGACTGGCATGCTCACCTACGCCAGGACTGCAGGCTGGCATGCTCACCTACGCCAGGACTGCAGACTGGCATGCTCACCTACGCCAGGACTGCAGACTGGCATGCTCACCTACGCCAGGACTGCAGGCTGGCATGCTCACCTACACCAGTACTGCAGGCTGGCATGCTCACCTACGCCAGGACTGCAGACTGGCATGCTCACCTAAGCCAGGGCTGCAGGCTGGCATGCTCACCTAAGCCAGGGCTGAAAAGGCTGGCATGCTCACCTACGCCAGGACTGCAGGCTGGCATGCTCACCTACGCCAGGGCTGCAGACTGGCATGCTCACCTACGCCAGGGGTGCAGACTGGCATGCTCACCTACGCCAGGACTGCAGGCTGGCATGCTCACCTACGCCAGGGCTGCAGACTGGCATGCTCACCTACGCCAGGGGTGCAGACTGGCATGCTCACCTACGCCAGGACTGCAGGCTGGCATGCTCACCTACGCCAGGACTGCAGGCTGGCATGCTCACCTACGCCAGGACTGCAGGCTGGCATGCTCACCTACGCCAGGACTGCAGGCTGGCATGCTCACCTAAGCCAGGACTGCAGACTGGCATGCTCACCTAAGCCAGGACTGCAGGCTGGCATGCTCACCTAAGCCAGGACTGCAGGCTGGCATGCTCACCTACGCCAGGGCTGCAGACTGGCATGCTCACCTAAGCCAGGACTGCAGACTGGCATGCTCACCTAAGCCAGGACTGCAGACTGGCATGCTCACCTAAGCCAGGGCTGCAGGCTGGCATGCTCACCTACGCCAGGGCTACAGACTGGCATGCTCACCTACGCCAGGACTGCAGACTGGCATGCTCACCTAAGCCAGGACTGCAGGCTGGCATGCTCACCTACGCCAGGACTGCAGACTGGCATGCTCACCTACGCCAGGACTGCAGACTGGCATGCTCACCTACGCCAGGACTGCAGACTGGCATGCTCACCTACGCCAGGACTGCAGACTGGCATGCTCACCTACGCCAGGACTGCAGACTGGCATGCTCACCTACGCCAGGACTGCAGGCTGGCATGCTCACCTACGCCAGGACTGCAGGCTGGCATGCTCACCTACGCCAGGACTGCAGACTGGCATGCTCACCTACGCCAGGACTGCAGGCTGGCATGCTCACCTACGCCAGGACTGCAGGCTGGCATGCTCACCTACGCCAGGACTGCAGGCTGGCATGCTCACCTAAGCCAGGACTGCAGACTGGCATGCTCACCTAAGCCAGGACTGCAGGCTGGCATGCTCACCTAAGCCAGGACTGCAGGCTGGCATGCTCACCTACGCCAGGGCTGCAGACTGGCATGCTCACCTAAGCCAGGACTGCAGACTGGCATGCTCACCTAAGCCAGGACTGCAGACTGGCATGCTCACCTAAGCCAGGACTGCAGACTGGCATGCTCACCTAAGCCAGGACTGCAGGCTGGCATGCTCACCTACGCCAGGGCTGCAGACTGGCATGCTCACCTACGCCAGGACTGCAGACTGGCATGCTCACCTAAGCCAGGACTGCAGGCTGGCATGCTCACCTACGCCAGGACTGCAGACTGGCATGCTCACCTACGCCAGGACTGCAGACTGGCATGCTCACCTACGCCAGGACTGCAGACTGGCATGCTCACCTACGCCAGGACTGCAGACTGGCATGCTCACCTACGCCAGGACTGCAGACTGGCATGCTCACCTACGCCAGGACTGCAGACTGGCATGCTCACCTACGCCAGGACTGCAGACTGGCATGCTCACCTACGCCAGGGCTGCAGACTGGCATGCTCACCTACGCCAGGACTGCAGACTGGCATGCTCACCTACGCCAGGACTGCAGACTGGCATGCTCACCTAAGCCAGGACTGCAGACTGGCATGCTCACCTACGCCAGGACTGCAGACTGGCATGCTCACCTACGCCAGGACTGCAGACTGGCATGCTCACCTACGCCAGGACTGCAGACTGGCATGCTCACCTACGCCAGGACTGCAGACTGGCATGCTCACCTACGCCAGGACTGCAGACTGGCATGCTCACCTACGCCAGGACTGCAGACTGGCATGCTCACCTACGCCAGGACTGCAGACTGGCATGCTCACCTACGCCAGGACTGCAGACTGGCATGCTCACCTAAGCCAGGACTGCAGACTGGCATGCTCACCTACGCCAGGACTGCAGACTGGCATGCTCACCTACGCCAGGACTGCAGACTGGCATGCTCACCTACGCCAGGACTGCAGACTGGCATGCTCACCTACGCCAGGACTGCAGACTGGCATGCTCACCTACGCCAGGACTGCAGACTGGCATGCTCACCTACGCCAGGACTGCAGACTGGCATGCTCACCTACGCCAGGACTGCAGGCTGGCATGCTCACCTACACCAGTACTGCAGGCTGGCATGCTCACCTACGCCAGGACTGCAGACTGGCATGCTCACCTAAGCCAGGGCTGCAGGCTGGCATGCTCACCTAAGCCAGGGCTGCAGGCTGGCATGCTCACCTACGCCAGGACTGCAGGCTGGCATGCTCACCTACGCCAGGACTGCAGGCTGGCATGCTCACCTACGCCAGGGCTGCAGGCTGGCATGCTCACCTACGCCAGGGCTGCAGACTGGCATGCTCACCTACGCCAGGGGTGCAGACTGGCATGCTCACCTACGCCAGGACTGCAGGCTGGCATGCTCACCTACACCAGTACTGCAGGCTGGCATGCTCACCTACGCCAGGACTGCAGACTGGCATGCTCACCTAAGCCAGGGCTGCAGGCTGGCATGCTCACCTACGCCAGGACTGCAGGCTGGCATGCTCACCTACACCAGTACTGCAGGCTGGCATGCTCACCTACGCCAGGACTGCAGACTGGCATGCTCACCTAAGCCAGGGCTGCAGGCTGGCATGCTCACCTACGCCAGGACTGCAGGCTGGCATGCTCACCTACGCCAGGACTGCAGACTGGCATGCTCACCTAAGCCAGGACTGCAGGCTGGCATGCTCACCTACGCCAGGACTGCAGACTGGCATGCTCACCTAAGCCAGGACTGCAGACTGGCATGCTCACCTACGCCAGGACTGCAGGCTGGCATGCTCACCTACGCCAGGACTGCAGACTGGCATGCTCACCTACGCCAGGACTGCTGACTGGCATGCTCACCTACGCCAGGACTGCAGGCTGGCATGCTCACCTACACCAGTACTGCAGGCTGGCATGCTCACCTACGCCAGGACTGCAGACTGGCATGCTCACCTAAGCCAGGGCTGCAGGCTGGCATGCTCACCTAAGCCAGGGCTGCAGGCTGGCATGCTCACCTACGCCAGGACTGCAGGCTGGCATGCTCACCTACGCCAGGGCTGCAGACTGGCATGCTCACCTACGCCAGGGGTGCAGACTGGCATGCTCACCTACGCCAGGACTGCAGGCTGGCATGCTCACCTACGCCAGGGCTGCAGACTGGCATGCTCACCTACGCCAGGGGTGCAGACTGGCATGCTCACCTACGCCAGGACTGCAGGCTGGCATGCTCACCTACACCAGTACTGCAGGCTGGCATGCTCACCTACGCCAGGACTGCAGACTGGCATGCTCACCTACGCCAGGGGTGCAGACTGGCATGCTCACCTACGCCAGGACTGCAGGCTGGCATGCTCACCTACACCAGTACTGCAGGCTGGCATGCTCACCTACGCCAGGACTGCAGACTGGCATGCTCACCTAAGCCAGGGCTGCAGGCTGGCATGCTCACCTACGCCAGGACTGCAGGCTGGCATGCTCACCTACACCAGTACTGCAGGCTGGCATGCTCACCTACGCCAGGACTGCAGACTGGCATGCTCACCTAAGCCAGGGCTGCAGGCTGGCATGCTCACCTACGCCAGGACTGCAGGCTGGCATGCTCACCTACACCAGTACTGCAGGCTGGCATGCTCACCTACGCCAGGACCGCAGACTGGCATGCTCACCTAAGCCAGGGCTGCAGGCTGGCATGCTCACCTACGCCAGGACTGCAGGCTGGCATGCTCACCTACGCCAGGGCTGCAGACTGGCATGCTCACCTACGCCAGGGCTGCAGACTGGCATGCTCACCTACGCCAGGGCTAGCCGTGATATATTGATGGTCTCTCAATGGGAGGGGAGAGAATCAAAACTAAATGAGAAGTCACATAATAAAAAAAAAATAGGATATCAAATGAAATAATTTCCCAGCATGCTCTTTTGCAGGTACAGTATATTATTTTGAAATTGTTTTTTATATGTGTGTTTTTACATGTACGTTGAGTTGATTGATCTTATGCTACAGCAGGATAAATAACATACCTTTTTCGAAACACATTTTTTTTTTTGCACCTGTTTTCTGAAATGGTTGTTCCAGGTTAAGGTGGTCTCCTAACGTTGTTCCCTGTGAGTCATCATGAATACATTTACATTACATTTAAGTCATTTAGCAGACGCTCTTATCCAGAGCGACTTACAAATTGGAAAGTTCATACATATTCATCCTGGTCCCCCCGTGGGAATTGAACCCACAACCCTGGCGTTGCAAGCGCCATGCTCTACCAACTGAGCCACACGGGACCAATAAATACAGGTTACAAGTGAATACATGTGCTTACTGTTAGATAGTCTAACTCTGGCTGAATTACAATAGTAACACAACACGTTGAAAGCCAGCGTACTGTGACCTACAGGTAGGGTTACAAAATGATGTCATATTTTCCATCCCATTTGGAAGATTCCTGGAAATTCTTCAACCGGAATTTTTTGAAAATCTGGGAATTTAGGGATTCATTTTTTGAATTTTGGTGATATTTTACGTTTTACTTTATTGAAAATGAAATACAGAAATATCTCATTTATCAAAGGCAAGGCACACTGGGAAATTATATTGGATGAATGGCTTAGTGGTGGTGTTACGCAACATTTTAAAGCTTCGACTTAAATCTGGACTTCTTACCTGCCGCGGGGACTCTATCGGTTTGAGTAACAACTACAACATGGCTTTAAGTAACTGTTTCCGAAAAGGCTTTGAGTAATGACAGCACGTTGGGGGTTTTCAGCGTCACCACTAAGATGTTCCTGTGCCACATCAGTCCACATACCTCTTCCCTTTATTTGTCGAGATAAGACCGATTTCTATATCCCCCCACACTCCTCTACGTGTCTTTTCTGAGACTTCAAAGTGCAGCGATCAACAGGCTGAACTAAACCTATTTAAATGTGAGTGATACGCTGTTATTCACCTCTAAACATTTTGTTACACCATTCCAACTTCAACACTGAACACATACAGAGGGTAACTTTCATTTGAATCAAAAGCATTTGAATGTATTCACTGGTAAACGAGACCTCGTTAAATGCAGTGTGTAATTCTACAATCAGCAGGGATGTTAAACATTAAACATTCGGCGTTGGTTCGTAATTATGCCGCCTTCACATGTCCTCCAAACCAAGCGCTCTCGAAATAGCACTTAAGTGCCAGTCATTTTTGTCCAGAAACTCAGCAGCATAACCTCAGAAAGACATGTTCTACATGGTCTATTTGCCTCAACATTAGCGTTGCGACAAAAAAGAAAAATACTTCAAACCGTACCATGTTTCACATCACAACAAAAAAGGTCACCTTAGTTCTGTGCACTTGTAATTGTTGCAGAGAAAACTATTTCTAAAGTTGTTTCTCTATTTTTTCCTCCACCAATGGATGCTGTTTCCTGTTTTTTTCTGCCCGGAGACCATCACACTCTTTTATGTGAGAGACAAACGTGAGAGCGTGACTTGTGACTGAGAGATAGGCCACTGCATTAGCCAGTCCTCTTCTTCTCTTCTTGTTGTCTTTAAAGGTGATCACGTCTCTCCTCTCCTCCACCTTGCTCTGCTCTGTGTTGTTCTACCAAAAATAATCACTGTTGCTTTTAGGACACTATTTTTTGCCTCTTTCTCTCTTTCTGCTCCTCTCTCTTTCTGCTCCTCTCTCTTTCTACCTCTCTCTTTCTGCTCCTCTCTCTTTCTACCTCTCTCTTTCTGCTCCTCTCTCTTTCTACCTCTCTCTTTCTGCTCCTCCCTCTTTCTGCTCCTCTCTCTTTCTGCTCCTCTCTCTTTCTGCTCCTCTCTCTTTCTGCTCCTCTCTCTTTCTGCTCCTCTCTCTTTCTGCTCCTCTCTCTTTCTACCTCTCTCTTTCTGCTCCTCTCTCTTTCTGCTCCTCTCTCTTTCTACCTCTCTCTTTCTGCTCCTCTCTCTTGCTACCTCTCTCTTTCTGCTCCTCTCTCTTTCTGCTCCTCTCTCTTTCTACCTCTCTCTTTCTGCTCCTCTCTCTTTCTGCTCCTCTCTCTTTCTACCTCTCTCTTTCTGCTCCTCTCTCTTTCTGCTCCTCTCTCTTTCTGCTCCTCTCTCTTTCTGCTCCTCTCTCTTTCTGCTCCTCTCTCTTTCTGCTCCTCTCTCTTTCTGCTCCTCTCTCTTTCTGCTCCTCTCTCTTTCTACCTCTCTCTTTCTGCTTCTCTCTCTTTCTACCTCTCTCTTTCTGCTCCTCTCTCTTTCTGCTCCTCTCTCTTTCTACCTCTCTCTTTCTGCTCCTCTCTCTTTCTGCTCCTCTCTCTTTCTACCTCTCTCTTTCTGCTCCTCTCTCTTTCTGCTCCTCTCTCTTTCTACCTCTCTCTTTCTGCTCCTCTCTCTTTCTGCTCCTCTCTCTTTCTGCTCCTCTCTCTTTCTGCTCCTCTCTCTTTCTGCTCCTCTCTCTTTCTGCTCCTCTCTCTTTCTGCTCCTCTCTCTTTCTACCTCTCTCTTTCTGCTCCTCTCTCTTTCTACCTCTCTCTTTCTACCTCTCTCTTTCTACCTCTCTCTTTCTACCTCTCTCTTTCTGCTCCTCTCTCTTTCTGCTCCTCTCTCTTTCTGCTCCTCTCTCTTTCTGCTCCTCTCTCTTTCTGCTCCTCTCTCTTTCTGCTCCTCTCTCTTTCTGCTCCTCTCTCTTTTTACCTCTCTCTTTCTGCTCCTCTCTCTTTCTGCTCCTCTCTCTTTCTGCTCCTCTCTCTTTCTGCTCCTCTCTCTTTCTGCTCCTCTCTCTTTCTGCTCCTCTCTCTTTCTGCTCCTCTCTCTTTCTGCTCCTCTCTCTTTCTACCTCTCTCTCTTTCTGCTCCTCTCTCTTTCTGCTCCTCTCTCTTTCTACCTCTCTCTTTCTGCTCCTCTCTCTTTCTGCTCCTCTCTCTTTTTACCTCTCTCTTTTTACCTCTCTCTTTCTGCTCCTCTCTCTTTCTGCTCCTCTCTCTTTCTACCTCTCTCTTTCTGCTCCTCTAACTTTCGGCTCTGCTCTCTTTCTACATCTCTCTTTCTGCTCCTCTCTCTTTCTGCTCCTCTCTCTTTCTACCTCTCTCTTTCTACCTCTCTCTTTCTGCTCCTCTCTCTTTCTGCTCCTCTCTCTTTCTGCTCCTCTCTCTTTCTGCTCCTCTCTCTTTCTGCTCCTCTCTCTTTCTGCTCCTCTCTCTTTCTACCTCTCTCTTTCTACCTCCCTCTTTCTGCTCCTCTCTCTTTTTGCTCCTCTCTCTTTCTTCCTCTCTCTTTCTGCTCCTCTCTCTTTCTACCTCTCTCTTTATGCTCCTCTCTCTTTCTGCTCCTCTCTCTTTTTACCTCTCTCTTTCTGCTCCTCTCTCTTTCTGCTCCTCTCTCTTTTTACCTCTCTCTTTCTGCTCCTCTCTCTTTCTGCTCCTCTCTCTTTCTGCTCCTCTCTCTTTCTGCTCCTCTCTCTTTCTACCTCTCTCTTTCTGCTCCTCTCTCTTTCTGCTCCTCTCTCTTTCTACCTCTCTCTTTCTGCTCCTCTCTCTTTCTGCTCCTCTCTCTTTCTGCTCCTCTCTCTTTCTGCTCCTCTCTCTTTCTACCTCTCTCTTTCTACCTCTCTCTTTCTGCTCCTCTCTCTTTCTACCTCTCTCTTTCTGCTCCTCTCTCTTTCTGCTCCTCTCTCTTTCTGCTCCTCTCTCTTTCTGCTCCTCTCGCTTTCTGCTCCTCTCTCTTTCTACCTCTCTCTTTCTGCTCCTCTCTCTTTCTGCTCCTCTCTCTTTCTACCTCTCTCTTTCTGCTCCTCTCTCTTTCTGCTCCTCTCTCTTTCTGCTCCTCTCTCTTTCTGCTCCTCTCTCTTTCTGCTCCTCTCTCTTTCTGCTCCTTTCTCTTTCTGCTCCTCTCTATTTCTGCCTCTCTATTTCTGCTCCTCTCTCTTTCTGCTCCTCTCTCTTTCTGCTCCTCTCTCTTTCTGCTCCTCTCTCTTTCTGCTCCTCTCTCTTTCTGCTCCTCTCTCTTTTTACCTCTCTCTTTCTGCTCCTCTCTCTTTCTGCTCCTCTCTCTTTCTGCTCCTCTCTCTTTCTGCTCCTCTCTCTTTCTGCTCCTCTCTCTTTCTGCTCCTCTCTCTTTCTGCTCCTCTCTCTTTCTGCTCCTCTCTCTTTCTACCTCTCTCTCTTTCTGCTCCTCTCTCTTTCTGCTCCTCTCTCTTTCTACCTCTCTCTTTCTGCTCCTCTCTCTTTCTGCTCCTCTCTCTTTTTACCTCTCTCTTTTTACCTCTCTCTTTCTGCTCCTCTCTCTTTCTGCTCCTCTCTCTTTCTACCTCTCTCTTTCTGCTCCTCTAACTTTCGGCTCTGCTCTCTTTCTACATCTCTCTTTCTGCTCCTCTCTCTTTCTGCTCCTCTCTCTTTCTACCTCTCTCTTTCTACCTCTCTCTTTCTGCTCCTCTCTCTTTCTGCTCCTCTCTCTTTCTGCTCCTCTCTCTTTCTGCTCCTCTCTCTTTCTGCTCCTCTCTCTTTCTGCTCCTCTCTCTTTCTACCTCTCTCTTTCTACCTCCCTCTTTCTGCTCCTCTCTCTTTTTGCTCCTCTCTCTTTCTTCCTCTCTCTTTCTGCTCCTCTCTCTTTCTACCTCTCTCTTTATGCTCCTCTCTCTTTCTGCTCCTCTCTCTTTTTACCTCTCTCTTTCTGCTCCTCTTTCTTTCTGCTCCTCTCTCTTTTTACCTCTCTCTTTCTGCTCCTCTCTCTTTCTGCTCCTCTCTCTTTCTGCTCCTCTCTCTTTCTGCTCCTCTCTCTTTCTACCTCTCTCTTTCTGCTCCTCTCTCTTTCTGCTCCTCTCTCTTTCTACCTCTCTCTTTCTGCTCCTCTCTCTTTCTGCTCCTCTCTCTTTCTGCTCCTCTCTCTTTCTGCTCCTCTCTCTTTCTACCTCTCTCTTTCTACCTCTCTCTTTCTGCTCCTCTCTCTTTCTACCTCTCTCTTTCTGCTCCTCTCTCTTTCTGCTCCTCTCTCTTTCTGCTCCTCTCTCTTTCTGCTCCTCTCTCTTTCTGCTCCTCTCTCTTTCTGCTCCTCTCTCTTTCTACCTCTCTCTTTCTGCTCCTCTCTCTTTCTACCTCTCTCTTTCTACCTCTCTCTTTTTACCTCTCTCTTTTTACCTCTCTCTTTCTGCTCCTCTCTCTTTCTGCTCCTCTCTCTTTCTGCTCCTCTCTCTTTCTGCTCCTCTCTCTTTCTGCTCCTCTCTCTTTCTGCTCCTCTCTCTTTCTGCTCCTCTCTCTTTTTACCTCTCTCTTTCTGCTCCTCTCTCTTTCTGCTCCTCTCTCTTTCTGCTCCTCTCTCTTTCTGCTCCTCTCTCTTTCTGCTCCTCTCTCTTTCTGCTCCTCTCTCTTTCTGCTCCTCTCTCTTTCTGCTCCTCTCTCTTTCTACCTCTCTCTCTTTCTGCTCCTCTCTCTTTCTGCTCCTCTCTCTTTCTACCTCTCTCTTTCTGCTCCTCTCTCTTTCTGCTCCTCTCTCTTTTTACCTCTCTCTTTTTACCTCTCTCTTTCTGCTCCTCTCTCTTTCTGCTCCTCTCTCTTTCTACCTCTCTCTTTCTGCTCCTCTAACTTTCGGCTCTGCTCTCTTTCTACATCTCTCTTTCTGCTCCTCTCTCTTTCTGCTCCTCTCTCTTTCTACCTCTCTCTTTCTACCTCTCTCTTTCTGCTCCTCTCTCTTTCTGCTCCTCTCTCTTTCTGCTCCTCTCTCTTTCTGCTCCTCTCTCTTTCTGCTCCTCTCTCTTTCTGCTCCTCTCTCTTTCTACCTCTCTCTTTCTACCTCCCTCTTTCTGCTCCTCTCTCTTTTTGCTCCTCTCTCTTTCTTCCTCTCTCTTTCTGCTCCTCTCTCTTTCTACCTCTCTCTTTATGCTCCTCTCTCTTTCTGCTCCTCTCTCTTTTTACCTCTCTCTTTCTGCTCCTCTCTCTTTCTGCTCCTCTCTCTTTTTACCTCTCTCTTTCTGCTCCTCTCTCTTTCTGCTCCTCTCTCTTTCTGCTCCTCTCTCTTTCTGCTCCTCTCTCTTTCTACCTCTCTCTTTCTGCTCCTCTCTCTTTCTGCTCCTCTCTCTTTCTACCTCTCTCTTTCTGCTCCTCTCTCTTTCTGCTCCTCTCTCTTTCTGCTCCTCTCTCTTTCTGCTCCTCTCTCTTTCTACCTCTCTCTTTCTACCTCTCTCTTTCTGCTCCTCTCTCTTTCTACCTCTCTCTTTCTGCTCCTCTCTCTTTCTGCTCCTCTCTCTTTCTGCTCCTCTCTCTTTCTGCTCCTCTCGCTTTCTGCTCCTCTCTCTTTCTACCTCTCTCTTTCTGCTCCTCTCTCTTTCTGCTCCTCTCTCTTTCTACCTCTCTCTTTCTGCTCCTCTCTCTTTCTGCTCCTCTCTCTTTCTGCTCCTCTCTCTTTCTGCTCCTCTCTCTTTCTGCTCCTCTCTCTTTCTGCTCCTCTCTCTTTCTGCTCCTTTCTCTTTCTGCTCCTCTCTATTTCTGCCTCTCTATTTCTGCTCCTCTCTCTTTCTGCTCCTCTCTCTTTCTGCTCCTCTCTCTTTCTGCTCCTCTCTCTTTCTGCTCCTCTCTCTTTCTGCTCCTCTCTCTTTTTACCTCTCTCTTTCTGCTCCTCTCTCTTTCTGCTCCTCTCTCTTTCTGCTCCTCTCTCTTTCTGCTCCTCTCTCTTTCTGCTCCTCTCTCTTTCTGCTCCTCTCTCTTTCTGCTCCTCTCTCTTTCTACCTCTCTCTCTTTCTGCTCCTCTCTCTTTCTGCTCCTCTCTCTTTCTACCTCTCTCTTTCTGCTCCTCTCTCTTTCTGCTCCTCTCTCTTTTTACCTCTCTCTTTTTACCTCTCTCTTTCTGCTCCTCTCTCTTTCTGCTCCTCTCTCTTTCTACCTCTCTCTTTCTGCTCCTCTAACTTTCGGCTCTGCTCTCTTTCTACATCTCTCTTTCTGCTCCTCTCTCTTTCTGCTCCTCTCTCTTTCTACCTCTCTCTTTCTACCTCTCTCTTTCTGCTCCTCTCTCTTTCTGCTCCTCTCTCTTTCTGCTCCTCTCTCTTTCTGCTCCTCTCTCTTTCTGCTCCTCTCTCTTTCTGCTCCTCTCTCTTTCTACCTCTCTCTTTCTACCTCCCTCTTTCTGCTCCTCTCTCTTTTTGCTCCTCTCTCTTTCTTCCTCTCTCTTTCTGCTCCTCTCTCTTTCTACCTCTCTCTTTATGCTCCTCTCTCTTTCTGCTCCTCTCTCTTTTTACCTCTCTCTTTCTGCTCCTCTCTCTTTCTGCTCCTCTCTCTTTTTACCTCTCTCTTTCTGCTCCTCTCTCTTTCTGCTCCTCTCTCTTTCTGCTCCTCTCTCTTTCTGCTCCTCTCTCTTTCTACCTCTCTCTTTCTGCTCCTCTCTCTTTCTGCTCCTCTCTCTTTCTACCTCTCTCTTTCTGCTCCTCTCTCTTTCTGCTCCTCTCTCTTTCTGCTCCTCTCTCTTTCTGCTCCTCTCTCTTTCTACCTCTCTCTTTCTACCTCTCTCTTTCTGCTCCTCTCTCTTTCTACCTCTCTCTTTCTGCTCCTCTCTCTTTCTGCTCCTCTCTCTTTCTGCTCCTCTCTCTTTCTGCTCCTCTCGCTTTCTGCTCCTCTCTCTTTCTACCTCTCTCTTTCTGCTCCTCTCTCTTTCTGCTCCTCTCTCTTTCTACCTCTCTCTTTCTGCTCCTCTCTCTTTCTGCTCCTCTCTCTTTCTGCTCCTCTCTCTTTCTGCTCCTCTCTCTTTCTGCTCCTCTCTCTTTCTGCTCCTCTCTCTTTCTGCTCCTCTCTATTTCTGCCTCTCTATTTCTGCTCCTCTCTCTTTCTGCTCCTCTCTCTTTCTGCTCCTCTCTCTTTCTGCTCCTCTCTCTTTCTGCTCCTCTCTCTTTCTACCTCTCTCTTTCTGCTCCTCTCTCTTTCTGCTCCTCTCTCTTTCTACCTCTCTCTTTCTGCCCCTCTCTTTCTGCTCCTCTCTTTCTGCTCCTCTCTCTTTCTGCACCTCTCTCTTTCTGCTCCTCTCTCTTTCTGCTCCTCTCTCTTTCTGCTCCTCTCTCTTTCTGCCTCTCTCTCTTTCTGCGTCTCTCTCTTTCTGCCTCTCTCTCTTTCTGCCCCTCTCTCTTTCTGCTCCTCTGTCTTTCTACCTCTCTGTCTTTCTGCCCCTCTCTCTTTCTACCTCTCTATTTCTGCCTCTCTCTTTCTGCTCCTCTCTCTTTCTACCTCTCTCTTTCTGCCCCTCTCTTTCTGCCCCTCTCTCTTTCTGCCCCTCTCTCTTTCTGCCCCTCTCTCTTTCTGCTCCTCTCTCTTTCTGCCTCTCTCTCTTTCAGTCTCTCTTTCTGCCTCTCTCTGTTTCAGTCTCTCTTTCTGCCTCTCTCTCTTTCTGCTCCTCTCTCTCTTTCTGCTCCTCTCTCTTTCTGCTCCTCTCTCTTTCTGCTCCTCTCTCTTTCTGCCCCTCTCTCTTTCTGCTCCTCTCTCTTTCTGCTCCTCTCTCTTTCTGCTCCTCTCTCTTTCTGCCTCTCTCTCTTTCTGCTCCTCTCTTTCTGCACCTCTCTCTTTCTGCTCCTCTCTCTTTCTGCTCCTCTCTCTTTCTGCTCCTCTCTCTTTCTGCTCCTCTCTCTTTCTGCCTCTCTCTCTTTCTGCCTCTCTCTCTTTCTGCCTCTCTCTCTTTCTGCCTATCTCTCTTTCTGCCTCTCTCTCTTTCTGCTCCTCTGTCTTTCTACCTCTCTGTCTTTCTGCCCCTCTCTCTTTCTACCTCTCTATTTCTGCCTCTCTCTTTCTGCTCCTCTCTCTTTCTACCTCTCTCTTTCTGCCCCTCTCTTTCTGCCCCTCTCTCTTTCTGCCCCTCTCTCTTTCTGCCCCTCTCTCTTTCTGCCCCTCTCTCTTTCTGCTCCTCTCTCTTTCTGCCTCTCTCTCTTTCAGTCTCTCTTTCTGCCTCTCTCTCTTTCAGTCTCTCTTTCTGCTCCTCTCTCTTTCTGCCTCTCTCTCTTTCTGCTCCTCTCTCTTTCTGCCCCTCTCTCTTTCTGCTCCTCTCTCTTTCTGCTCCTCTCTCTTTCTGCTCCTCTCTCTTTCTGCTCCTCTCTCTTTCTGCCTCTCTTTCTGCTCCTCTCTCTTTCTGCTCCTCTCTCTTTCTGATCCTCTCACTTTCTGCTCCTCTCTCTTTCTGCTCCTCTCTCTTTCTGCTCCTCTCTCTTTCTGCTCCTCTCTCTTTCTGCTCCTCTCTCTTTCTACCTCTCTCTTTCTGCCTCTCTCTCTTTCTGCCCCTCTCTCTTTCTGCCCCTCTCTCTTTCTGCCCCTCTCTCTTTCTGCCCCTCTCTCTTTCTGCTCCTCTCTCTTTCTGCTCCTCTCTCTTTCTGCTCCTCTCTCTTTCTGCTCCTCTCTCTTTCTGCTCCTCTCTCTTTCTGCTCCTCTCTCTTTCTGCTCCTCTCTCTTTCTACCTCTCTCTTTCTGCTCCTCTCTCGTTTTGCTCCTCTCTCGTTTTGCTCCTCTCTCTTTCTACCTCTCTCTTTCTGCTCCTCTCTCTTTCTTCCTCTCTCTTTCTGCTCCTCTCTCTTTCTGCTCCTCTGTCTTTCTACCTCTCTCTTTCTGCCCCTCTCTCTTTCTGCCTCTCTCTCTTTCTGCCCCTCTCTCTTTCTGCCCCTCTCTCTTTCTGCCCCTCTCTCTTTCTGCCCCTCTCTCTTTCTGCCCCTCTCTCTTTCTGCCCCTCTCTCTTTCTGCCCCTCTCTCTTTCTGCCCCTCTCTCTTTCTGCTCCTCTCTCTTTCTGCTCCTCTCTCTTTCTGCTCCTCTCTCTTTCTGCTCCTCTGTCTTTCTACCTCTCTCTTTCTGCCCCTCTCTCTTTCTGCCCCTCTCTCTTTCTGCCCCTCTCTCTTTCTGCCCCTCTCTCTTTCTGCCCCTCTCTCTTTCTGCCCCTCTCTCTTTCTGCCCCTCTCTCTTTCTGCCCCTCTCTCTTTCTGCCCCTCTCTCTTTCTGCCCCTCTCTCTTTCTGCCCCTCTCTCTTTCTGCTCCTCTCTCTTTCTGCCCCTCTCTCTTTCTGCCCCTCTCTCTTTCTGCCCCTCTCTCTTTCTGCTCCTCTCTCTTTCTGCTCCTCTCTCTTTCTGCTCCTCTCTCTTTCTGCTCCTCTCTCTTTCTGCCTCTCTCTCTTTCTACCTCTCTCTTTCTGCCCCTCTCTCTTTCTGCCCCTCTCTCTTTCTGCCCCTCTCTCTTTCTGCCCCTCTCTCTTTCTGCCCCTCTCTCTTTCTGCTCCTCTCTCTTTCTGCTCCTCTCTCTTTCTGCTCCTCTCTCTTTCTGCTCCTCTCTCTTTCTGCTCCTCTCTCTTTCTGCTCCTCTCTCTTTCTGCTCCTCTCTCTTTCTGCTCCTCTCTCTTTCTGCCCCTCTCTCTTTCTGCCCCTCTCTCTTTCTGCCCCTCTCTCTTTCTGCCCCTCTCTCTTTCTGCCCCTCTCTCTTTCTGCCCCTCTCTCTTTCTGCCCCTCTCTCTTTCTGCCCCTCTCTCTTTCTGCCCCTCTCTCTTTCTGCTCCTCTCTCTTTCTGCCCCTCTCTCTTTCTGCCCCTCTCTCTTTCTGCCCCTCTCTCTTTCTGCCCCTCTCTCTTTCTGCCCCTCTCTCTTTCTGCCCCTCTCTCTTTCTGCTCCTCTCTCTTTCTGCTCCTCTCTCTTTCTGCTCCTCTCTCTTTCTGCTCCTCTCTCTTTCTGCTCCTCTCTCTTTCTGCCTCTCTCTCTTTCTACCTCTCTCTCTTTCTGCCCCTCTCTCTTTCTGCCCCTCTCTCTTTCTGCCCCTCTCTCTTTCTGCTCCTCTCTCTTTCTGCTCCTCTCTCTTTCTGCTCCTCTCTCTTTCTGCTCCTCTCTCTTTCTGCTCCTCTCTCTTTCTGCCCCTCTCTCTTTCTGCCCCTCTCTCTTTCTGCCCCTCTCTCTTTCTGCCCCTCTCTCTTTCTGCCCCTCTCTCTTTCTGCCCCTCTCTCTTTCTGCCCCTCTCTCTTTCTGCCCCTCTCTCTTTCTGCCCCTCTCTCTTTCTCTTTCAGTTGTTTTGACGATGTATTGCTGTTCCCTAAGGAATCCTTCCTCCCTTGTTTTCATCATGGTATGTTAGTTGGAGTTGAATGGAGGAGACGATCTGATGGAGCTAGGTTATACTCTGAGTCCTGTGACGGCATGGACTGTGATGGGGGAGAGAGGTGATGCACTGATATCCTTAATTGATGGATTAGAAGCGTCTGCGTCCCAGGGGAGAGATGGAGAGGGGGATCAAGCGAGAGAGAGAGAGAGAGAAGGAAGAAGAAGAAGCACACATGACCCGGCTGGCTAATTGATCGACGGAAATTCCCAGTATATTTGATTTAAAACCAGGGAAGAGGAGGGAGGGAGGGACGGAGGGACGGAGTGAGGGAGGGAGGGGGACAGGGAGGGAGGGAGGGACGGAGGGACGGAGTGAGGGAGGGAGGGGGACAGGGAGGGAGGGAGGGACGGAGGGGCGGAGGGATGGGGAGGGGGATGGAGGGAAGGAGGGGGAAAGGGAGTGAGGGAGTGAGGGAGTGTGTGAGTGAGTGAGGGAGGGAGGGAGGGAGGGAGGGAGGGAGGGACGGAGTGAGGAAGGGAGGGAGGGACGGAGGGGCGGAGGGATGGAGGAAAGGAGGGGGATGGAGGGAGGGAGGGGGACAGGGAGTGAGGGGGTGAGTGAGTGAGTGAGGGAGGGAGGGAGGGAGGGAGGGAGGGAGGGAGGGAGGGAGGGTTAGAGGTGAGAGAGGGAGAGTTAGAGGTGAGGGAGGGATAGAGGTGAGGGGGTGAGGTAGGGAGGGAGGGAGGGAAGGAGAGTGAGGGAGAGAGGGATAGAGATAGAGGTGCGAGAAGGAAAGTGATGGAGGGATGGAGAGATAGAGGTGAGCGAGAGAGAGTGAGGAAGGGAGGGAGAGATAGAGGTGAGAGAGGGGGAGGGAGGGGGTGAGAGAGGGATAGTGATGGAGGGAGGGAGATAGGGAGGGAGGGGCGGAGGGATGGAGGGAGGGAGGGGAATGGAGGGAGGGAGGGGGACAGGGAGTGAGTGAGTGAGTGAGTGAGTGAGTGAATGAGGGAGTGAGGGAGGGTGGGAGAGTTAGAGGTGAGAGAGGGATAGAGGTGAGGGAGTGAGGTAGGGAGGGAGGGAGGAAGGGAAGGAGAGTGAGGGAGGGATGGAGAGATAGAGGTGCGAGAGGGAAAGTGATGGAGGGATGGAGAGATAGAGGTGAGTGAGGGAGGGAGGTGAGAGAGAGAGAGAGAGAGAGAGAGTGAGGAAGGGAGGGAGGGAGGGAGGGAGGGAGAGATAGAGGTGAGCGAGAGAGATAGTGAGGAAGGGAGGGAGAGATAGAGGTGAGAGAGGGGGAGGGAGGGGGTGAGAGAGGGATAGTGAGGGAGGGAGGGAGATAGAGAGGGAGGGAGGGGGTGAGAGAGGGATAGTGAGGGAGGGAGGGAGGGAGGGATGGAGGTGAGAGGAAGTGTGAGGGAGGGATGGAGTGAGGGAGGGAGGGACAGATAGAGGTGAAAGGGCGAGTGAGTGAGGGGGGAAGAGAGCAACATCTTTTACTGTAGAGAGAGAGTGGCATTAAAATGTAAAATGTCTTTAATGAGAGTTAATTATTTATGGAGATCAAGACATGGTTGGGAAGATGGAGAGATATGTCATTCTAGAGGGAGGAAGGAGGTGAGGAATGGAGGATGGAGGAAGACCAATGAGGAGGAGGGGAAGAGAAGAGGCATGGAGGATAGACAGAGACCCATGAGGAGGAAGATAAGAGAAGAGGTGTGGAGGATAGACAGAGACCCATGAGGAGGAAGAGAAGAGAAGAGGCATGGAGGATAGACAGAGACCCATGAGGAGGAAGATAAGAGAAGAGGCATGGAGGATAGACAGAGACCCATGAGGAGGAAGAGAAGAGAAGAGGCATGGAGGATAGACAGAGACCCATGAGGAGGAAGATAAGAGAAGAGGTGTGGAGGATAGACAGAGACCCATGAGGAGGAAGAGAAGAGAAGAGGTGTGGAGGATAGACAGAGACCCATGAGGAGGAAGAGAAGAGGCATGGAGGATAGACAGAGACCCATGAGGAGGAAGATAAGAGAAGAGGTGTGGAGGATAGACAGAGACCCATGAGGAGGAAGAGAAGAGAAGAGGTGTGGAGGATAGACAGAGACCCATGAGGAGGAAGAGAAGAGGCATGGAGGATAGACAGAGACCCATGAGGAGGAAGATAAGAGAAGAGGTGTGGAGGATAGACAGAGACCCATGAGGAGGAAGAGAATAGGCATGGAGGATAGACAGAGACCCATGAGGAGGAAGAGAAGAGAAGAGGTGTGGAGGATAGACAGAGACCCATGAGGAGGAAGAGAAGAGAAGAGGTGTGGAGGATAGACAGAGACCCATGAGGAGGAAGAGAAGAGAAGAGGTGTGGAGGATAGACAGAGACCCATGAGGAGGAAGAGAAGAGGCATGGAGGATAGACAGAGACCCATGAGGAGGAAGATAAGAGAAGAGGTGTGGAGGATAGACAGAGACCCATGAGGAGGAAGAGAAGAGAAGAGGTGTGGAGGATAGACAGAGACCCATGAGGAGGAAGAGAAGAGGCATGGAGGATAGACAGAGACCCATGAGGAGGAAGATAAGAGAAGAGGTGTGGAGGATAGACAGAGACCCATGAGGAGGAAGAGAATAGGCATGGAGGATAGACAGAGACCCATGAGGAGGAAGAGAAGAGAAGAGGTGTGGAGGATAGACAGAGACCCATGAGGAGGAAGATAAGAGAAGAGGAGTCCAGATGGGAGGGAGAGCCAAGAAGGGGAAGATAAGAGAGCACTCAGGGTAGATACAGTGATAGCTAGATCCACAGTAGACGTGGAGACGTAAGGGTGGAAGGACGGGGGCGTTTGAGGGATAAAGGGGTGAATGGAGGGGGGGCGTTTGAGGGATAAAGGGGTGGATGGACGGGGGCGTTTGAGGGATAAAGGGGTGGATGGACGGGGGCGTTTGAGGGATAAAGGGGTGGATGGACGGGGGCGTTTGAGGGATAAAGGGGTGGATGGACGGGGGCGTTTGAGGGATAAAGGGGTGGATGGAGGGGGGCGTTTGAGGGATAAAGGGGTGGATGGAGGGGGGCGTTTGAGGGATAAAGGGGTGGATGGACGGGGGCGTTTGAGGGATAAAGGGGTGGATGGACGGGGGCGTTTGAGGGATAAAGGGGTGGATTGACGGGGGCGTTTGAGGGATAAGGGGGTGGATGGAGGGGGGCGTTTGAGGGATAAAGGGGTGGATGGACGGGGGCGTTTGAGGGATAAAGGGGTGGATGGAGGAGGAGGGAGGTTTGGTTGGTTGAGGGAAAGAAGAAAGCATCCGAGCCCTGGCCACAACTAGCCTTTTCATCCACCGCCCACATGGAGGAACATCACTGGAGACCAGAGGATCATTAGACATCAAAGGACTGCCTGTCCAGGCACATTAATCCACTCTAAATGTGTCTT
>NC_074675.1:51641817-51654317 GCF_029448725.1 Salvelinus fontinalis
TGACTGACGTGCCCAAAGTAAACTGCCTGTTACCCAGGCCCAAAAGCTAGAATATGCATATAATTGGGAGCATTGGATAGAAAACACTCTGAAGTTTCTAAAACTGTTAAAATAATGTCTGTGAGTATAACAGAATTTATATGGCAGGCGAAAACCCAATGCATTTTTGGAGGGAGGTCAGAGCCATTTCAATGCTAGCCTATGGGATATACAAAATAATTCCTCCCAGATTGCAGTTTCTATGGCTTCCACTAGATGTCAACTGTCTTTATAAAGGGTTTCAGGCTTGTTTTTTGAAAAACAAATGAGTAGTTGTAGTTTTTCCAAGGTGTCTCTCATTAGAAAAGTGGTCTTGTTGGCGCGTGAATGAGGTGCGAGCTCTTCGTTATTTATCTTCCATATTGAACATTCTATTCTCCTTAAATATTATTGTTTATTTAGATATTAGAGTACCTGAGGATGAATTAGAAACATCGTTTGACTTGTTTGGACGAACTCGTTTGTATGCCTGTTGAACGAGTGGATTACTGAGATTATTGGCGCCAACTAAACATACTTTTTTGGATATAAAGAAGGACTTTATCGAACAAAATGACCATTTATTGTGCAACTGGGACCCTTGGGATTGCAAACAGAGGAAGATATTCGAAAGTAAGTGATTTATTTAATCGCTATTTGTGATTTTGTGACGCCTGTGCTGGTTGAAAAAGTATTTTGGTGTGGGGCGCTGTTCTCAGATAATCGCACGGTATGCTTTCGCCGTAAAGCTTTTTTTAAATCTGACAACGCGGTTGGATTAACAAGAAGTTAAGCTTTTACATGATGTATGACACTTGTATTTTCATGAATTTTTAATATTACGATTTTTGTGTATTTTGAATTTTGAGCTCTGCAATTTCACCGGATGTTGTCGTAGGTGTCCCGGTAGCAGATCATGCTCCCTAACAGGCAAGACATGTATACTTATCACCTCAATTCAACGCTTCCTTGTCTAGCTAAGATTCTTGAAACCTTGGTAAATGTACAACTTTGTGCTTTTTTTATCTGAGAAATGTACAGTACCAGTCACAAGTTTGGACGCAACTACTCATTCAATGGTTTCTCTATGTTTTTACTATTTTCTACATTGTAGAATAATAGCGAAGACATCAAAACTATGAAGTAACACATATGGAATCATGTAGTAACCATAAAAGTGTTAAATAAATCAAAATATATTTTAGATTCTTCAAAGTAGCCACCCTTTGGCATTAACTCAACCAGATTCACCTGGAATGCTTTTCCAACAGTCTTGAAGGAGTTCCCACATATGCTGAGCACTTGTTGGCTGATTTCTTGCGGTCCAATTCATCCCAAACCATCTCAATTGGGTGATTATGGAAGCCAGGTCATCTGATGCAGCACTCCATTACTCTCCTTCTTGGTCAATTAGCCCTTTCACAGCCTGGAGGTGTGTTTTGAGTCATATTCCTGTTGAAAAAAAATTATAGTCCCACTAAGCGCAAACCAGATGGGATGGCGTATCGCTGCAGAATGCTGTGGTAGCCATGCTGGTTAAGTGTGCCTTTGGTTCTAAATAAATCACTGACAGTGTCACCAGAAAAGCACCCCAACAACATTACACCTCCCCCTCCATGCTTCACGGTGGGAACCCCACTTGCGGAGATCATCCTTTCACCTACTCTGTGTCTCACAAAGACAAGGTGGTTGGAACCAAACATCTTAAATTTGGACAGATTTCCACCGGTCTAATGTCCATTGCTCATGTTTTTTGGACTAAGCACGTCTCTTCTTCTCATTTGTGTCCCTTAGTAGTGGTTTCTTTGCAGCAATTTGACCATGAAGGCCTGATTCACACAGGCTCCTCTGAACATTTGATGTTGAGATGTGTCTGTTACTTGAACTCTGTGAAGCATTTATTTGGGCTGCAATTTCTGTGGCTGGTAACTCTAGTGAACTTATCCTATGACGCAAACTCTGGGTCTTCCTTTCCTGTTGTGGTCCTCATGAGAGGCAGCTTTAGATCATGCTATTTTACTGAATAATAATCCTCGATATGCTTGAGCTCTGACACCTGTTCATGGTTTCATGATTATCTTATTGACAGAACTCAGGTCATCGTCTTCTTGGGTATGACGCTACAAGCTTGGCACATCTGTATTTGGGGAGTTTCTCCCATTCTTCGCTGCAGATCCTCACAAGCTCTGTCAAGTTGGATGGGAAGCATCGCTGAACAGCTATTTTCAGGTCTCTCCAGAGATGTTTGATCGGGTTCATGTCCAGGCTCTGGCTCTGGCTAGGCCCCTCAAGGACATTCAGAGACCTATCCCAAAGACGCTCCTGTGTTTTCTTGGCAGTGTGCTTAGGGTCGTTGTCCTGTTGGAAGGTCAACCTTTGCACCAGTCTGAAGTATTGAGAGCTCTGGAGTAGGATTTCATCAAGAATCTCTGTATTTTTCTCCGTTCATCTTTCCCGTGATCCTGTCTAGTCCCTCGGTCCATTCCTCTGAAAATCCTCCCCACAGCATGATGCTGCCACCACCATGCCCCACCGTAGGAATGGTGTCAGGTTTCTCCACAGAGGAAGTCTGGAGCACTGTCAGAGTGACCATCAGGTTCTTGGTCACCTCCCTGACCAAGGCCCTTCTCCCCCAATTGCGGAGTTTGGCCAGGTGACGAGCTCTAGGGAGAGTCTTGGTGGTTCCACACTTCTTCCATTTAAGATTGATGGAGGCCACTGTGTTTTTGGGGACCTTGAACGCCGCAGAAATGTTTTGGTACCCTTCCCCAGAATTATGCCTCGACCACAATCCTATCTCGGATCTCTATGGGCAATTCCTTCAACCTCGTGGCTTGGTTTTTGCTCTGACATGCACTGTCAACTGTTGGACCTTATATAGACAGGTGTGTGCCTTTCCAAATCATGTCCAATCAATTGAATTTACCACAGGTGGACTCCAATCAAGTTGGAGAAACATCTCAAGGATGATCAATGGAAACAGGATACACACGTCAATTTCGAGTCTCATAGCAAAGGGTCTGAATACTTATGTAAATAAGGTATGTCTGTTTTACATATTTTGTTTATGCTAATATTGACTGTGTTGTTGTATTTTAATGTATATACGTTTATAGTTTGGGTGTAATGTGTGTATTTATGTTGTACATACAAGAAACATTTATGAAAGAAACGTGAAAATGTGTCTTCCTTGTTCAAATAAAGGTTAAATAAAATTAAAATAAAACAAGCTTGATTCTCCTTTCTAAAAACATCGAGGGTCTTATTCTAGATCATTGATGCTTGGCTGACGTTTGACAAATGAGATAATCTCTCTCTTTTGTCCATAATAATCTCATCACGTTATATTCACACTATATCTGTGAGGTGTTGGCTAGATCGCGCGTGTCAACCCCAGAGCGGGCACACTCACTATATAACGCTACATTGTTTTTGTGAGAAAATCATCAGTTGAGTTGAACATGCGATGGAAACACATTTTATGTGCTCTACGGCATCACACACAGTTGTTGATCAGCAACAAGTCAAATTTGATGGAAACACATATCTGGTGGGAAAATGTGCATATTCTTTTTGTCGAGATTCTATGATATTTGCATGAAAATCTGTCACCAATTGGATGGAAACCTATAGCTACACAGAATCTCGCTGGTACACACACAATCACAGTGACATCCCTGATTTCAGCACCAAGGAGCGGGACAGCACCATCAGACTGAGCAGCCTCCCTCTGATCACAGCTCTCTCCAGCCAGACAGACAGTCAGGACCTAAATCAGATTCCAGCAGCAAGGCTACAAGTCCAGGCAACAGTTTACAGCTACTGGGCAATGTAAACCACACCTTTCAACAGTCCTCTACAACTTTGTTCACATTCTAAACTTGGACACAATCAAACTTCTGCCTTTTTGTCATGTCAGTCTGATAAAGGTATGTACCTGCTTTCTCTTTCATTACTAAGTAAAAGGCAGGCCTATCACGTTGTCTTCTTCGTGGTTCACAGAGAGAGTCGGGTGTCTCAGGAACTCAGCTGACCCTTCCAATGACTAACTACAGCCCCAGGGCAGATACAAACCACCGTGAGATGCCACCCGTCTCCACAGCCAACAAAGAGGATGCCACATCTCCAGTGACTCATTGGAAATATGTGGTTGGGCTGAAATCATACAGTAGCTCACTTCCTTGCTCATCACGATGACTGTCTGGCCAACCGCCAGGGGTGAGGAGAGGGGCGGACTGGGATGAGAGAAGAGGGGGTGGGGGAAGAAGGGAGGAAGCGGGAGAGAGGCATTTTCTGCTACAGTTCAGATGTAGGATCTTAATTTGATCACTCTTTTGTTGGTGAGAAGTTTCCTGCACATCAGGCAAAGCAAACTTTACTTAGACATTTCAGATTTGATTTGTCCTAGCCAGAAATGTATCAACCCCTACAAACATGTCCGTCATCTGTAATCCACATCCTGTAATATTTCACATTTCCTATCGCTGCAGGATTTTTTTCCTGCTGTAGCAAACTGGCTCAAATTAATATCCAACATCTCTAAATATGGAAAGACCGCTTCAGTGAGGAAAATCGAGAAAGAATTCCTGATGAAACTTGAGTCATCCTACACTCATTCCTTCAGTAATCTGACTGTAAAAGCTCCTACTGTGCCAGAAACTTCACACACACTCATCCGCCGCCTCTGTGAAGATACGTTTTAAAAAGTACAGAGGAAATGGCACCAGATTTCCTGGTAGGTAACACAGCAAACACAGCAGGAAGACATAAAAGCCTCATTATTACCTCATATCCTTCATTACCAACTCAAGTTGTGTGCTTATTTACTTCTTCCCTTGTTGTTGTTGCTTCCCGGTGATTCAGGAGACAAGGAGAAATTAGCTCAAAGGGATCAGAACTCACACACAGACACAGACACAGACACAGACACAGACACAGACACAGACACAGACACAGACACAGACACAGACACAGACACAGACTCTCTCTCTCTCTCTCTCTCTCTCTCTCTCTCTCTCTCTCTCTCTCTCTCTCTCTCTCTCTCTCTCTCTCTCTCTCTCTCTCTCTCTCTCTCTCTCTCTCTCTCTCTCTCTCTCTCCGTAGCATCTGTCTCTGAGTATTCAGCGCCACACGCATAGTCGCTCGCCCCTATAGACCATTTACCCCTTTATCTTATTTAGAGAGAGAGCAGCTCAAATTCCTGCGAGGTGCATCTAGGAACCTCTGCATTTCTAAACAGGCACTTTCATAAGCACCATCCTCATTCGGAATGTCAATTAGCCGGCTCTAGTCAGGGGAGAACAATGAATGGGACGCGTTGCTATGCAGGGAGGCAAGAAAAGTTAATGGACTTTTAAATCGACACAGTGCGTCAAATTCGTTCATTAACATGGTCCCAGACGCGTGCAACTCTGCCTCGTGTGGAGATTTTCTTCTAAAGGTCAACCCTGAAATGTCAACAGAACGACGGTAAATAGGAAACCCTTTTATATGAGGTCGTATTCTATAGCGTCATGGATCACTCCCTCACTGAAGAGAAGGTATAGATGGAGATTCATGTGAGAAGTACACTATTTTTACCAAAGAGCTCTTAATTGGTTCTTTGAGGGTTCTACCGAGAAGTGTTCTACCTAGAACAAGCTCAAATAAGCATTTATGGTTCTAGGTTGCCCCTTTTCTATAAGAGCACAGAGAAGAAGCCTGAATATGAAAACCACATGATACGGGGATGATGATTTGTGTAACACACGGTGTATCCTGCGGTGGGTTATTATGGTATGTATGATGAATCCCATGATTGACAGGGGTAATCTGCCTTGGGGCTGTTTCTGTAAACTAGCCTCGTTGGACCCAGAGCTGGAGGGGGAAGTGAGCTGTGGCCTAACAGATCCATAGTAAGACCCTAAGGCAACAAGCAGATAGCTCACACTCCATCAGGCAGGGTGGGGGGAACGCGAAGCGACGCCAGAGGCAAAGTTGAACGCTGTGAGAGCATGTAACATTCAAACTGAGACCAACATGCTGAACACATGAAAACCTATAGCTCGTTATCAATGAAACGTCACAATAATGTGCAGAGTGTTTGATTTCCCTGCTGGGGGACAAGGACACCCCCCCCCCCAGTTCCGATAAAACCATTGACAACGGCACGCCGTTAATTAAGCGATTGTTAAATGAATGTAAACTATTTGGTTGTGATAGCATCACTTCTTGAAGAGCGCTAGTAAAGACCTACACATTTCATATTATTCAATGCAGAACAATTGCTCACATTGAGCTCTATCATCGGAGTTGTACAGCAAGAATCCGAATGCTTTTCTTAATCAGTAAACATCAATTGATCATGTCATTTCAGATGTGTGAGGGTAGCCTCACAATATCTTTAAGTATTGACCACTAGTAATTGGATATTTAGTGATATTTAGTGAAATGTGAACAATGTACTGTTAGCTACTGACAATGTTTACTTTGCAAGTTACCGGTAGAAACGTGAACTTTGCAAGCTACCGGTAGAAATGTGAACTTTGGAAGTAGTTTCAGATGTGTGAGGGTAGCCTCACAATATCTTTAAGTATTGACCACTAGTAATTGGATATTTAGTGATATTTAGTGAAATGTGAACGATGTACTGTTAGCTACTGACAATGTTTACTTTGCAAGTTACCGGTAGAAACGTGAACTTTGCAAGCTACCGGTAGACATGTGAACTTTGCAAGCTACCGGTAGAAACGTGAACTTTGCAAGCTACCGGTAGAAATGTGAACTTTGCAAGCTACCGGTAGACATGTGAACTTTGCAAGCTACCGGTAGAAACGTGAACTTTGCAAGCTACCGGTAGAAACATGAACTTTGCAAGGTACCGGTAGAAACCCGAATTTTGCAAGCTACCGGTAGAAATGTGAACATAGCAGTAAGTAGACCTAATGTGCTTTTTTCTCAAACCAACGTGGGCCTACCTAGTGACTTTAGCTAACATTATCCTTTCACAATTGCTGCTGATAGAGATGATAGACAGGATAGGCTACATAGATTGATGGACCACGTCAAATTGGCTGGCTAGCTAATAACAGATCAGTCGATATGGCTAGTTAACAAGCTAATAACAGATCAGTCGATATGGCTAGTTAACAAGCTAATAACAAATCAGTCAATATGGCTAGTTAACAAGCTAATAACAGATCAGTCAATATGGCTAGTCAAGAAGCTAATAACAGATCAGTCAATATGGCTAGAACAAGTTAATAACAGATCAGTCAATATGGCTAGTTAACAAGCTAATAATAGATCAGTCAATATGGCTAGTCAAGAAGCTAATAACAGATCAGTCAATATGGCTAGTCAAGAAGCTAATAACAGATCAGTCAAAATGGCTAGTCAAGAAGCTAATAACAGATCAGTCAATATAGCTAGTCAACAAGCTAATAACAGATCAGTCAATATGGCTAGTCAACAAGCTAATAACAGATCAGTCAATTTGGCTAGTTAACAAGCTAGTAATAGATTATAGCATTATGGCTAGTTAATAGCTCATAAGCATCGGACTCTGTAGCTCAGGACCTGAAGCAAGGATATGCATTTTCTTGATAGTATTTGAAAGGAAACACCTTGACGTTTGTGGAGATTCTGCAGCAGGCCCAGCAACACAGGTCTGGGGTTCATACATCCCCACCCCTAGCATCTCATGTTTCCTCGTCTTCCATATTGACATTTTTACCTGCCCCACCAGGTAGTTCACCAGGCAATCCCTCTAACTATTGGCTACCGTATACCGAGGCCCTCCAACACATAGGTTCAAAGTCAACCACAACCCGAGGTGTGTGCACCACAGTCCCCAGGACAGAAAACACCTCTAACAACCTGGCACAAGAACTGAAAACGAATGCTGCACTGTCTCCTCCAAACCCACAGAAAACCACAGTCTCAACACTGACGGATCAAGGTGCGACACATCTGTTCAAAGCAATAGCCCTGTGAATAATCCTCCACTGTAGCTCAGCAATACACTTCTCTATGGGAGAATCTATGGGAGGCTCCATGCCCCTCCCACTCCATGCCCCTCCCATTCCATTCCCCTCCCGATACATGCCCCTCCCACTCCATGCCCCTCCCATTCCATGCCCCTCCCACACCATGCCCCTCCCACACCATGCCCCTCCGACTCCATGCCCCTCACATCCCATTCTGACAAAATTATCATGATCATATCCATCATTTTCTTTCCATTCCTTCCTGCTGCAACACAGCCAATCAGATGCCAGCGCCTCCTCTGACTAACTTCATCCACTGATGTCTTAATATGATTGACTGTCCTGATAAACTTCTCTGACATACAGGATCTTTTTCCTGATGCAATCTTCTTACCAAATGAATCCTAACCAAAAACTTGTCAACCTGCTGTTATCTGTACAGTGAACCTGAATGTGACTCACCCAGAGATGTTACGTCTTCATTGATGGGATATCCGCCAACTTGTCAATCTATTCCTACATTCCTCTGTCCTCATTGAGCATTTCCACGGAATCCGGAGCTCCCCTTCCCCCCCTCTGCCCCCAACCCTTCCACAATATCATCCTGCATGTCTGTAATTTCACTGTGCACATTACCCTGTGTGTCTGTAATGACACGACACTGAGCACATCAATCTCCTTTGTCATTGAGACAGGTGTATCAGCCTCGGAGTCAGTGTTGCCACTGCCCTCAGTAACCACTGCCCTCAGTAACCATTGCCCTCGGTAACCACTGCCCTCGGTAACCACTGCCCTCAGTAACCATTGCCCTCGGTAACCATTGCCCTCGGTAACCACTGCCCTCAGTAACCACTGCCCTCAGTAACCATTGCCCTCGGTAACCACTGCCCTCGGTAACCACTACCCTCGGTAACCACTACCCTCGGTAACCACTGCCAAGAGCTCAGTCACTATCAAGCCCGTCCTTGAGATAACTACCTCGGCAAACTCGGACACATTAACGTTCACAGTACTGTACGGGTGACAGAACCTTGCAATTGTCATGTTTGAGTCTGGTTACGGGGTAGAGGCCGAGGCTGCCCCGAAACCCCTGGCCTGCTCTCAGATCTGGACCAGACGTGGCAGAGGATCCATCAGCGCCCTGCTCGCCCGCTCCCTGTGCATGCAGGCCTGCCGCTTATACTGTATCTGTCACCCCCTGGCCTAAGAGGGACGTTTTATTTCTCTATTTGGTGAGGTCAGGGTGTGATGTGGGGTGGGCATTCTATGTTGTCTATTTCTTTGTTATTGGCCGAGTATGGTTTCCAATCAGAGGCTAAGTCTATTGTTGTCTCTGATTGGGAATCAGACTTAGGCAGCCCTTTTTCCCACTTTCTGTGTTGGGATCTTGTTTTTGTTAGTTGCTGGTTTAGCGCTAGCATACTTTACGTGTCGTTTTTCTTTCTTGTTTTTTTGCTGTTCATTTACTTAATTCAAAATGTACTCCTACCACGCTGCACCTTGGTCTCATTCCGACGACAGCCGTAACAGTATCTCCAAACAATCAAAACATGTCAGATTACCCGTAGTCGCAAAAAACATGGAGGCTTCCCATCATACCTCACGTGATACGAAATATCTCAAGTTTGTGTTGGTGAGTCTAAAAACATGAAAACCTTCCTTCTACAAGCAGTAACATGATTCATAAGTTGGTTTTTACATCCATGTAATAACTCTCTCATTGGGCTGGAACATTTCCCGTGACGTGCGAGCTGTCCCGTCAGGTCGCCATCAGGAGTAAACAGTGGTGCATTGGATACAGTAACCTTCTGAGCTGGAGAGAAGAGCGCCGTGAGAAACAGAGAGAGAAAGAGAGAGAGAAAGGATGTGAGAGAGAAAGGATGAGAGAGAGAGGATGAGAGAGAGAGGATGAGAGAGAGAGATAGAGAGAGAGAAACAGAGAGAGAAAGAGAGAGAGAAAGGATGTGAGAGAGAAAGGATGAGAGAGAGAGGATGAGAGAGAGAGATAGAGAGAGAGAAACAGAGAGAGAAAGAGAGAGAGAAAGGATGTGAGAGAGAAAGGATGAGAGAGAGGATGAGAGAGAGAGAGAGAGAGAAACAGAGAGAGAAAGAGATGGAGAGAGAAAGAGACAGAGACAGAAATAGAGAGATATACAACGGAATGCTATTTGGCCCTAAACAGAGAGTTTACAGTGGCAGAATAACTGACCACTGTGACTGACCCACAATTAAGGAAAGCTTTGACTATGAGCATAGCCTTGCTATTGTGAAAGGCCACCTTAGGCAGACCTGGCTCTCAAGAGAAAACACACTGCCCACAAAACGAGATGGAAACTGAGCTGCACTTCCTAACCTGCTGCCAAATGTATGACCATATTAGAGACACAGATTTCCCTCAGATTACACAGATCCACAAAGAATTTGAAAACAAAATCCAATTTTGATAAGCTCCCATATCTATTGGGTGAAATACCACAGTGTGCCATCACAGCAGCAAGATTTGTGACCTGTTCACGTTTGTTTATTATCCATTTCACTTGCTTTGGCAATGTAAACATATGTTTTCCAAGCCAATAAAGACCTTTGAATAGATAGATAGAGAGATAGATAGAGAGATAGATAGAGAGATAGATAGAGAGATAGATAGAGAGATAGATAGAGAGATAGATAGATAGATAGATAGATAGATAGATAGATAGATAGATAGATAGATAGATAGATAGATAGAGAGTGAGTGAGTGAGTGAGTGAGTGAGTGAGTGAGTGAGTGAGTGAGTGAGTGTGAGAGAGAGAGAGAGAGAGAGAGAGAGAGAGAGAGAGAGAGAGAGAGAGAGAGAGAGAGAGAGAGAGGCAGAAACAAAGATAGAGAGAAACAAAGAGGGAGAGGGGGATGGGGAGAGAGAGGGGGGAGAGAGAGAGAGAGAGAGAGAGAGAAACAGAGAGACAGGGGCAAGATAGAAACAGCATTGAGAGACAGAAAGAAAAACTGGAGGCAGAAACAGCGATATAGAGAATCAGAGAGAGAAAGAGAGATAGATAGAGAGAGGATGAGGGAGAGAGGGAGACAAATAGTCTAAACACAGCCCCAGAGCTAGTGGCCTGTATCTGTCCATTTTAATTTAATTTTCTAATTATCTGATTACTGCCTCGTCTACCTTACGGACCCCCCACTAGCCCCATCTCTCTCCCCATCTCCCCTCTCTATCCCCCACTATCCCCCTCTCTCTTCCCATCTCCCCTCTCCACATCTCCCCCACTACCCCCCCCCTCTCTCCCTATCCCCCCCCCCCCCCCACTATCCCCTCTCTCTCCCCATCTCCCCTCTCCCATCTCCCCTCTCCAAATATAGGCCTTTTTCATGTCGACCACACCACAACCTAATCCTTTCACAAATTCACTTGTTCACTTGTTTGGAGAGAGAAAAGAGCATTGAACATTTAAAACTAATTTTAAAAACAATCCAGTTCATTTATTAAACAAAATTAACTAAAAAACCCAAACCCATTTATTAAACAAAATGTTTTTCAGACACACCATTAAAAAGTGTTGATATATTCGCATAATGTCTGGAAAGGAAAGTTGTTTTAACGTTGTCTTGTGTCCCACTTAAACGAGCCCATCAGAGAACCTTTCATCAACCTGTTTTTATTCTCAACAAGAGACCAGTTTTGTCTCTTTAATTTTTGTTTGTCCTCTGTCCTTTGTGTTCCGTTTTTTTGCCTGTGATGAGAGTGTGATAGGAGTTTGGCAGTAGTGGAAAAACTGGTATCATTGGATAATATGAAAAACAATGAGAGAGAGAGAAAAAGAGAGATAGGGAGAGAGAGAGAGGGAGGGGAGAGGGAGAGGGAGAGTGGGAGAGGGAGAGGGAGAGAGAGGGGGAGAGGGAGATGGAGAGAGGGGGAGCGAGAGAGAAGGAGAGGGAAAGGGAGAGAGGGAGAGAGACAGAAAGAGAGGGAGTGAATGAGAGGGAGAGAGAGACAGAGAGAGAGAATGAAAGGGAAAATGAATTGTAGAGGGAGAACTAGAAATAGAAACAAGACACTGGTTATCAAGGTGAGGAGGGTGGAGACACTGGTTATCAAGGTGAGGAGGGTGGAGACACTGGTTATCAAGGTGAGGAGGGTGGAGACACTGGTTATCAAGGTGAGGAGGGTGGAGACACTGGTTATCAAGGTGAGGAGGGTGGAGACACTGGTTATCAAGGTGAGGAGGGTGGAGACACTGGTTATCAAGGTGAGGAGGGTGGAGTGATACTGGTTATCAAGGTGAGGAGGGTGGAGTGATACTGGTTATCAAGGTGAGGAGGGTGGAGACACTGGTTATCAAGGTGAGGAGGGTGGAGACACTGGTTATCAAGGTGAGGAGGGTGGAGACACTGGTTATCAAGGTGAGGAGGGTGGAGTGATACTGGTTATCAAGGTGAGGAGGGTGGAGTGATACTGGTTATCAAGGTGAGGAGGGTGGAGACACTGGTTATCAAGGTGAGGAGGGTGGAGACACTGGTTATCAAGGT
>NC_074675.1:51659317-51679317 GCF_029448725.1 Salvelinus fontinalis
AGGCTCAGCCTCTCTCTGTTGTCTGATCGTTAAGTAACAGGGCTGCACTCACACACACACACACACACGCACACGCACGCGCACGCGCGCGCACACGCACACGCACACGCACACACACACACACACACACACACACACACACACACACACACACACACACACACACACACACACACACACACACACAGAGAGAGATAGGGCCACGTGTTCCAGAATATACTGCAAGTGTGTAACAGCGATTAGTCCTATCTGGTGTTTTCAATGATATAGAAACCCATCTTCAAATGGTCTTTGTTCCCTGTACAAAGTAGGGTGGAGTTGGGAAACTGTTATCCTAGTAGTAGCCTACAAAATAATTTCAATTCGATTCGGGTGTATTTTGACACAGCGTTGAGGCGTGACAAGCGAATGGTTAACACAGACACTGACCGCGCTTTTCTCGCTTGTGGTGTAGGAAGTACACGGAGAGACGTTCATTTCAAAGGGTCAGACATACAGCCAATTACACGTGTCCTAAGAAGCACCGTGTTGTCACATAAATAATCCATCAGATGATGTTACTTCCTGGTTGGAAGTACGATCGTAACTCAGACTGACACGCGTCAGGTCGTAGAGACTGACAGAATCCTAAATGGAAATGAAGGATGAACAAGTTAAGTAACTAAATGACACAGCCTCGACTGTGACTGCCACAGCAACCCCTAACAGCTAACGACATGGTAGCAATATCCAGAAGTGAACATGGCCCAAGGTGGCACATTTCACACACACACACACACACACACACACACACACACACACACACACACACACACACACACACACACACACACACACACACACACACACACACACACACACACACACACACACACACACGCAGACACACGCAGACACACACACACGCAGACACACACACACACACGCAGACACACACACACACAAACAGTTGAATGCACGAGTGCACAAGAGCACACAACACCAACAAACACACACAAAGCAGCACTAATGCCCAGATAGCATTACCACGCGATTGTTGTCAGCCACAAGACTGGATACATGTGAAAAGCGGCATAACTGCCTCCCCTAAGCGACACACACACAAACACACACACACACACCCACACACACACAACTACACACTCCCTCCCCACCACTTCCTCCCTGAGGGGAAGTGATCTGTGACTCGTCAGTGTTCTGCACACATCGGAGTCGACAGCACACACAACACCGCCAGGCCAGAGTTAAGGTTCCACATGGTCACACACCACAGCGGCCAATCGCCAAGCAGCATAAACACCATAGAGATAGAATGTAATGCTGTGGTAAACACAATGAAACAGACAAGCAACACATCATTGTAGATGTATGTCTATCAGACAGACAAGCAGCACATCTCTTTAGCTGTATGTCTATGGGACAGACAAGCAACACATCATTGTAGATGTATGTCTATCAGACAGACAAGCAGCACATCTCTGTAGCTGTATGTCTATCGGACAGACAAGCAGCACATCTCTGTAGCTGTATGTCTATGGGACAGACAAGCAGCACATCTCTTTAGCTGTATGTCTATGGGACAGACAAGCAGCACATCTCTTTAGCTGTATGTCTATGGGACAGACAAGCAGCACATCTCTTTAGCTGTATGTCTATGGGACAGACAAGCAACACATCTCTTTAGCTGTATGTCTATCAGACAGACAAGCAACACATCATTGTAGATGTATGTCTATGGGACAGACAAGCAACACATCTCTGTAGATGTATGTCTATGGGACAGACAAGCAGCACATCTCTGTAGATGTATGTCTATCAGACAGACAAGCAGCACATCATTGTAGATGTATGTCTATCAGACAGACAAGCAGCACATCTTTACAGCTGTGTGCCTATCGTAGTGTTCGGTGCCAGTGTGGTATACATTTTTGCTTCCTCCTACTGGTCATATTCTAGTACAATCTATTAGATTCAAAGGCGCAGTCACAGTTTACGAGAGGCGAGAGGGTTTTTGAACACAATTTGAAAAGGGTTTTGTATGGACGGAAAAAATAAGTTAAAATATGATGTTGTAAGGTGAGGAGTAACATTTGGGAGGTTGTGTTGGTGTGATTTCCTGTGAACTCATTTTGAATTCGATTTTTTTTTAACCTTTATTTAATAAATAGGTTTAATACAATACAGTGGGGTGTTTCTATGAGAAATCTGTTTACCTCAGTTAAATCATCCCACTGGGAAAAAAATGTTTTGAATCAACGTTGTTTTTACATAATTTCCACCCCAAAATATACATGTCCATTTCCTTTCCAAAACAACCCCTAGCCCCTCCCACCTAGGCACTTGTGTAGATCTGAAAGGATTGGATGGGTATAAACAATATGTCAGAATTACAACTAGCCTATCATAGTGGAGCTACTACTAGACCCTACAGCAGGGATAGATTCAGCCGCGAGACGGTTTTTATTTATTTTTTACTATATTAAATCGTTGAATCGAGTGGGAAACTAATTGTATTTGCAAAAAGTCATCAACGTAGGGCATTTTGTGTTTTTCTCACCCAACTTTTAACTTCTTAAGGCTATGCCCATTTTTTCTCCACGTCCTGTCTGAATGACGTGCCCAAAGTAAACTGCCTGTAGCTCAGGCCCTGAAGCTAGGATAAGCATATAATTGGCACCATTGGAAAGAAAACACTTTGAAGTTTGTAGAAATGTTAACCTGTCTAGGATCAGCGTGGCGCTAGCGGCACACCCCCCCCCCCCCCACTGAAAAACCAGTGCCGCGAAATTCAAAAAAAATATTTTTTTTAAATATTTAACTTTCACACATTAAAGTCCAATACAGCTAATGAAAGACACAGATCTTGTGAATCCAGTCAACATTTCCGATTTTTAAAATGTTTTACAGGGAAGACACAATATGTAAAGATGTACATCTATTACCTAAAAACACATTAGCATAATCCACCATCTTTTATTTGTCCACCAACACCAGTAGCCATCACCAATTCGGCTAAACTAAGATATTTATAGCCCCTAACCAACAAAAAAACTCATTAGATGACAGTCTGATAACATATTTATGGTATGGGATAGGTTTTGTTAGAAAAAAGTGCATATTTCAGGTAGATGGCATAGTTTACAATTGCACCCACCATCACAAATGGACTAGAATAATTACAATGAGCAACGTGTTTACCTAACTACTAATCATCAAACATTTCGTAAAAATACACAGCATACACGAATCGAAAGACACAGATCCTGTGAATACAGACAATATTTCAGATTTTCTAAGTGTCTTACAGGGAAAACACAATAAATCGTTATATTAGCTTAGCACATAGCAATTAGCAGCCCAGCATTGATTCTAGCCAAAGTGAGCGATAAAAGTCAACATCGCCAAAAGATATTAATTTTTTCACTAACCTTCTCAGAATTCTTCCGATGACACTCCTGTAACATCACATTACAACATGCATATACAGTTTGATCGAAAATGTTTATATTTAGCCACCAAAATCATGGTTAGACAATGTGAAATGTAGACAAGCTGGTAAAGAAAAAGTCCTTGCGCCACTTAGACAGTGATCTACTCTTATACATAAATACTCATAAACGTGACTAAAAAATATAGGGTGGACAGAGATTGATAGACAATTTAATTCTTAATACAATTGCGTTATTACATTTTTTAATTTATCCTTACTTTTCAATACAGTTTGCGCCAAGCGAAGCTACGTCAAAAAACATGGCGTCCTAAGCCACTAAAATGTTTCGACAGAAACACGATTTATCATAATAAAAATGTCCTACCTTGAGCTGTTCTTCCATCAGTATCTTGGGCAAAGGATCCTTTCTTGGGAGAAATCGTCTTTTGGTGGAAAGCTGTCCTCTTGCCATGTGGAAATGTCAACTGCGTTCGGGATGAACTGAAAAGCGTGCCCAACTTTTCACATCGTTGCAAAAATAAATGTCCCAAAATCGCACTAAACGGATATAAATTGCTATAAAACGCTTTAAATTAACTACTTTATGATGTTTGTAACTCCTATAACGAGTGAAAAGATGACCGGAGAAATATAACAGGCTAAACTAACGCTTGGAACAGGAGAGGGTCGGTGTCTTCCACGCGCGTTACGCAGCAAGAAAAGACTTGCTAGCTAAAGGTTTTTTTCATTTGTAGTGCCTGTGAACGCGCAATCGACCCCATTGGAATCGTCATCACGTAAAGGCATCCAGGGGAAGACGTAAGAAGTGTCCGTATAGTCATAGCAACGACAGTGCCCTTTTAACTGACTTCAGAAAAGTGGCCAACATTTCTCAAATCTGACTCCATGTCAGGGAAATTGCTGTAGAATGGGCTCTGTTCCACTTAGAGACAAAATTTCAACTCCTATAGAAACTATAGACTGTTTTCTATCCAATAATAATAATAATATGCATATTGTACGATCAAGGATTTTGTGGGAAGCCGTTTAAAAAATTAGCCAAATTAGCATAAATAGTCTAAACAGCGCCCCCATCCCCAACAGGTTAAAATAATATAGGAGAATATAACACAATAGATATGGTAGCTCCCTGCACGCAATTCCATGGCTTCCACAGGGTGTCATGTTCAAGGTTTCAGGCTTGTAACTTCAAAAACAAATACGAATTATCAGTTTGAGCAGAAGGACACAGTCTTAGAAATTCGTGTTTGCGTGTGCATGAAGAAATTACGCAGCTGCTAAAATCGTTTTTCTATTGAACATACTTCTTTCCATAAGAAATATTATAGTTTGATTGCATTTTAGGGTATCTGAGGAGTAAATAGAAACATATATATATATTTTTTTTTTATTATTTTTTTTATCCCCTTTTCTCCCCAATTTTAATGGTATCCAATCGCTAGTAATTACTATCTTGTCTCATCGCTACAACTCCCATACGGGCTCGGGAGAGACGAAGGTCGAAAGCCATGCATCCTCCGAGGCACAACCCAACCAAGCCGCACTGCTTCTTTAACACAGCGTGCCTCAAACCCGGAAGCCAGCCGCACCAATGTGTCGGAGGAAACACCGTGCACCTGTCCCCCTTGACTAGCGCTCACTGCGCCCAGCCCGCCACAGGAGTCGCTGGAGCGCGATGAGACAAGGAAATCCCTACCGGCCAAACCCTCCCTAACCCGGACGATGCTAGCCCAATTGTGCGTCACCCCACGGACCTCCCGGTCGCGGCCGGCTGCGACAGAGCCTGGGGGCGAACCCAGAGACTCTGGTGGCGCAGTTACCACTGCGATGCAGTGCCCTAGACCACTGCGCCACCCGGGAGGCCAATAGAAACATATTTTGACTTGGTGAAACAAAGTTTAGGGGTAGATTTTCGGATTCCTTTCTCTGCAAGCTGAACAGGTGGATTACTCAAATCGATGGTGCCAAATAAACTGACTTTTTGGGATATAAAGAAGGATTTTATCTAAAGAAACGACACTACATGTTATAGCTGGGACCCTTTGGATGACAAATCAGAGGAAGATTTTCAAAAAGTAAGTGAATATTTAATCGTTATATGTGAATTTATGAAACCTGTGCCGGTGGAAAAATCTTTAGTTGTGGGGCGCCGTCCTCAAAGAATCGCATGGCATGTTTTCGCTGTAATAGGTGCTGTAAATCGAACAGTGCAGTTAGATTAACAAGAATGTAAGCTTTCAGACGATATAAGACACTTATATGTACATACAGTTGAAGTCAGAAGTTTACATACACTTATGTTGGAGTCATTAAAACTCGTTTTTCAACCACTCCACAAATTTCTTATTAACAAACTATAGCTTTGGCAATTCGGTTAGAATATCAATTGCCTTGGGTCACAAGTTTACATACACTAAGTTGAATGTTCCTTTAAAAAGCTTAGAATATTCCAGTAAATTATGTCATCGCTTTAGAAGCTTCTGATAGGCTAATTGACATGATTTGAGTCAATTGGTGGTGTACCTGTGGATGTATTTCAAGGCCTACCTTCAAATTCAGTGCCTCTTTGCTTGACATCATGGGAAAATCAAAAGAATCAGCCAAGACCTCAGAAAAGAATTGTAGACCTCCACAAGTCTGGTTCATCCGTGGGAGCAATTTCCAAATGCCTGAAGGTACCATGTTCATCTGTACAAACAATAGTACTCAAGTATAAACACCATGGGACCACGCAGCCATCATTCCGCTCAGGAAGGAGACGCGTTCTGTCTCCTAGAGATGAACGTACCTTGGTGCGAAAAGTACCAATCAATCCCAGAACAACAGCAAAGGAAACCGGTACAAAAGTATCCATATCCACAGCAAAACGGTTTGCAACTGCACATGAGGACAAAGATCCTACTTTTTGGGGAAATGTCCTCTGGTCTGATGAAACAAAAATAGAACTGTTTGGCCATAATGACCATCGTTATGTTTGGAGGAAAAAGGGGGGATGCTTGCAAGCCGAAGATCATCATCCAAACCGTGAAGCACGGGGGTGGCAGCATCATGTCGTGGGGGTGCTTTGCTGCAGGGGTCCCTGGTGCACTTCACAAAATTGATGGCATCATGAGGTAGGAAAATTATGTGGATATATTGAAGCAACATCTCAAGACATCAATCAGGAAGATAAAGCTTTGTCGCAAATGGGTCTTCCAAATGGACAATGACCTCAAGCGTACTTCAAAAGTTGTGGCAAAATGGCTTAAGGACAACAAAGTCAAGGTATTGGAGTGGCCATCACAAAGCGCTGACGTCAATCCTATAGAAAATTTTTGAGCAGAACTGAAAAAGTGTGTGCGAGTAAGTAGGCCTACAAACCTGACTCTGTTATACCAGCTCTGTCAGGAGGAATGGGCAAAAATTCACCCAACTTATTGTGCAAAGCTTGTGGAAGGCTACCCGAAACGTTTGAAACAAATTAAGCAATTTTAAAGGCAATGCTACCAAATACTAATTGATTGTATGCAAACTTCTGAACCACTGGGAATGTGATGAATGAAAAGCTGAAATAAATCATTCTCTCTAATATTACTCTGACATTTCACATTCTTAACCTGTTTGGGCTGCAGGGGCAGTATTGAGTAGCCAGATAAAAGGTGCCCATTTCAAACGGCCTCGTACTCAATTCTTGCTCGTACAATATGCATATTATTATTACTATTGGATAGAAAACACTCTCTAGTTTCTAAAACCGTTTGAATTATATCTGTGAGTAAAAAAGAACTCATTTGGCACAAACTTCCTGACCAGGAAGTGGAAAGTCTGAAAACTATGCTCTCTTCTAGGTCCTGCCTATAAATGGGCATGATACTTATTAGTATACATCCACGTCATACACCTTCCCCTAGATGCCAAGAGGCAGTGAGAGAAGAAATGGAGTGTTTATCTTGTTCTGAGTTGGAATAAATCCTCTTGGAATGACGTGTCACCCATTTCCTGTTTTCAGGAAAGCGCGAGAAGGAACCGGGGATTGCCTTATGAAAAGCTGTCGTTATAGGCGACTACTATCTCCGGCTTTGAGTTTATTTGATACATGTGACAATATCATCGTAAAGTATGTTTTTTCAATATAGTTTAATCAGATTATTGAAATTTTTTCGGGAGTTTTGCTATGTTCCGTTCTCTGAGTTTGTTGACATGGAGAGATTCGCGCCACTTGGCAAGTGTGCTTGCTAAATCGAGAGGGATGAAGGCCGTTCTAAATCCAAACAACGATTGTTCTGGAAAAAGGACCCCTTGCACAACATTCTGATGAAAGATCAGCAAAAGTAGGACCCATTTTATGATGCTATTTCATATATCTGTCGAACATGTTGTGCTAGTCATTTGCGCCTAGCTTTTGGGTACTCTCTCGCTATACCTAAGCTGGATGTCGTAATGAAGTTATTTTTAGAATTCTAACACGGCGATTGCAATAAGAACTCGTGTATCTATCATTTCCTATACAACATGTATTTTTTAGTTATGTTTATGAATAGCTATTTGGTCAGAATATGTGTGTCAGAAAAAGTATCAGAAAAATATCCGGACGTTGTGGGAAAAATATGCTACATTAGCACAATGTATAACCACTGATTTCAGCTCTAAATATGCACATTTTCGAACAAAACATAAGTGTATATATAACCTGATGTTATAGGACTGTCATCTGATGAAGCTTATCAACGTCAGTCAAAAATTATATATCTTTTGCTTGTTTGTCACGATCGCTAACTTTTGCTACTGGGAAATGGCTTGTTTTTCTGGCTATTGTGGTAAGCTAATATAACGCTATATTGTGTTTTCGCTGTAAAACACTTAATAAATCGGAAATATTGGCTGGAATCACAAGATGCCTGTCTTTCATTTGCTGTACACTATGTATTTTTCAGAAATGTTTTATGATGAGTATTTAGGTATTTGACATTGGTGTCTGTAATTATTCTGGCTGCTTTCGGTGCAATTTCTGATTGTAGCTGCAATGTAAACTATGATTTATACCTGAAATATGCACATTTTCCGAAAGAAACATAGATTTATTGAATAACATGTTATAAGACTGTCATCTGATGAAGTTGTTTGTTGGTTGGTTCTTGGTTCTTGGTTAGTTAGGTTGGCTTTGTGCATGCTACCTGTGCTGTGAAAAATGTCTGTCCTTTTTTGTATTTGGTGGTGAGCTAACATAAATATACGTGCTGTTTTCGCTGTAAAACATTTAAAAAATCGGACATGTTGGCTGGATTCACAAGATGTGTACCTTTCATTTGCTGTATTGGACTTGTTAATGTGTGAAAGTTTAATATTTCTAAAACATATATTTTGAATTTGGCGCCCTGCACTTGAAGTGGCTGTTGCCATATTGTGGCCGGCCTCGGGCTTGCAGCCAGAAGAAGTGTTAAAATAAAGTGGTGATCCTAACTGACCTAAGACAGGGAATTTTTACTAGGATTAAATGTCATGAATTGTGAAACTAAGTTTAAATGTATTTGGCTAAAGTGTATGTAAACTTCCGACTTCATCTGTAAATGTTTAAAATCCATAAAATGTCTGATTATTTATATGAATTGCGCTACCTCCAATTTCACTGGAATGTCCCTGGAATTTAGGATCGGGACACCGATAACACCGATCCTAAATTCAATGACTCCGTAATTTAAAAAAATATATATTTCACGTTGAATTCCCGTTAGTTGATAACTCACCAAAGTGTAAATCTAAGCTAGACGTTGAACGGACGACTGTGCCCAGCAGGTACCTCAGTGGTTCAGCCTCAACTTTTTGAAATATAAAACTATGGGAGCAACTCTCTCACATTAGGCAGATAAAGATTCAGATTACATTTGTCAAGAGCTGGCGCATCATACAAAAGGAATCCCTCCATTGCAAAATTAACTTAATCTCTCTCTTTTCCAAAGCACAAGACGCATAACTGTCTGATGAAAGCATATTGTTTTCTCCCACTTCAGATCCTTCTTCACGTCTGTGGAAGACTTTCTCTTTTGCTTTTGGTTTCTTCTTCCAAAGATTTCAACAAGCACTACAGCGTTTTTTCTTTTCTTGTCGCAGTAAAATAATTAATAAACTTAGAAAGAAGTTTACTGTCTGTGCAGAAAAGAAGAAAAGTGAAGACGGTAAAAAGTGAAACAAATCCCTTTATCTGTAGCAGACATTCATACAGTCAATACAAATTCACCCTTTTCAGAAGTATTTTTCCAGTTAGTTCTATTGTTCAATATTGTGTTGCTTCCTTCCATTGTGCTCGGTATTGTTTTGTCTGCGGAGCTAAATCACATGAGGGGGGGGGGGGGGGGGGTGAAATTGAATTGTATTGACACGTTATCTAATTGCTGTGAATGAGAAAATATAGATGTTAGCCAAAAGAACGTCTCACAAAGCTGATGACGGTGAAGTTATTACCACTACCTGATATTTCAAATTCAATTATTTGTCTAATCTATCCCGAAGAGAAGAAATTAAATACTAAAATATGTGTTTTTTAGATGCTGTTGTGGTTGCTGATCTAGGACCAATTCTGATCTAGGACCAGTTCCCCATGTCCATTCATTATAATCTAAAAGGCTAAACTGATCATAGATCAGCATTAATCTCCTACTCTGAGACTTTAAAAAAATATTTTAAAAAACTCGTAATCAACACAGGCAAGTTTTAAATCTCAATGAAGTCTGAACTAGAAACCCTTTTGTCACGTTCTGACCATAGTTCTTTTGTATTTTCTTTGTTTTAGTGTGGTCAGGGCGTGAGTTGGGTGGGTAATCTATGTTTTCTATTTCTGTGTTGGTTTTCTGTGTTTGGCCTGATATGGTTCTCAGAGGCAGGTGTTTGTCGTTGTCTCTGATTGGGAACCATATTTAGGTAGCCTGTTTTGTCTTTGGTTTGTGGGTGTTCAGTGTTTGTCGCCACACGGTACTGTTTTGTTTGTTCACTTCGTTTATTGTTTTGTGCCAGTGTTCAGTTTTGTTTATTAAAAGGACATGAACACTTACCACGCCGCACCTTGGTCCGATCCTTCTTCCACCACAGACGATTGTTACACCTTGATTCATCTGATGTACTGTTATGTATGTTCTATCTCGGTCCTGATTGGTAGGAAGCTTCAGGGAACAGTTATGTATGTTCTATCTCGGTCCTGATTGGTAGGAAGCTTCAGGGAACAGTTATGTATGTTCTATCTCGGTCCTGATTGGTAGGAAGCTTCAGGGAGCAGTTATGCATGTTCTATCTCGGTCCTGATTGGTAGGAAGCTTCAGGGAACAATTATGTATGTTCTATCTCGGTCCTGATTGGTAGGAAGCTTCAGGGAACAATTATGTATGTTCTATCTCGGTCCTGATTGGTAGGAAGCTTCAGGGAACAGTTATGTATGTTCTATCTCGGTCCTGATTGGTAGGAAGCTTCAGGGAACAGTTATGTATGTTCTATCTCGGTCCTGATTGGTAGGAAGCTTCAGGGAACAGTTATGTATGTTCTATCTCGGTCCTGATTGGTAGGAAGCTTCAGGGAGCAGTTATGTATCACATGAAATAGACATAGAACCACTGCAACGGTCTCATCTTTCAAAATGACCAACCTCTTTACATAAGGGTTGGGCAGTATACCGTATATACCGTATACCATGTTACTTCCAAATAACCATGGTATAATTTTCAGTAACATCAAAATCTAATTTGTGTTTTTTTTTGCTGTTGTAAATGTTAATATTTTGTACTTATTAAATTAATACATACGGTCAGCTCGTGCACTATGTAACAGATAAATCAGATTGCGTTCTTCATTTCACCTGTTATTATTTTTCATTGTGTGTACCCGCCAGTAGTACCGTAAACCCGGTAACATCTGGGTACGGCCCAACCGTACTTCACTCGCTTCCTCTTTTCTTCTTCTACTGTCTTTATAAACTACAGGCTGGTTCAGTACATGCTAATTAGACAGTCATTTTCTCAACACAGCACAATGTACTAATCTCACTGATTGGTCCTCTGTTTCAGACGGCTCAGCAGACAACTGCTTCTCCTCCTTGAATATCTTCCTTTTTTCTCCCTCCATTGTTCCATTGGCTTTCTTTCTTGGCCTGGTACAGAGAGTGTCATGGATAGAGGGATGGATGGAAAAGAACTGGAATGAGGAGAGAAACGGGTTGGCAGCAAGCCCAACAACAAAGCAGGAGAAAAGATAGAACAAGAGGGGATAAGGAAGGCAGGGATGGTGAAGTGAGGAAAAGTTACACAATAAAGAGACACAAAAAGAGGAGAGGAGACTGGGAGAGAGAGAGATAGAGGGAGATAAAGAGAGAGGGAGAGATAGAGGGAGATAAAGAGAGAGAGAGAGAGAGATAGATATATAGGGAGATAAAGAGAGAGAGATAGATAGAGGGAGATAAAGAGAGAGAGAGATAGAGGGATATAAAGAGAGAGAGAGAGATAAAGAGAGAGAGAGATAGAAAGAGAGAGAGAGAGGGAGATAAAGAGAAAGAGAGAGCGATAGAGGGAGAGCGAGAGAGATACAGATAGAGGGAGAGAGAGAGAGAGAGAGAGAGAGGGAGATACAGAGAAAGAGAGAGAGATAGAGGGAGAGCGAGAGAGATAAAGATAGAGGGAGAGAGAGTTTGAGAGAGAGAGAGAGAGAGAGAGAGAGAGAGAGAGGGAGATAAAGAGATATTTGGGGGATAAAGAGAGAGAGAGATATATAGGGCGATAAAGAGAGAGAGAGATGGAGGGAGAGAGAGAGAGAGAGTTATAACTGTTGGTGTCTATGTGGGAGTGTTGCAGGGCTCCGGGACGCCCTGTGGTAATCTGCAGGGTTGTGATCTGATTCTACAGGACCTCACAGGTGTGACGTGCTTTAGATCCTCCAATTCAAACATACACCAGAGAAAGTAGTGTGGGAGAAAGTAGGGAAACATACTATACCCTTAGAATCCTAAAACAAAATGAGCAGTCATGTATAATTAAAATGCACTAGTATGCATTTGCTAATAACAATTGACAGACTCTAAAAACAACAAGTACAGCCTTTCTCAGACTCTGAGACCCCGATCCCACACACACAAGATGGCCGTGAGACATCAACAAGACTTTCCTCATTTGCTATTAATGAGCCCAGAGCTCCATCTATTACAATCAGCCTGATAAATCAGTGTTTTACCTCCATTTGCATTCCTCTATTCATTAGGCGGTCTGCCCCAAACACAAACGTCGCTATGCTTCTGACTGGGAATGAATATGGAGCGAATAAATAAATTAGACTTGAAACCAAACGAGGAGAAAAGCAGAAACCAGTCCCTATAGTTTATTTATGACATGGATAGCAAGTCGACACAAACAACCACATACGAATGTTAATTAAGCCTGAAAGAGAGAAGGAATCTCGTTAAGAGAGAAATTGATTAATTCGAGGACAGATGGACAGATGGAGAGAGAGAGAGAGGGGGGAACATTTTGACTGGAAGAAGGAGGAGGAAGTTTGGATTGAATAACTTTTAAATATTGAAAAAAAAAACTAATTGTAGAACGCTCAGAGTTAGAGCTGGATCAATAGGAATCCCAGACGGTTGGGAAAACAACGCTACATGAACCCCAGAATGACCGACTAAATCCATTTCCCAAAATCAAATCGACTCTGTCACTAATGTATCATCGTCGCCGTAATTGGTTATAATACGTTTTAGAAAATGGTGGGAGCAATTAAAGGAGGCTAAACGGATAGGATACCTTAGGGAGGAAAGAGGAAGCAATAGTGGATGGGTAAAGGACAGGAAAGAAAGAGGAGAGAGTTTTGAACCAAGATAACGAAGTCTCCTTTCCTTTCTCTACCGTACAGTAGGAGAGAGAGAATTGATGAAGGCATGAATAGGAATCTTATTTTTTTTTTTATCATATGAAATTGAGAGGGCCTGGTGGAGAATTGGACACCCCTTATGACGACTAGATTAAGAATCACACGGATACACTGTCAGACATGGCATGTTCATAGATAAACTCACAAATTAAGTTTTGTAAATTATTTTTGAGACAGAGGGGACGATGCAATGCTGTGCCCCTCATTGTTGTGCCAATTCTAGTGCCTTACAGTCTCATTCGCAAACCTATCTCCGGTGTTGAGGGAACATGTTAACAAACCCGGGCGCATGGTGGTGTCCACATTGATCGTGTCCCTGCTACGAAAATATCTGGGTATCTGGATAGATGAAAATCTGTCTTTTAAAAAGCGTATTGATGAGTTAGCTAAGAAGCTGAGAATAAACATGGGCTTCTTCTATAGAAATAGGTCATGCCCCTCATTGAATAGTGAAAGCAGATTATTCAGTCGATGTTCCTATTGGTCCTAGACTATGGCGACTTCATCCATATGAACGTAGCTGCCACTTCATTAAAGCCGTTAGATTTATTATAGTTTATCATTATGCACTGTGCTTAATTACAGGTGACAGTTTTAGTACACATCACTGCATTCTCTACCAGAAAGTTGGTTAGCCCTCTGTGATGTCATCACTGCATTCTCTACCAGAAAGTTGGTTAGCCCTCTGTGATGTCATCACTGCATTCTCTACCAGAAAGTTGGTTAGCCCTCTGTGATGTCATCACTGCATTCTCTACCAGAAAGTTGGTTAGCCCTCTGTGATGTCATCACTGCATTCTCTACCAGAAAGTTGGTTGGCCCTCTGTGATGTTTACAGGAAGCCCCACTGTCCCCAACATCATTACTAATCTTTAGACATACGAGTCACCACCCCCAGTCTCAGGGATGGTTAACACTGGAAATTATTCTGGTCTGTATTGAGTTAGGTAAATTAGCTTAAAAAATGTTTGCACCTTATTTGTGGAACAAGCATTGTTCTTCAATGTGAAGTTCTGGTGCCTTTAGGGCAATTCAGAAAGCTGATGGAGGACCTTATTACTGATGAATGTGTTTGTTGTTCTTTCAGCTTGCATTTTGTATTTATATTTTGATATGTGTGTCTTTTCTGTAATTTCTGTAATTCAGGGCTCATCTGTAAAAGAGACCTTAGTCTCAGTTTGACTCCCTGATAAAAATAAAAGTTATATTTAAAAATGTCAGGAGTCATTATGGTAAACATCTGAGGCCAGTTGCTCCATGATCGTTTCGATGGTGTAACACTATTTTAATTATACATGCGGTATCGAACCAGTCCAACAGGTAATCAAGGCAGTTTAAATATTAATGAGGTCATAGTCAGCTTTAGACAACAGTGAGAAGTCCAGGGAGAAATCTACAAACAGGAGAATAATCCAAATCATTCAGCCACCAGAAATTAAATGAGGAACGATTTTACCCGTTCAGTTTGTTAGACGGTGTAATCATCCAAAGGAAAACAATCCACATGAGAAAACCCGCAAAAAAATATATAAGCAGGCCTTAGAAATAGTCTTCAACAATGTGCTTCTTTAAAACACTAGTCCACAGAGAAAACTTCTCGAACAATCAATACAATAGCACTTAACAGTCTTTGAGAATGTCTTAATTTGTATGGAGTTGAGAACTACTGTAGGGCTTTAAACTAAAAACAGTTTCCAAGTTCTAACTAAATTCTAACTTTATAAGAGAAAGTGGTTTTAAAAATAAATCAATTCTACTCAGACCGCTACATATTGCCTACTACCATAGAAGTATACCTAATGTCCAGTTACGTGAGCTCACCGTCTCATCTTCTGTGTAACAAAGCCGAAGCATGGCAACAGACAGTGAAACAACCGGGCCTGTTTTACGAGGAGAGGCTAGACTCTTCTGGATGCTTCCGCAGTGAGCTGGGACTGGGATAGAGGTTCGATATTACTGAGGAGAGGCTAGACTCTTCTGGATGCTTCCGCAGTGAGCTGGGACTGGGATAGAGGTTTGATATTACTAAGAGCAGTGTTTCACTGCATTGTAATAAAGGACTACTGGCCAAAGTGTTTAAGAGAACTGTCACTGTTAAATGTAGCTGTAGCTCAGAGACACCAGCATGTGAAACTCAGTCAAAGAGCTAGAACATAACTAAGATCTTCATTTTTCTTTATTGTTTTCCTTCCTTCCTTCCTTCCTTCTTTCTTTCCATCTTTTTCTTCCTTCCTTCCTTCCTTCCTTCCTTCCTTCCTTCCTTCCTTCCTTCCTTCCTTCCTTCCTTCCTTCTTTCCTTCCTTCCTTCCTTCCATCTTTTTCTTTCTTTCCTTCCTTCCTTCCTTCCTTCCTTCCTTCCTTCCTTCCTTCCTTCCTTCTGTCTCTCGTGCACCACACACTCATTATATCTATCTCTCTATCTGCTGCCATCTCATCCTCCCCTCCCTCACTATTACTCTCTCTCTCTTCTTTTTTAAATCCCTCCCTCCCTCCCTCCGTACATCCAACCCACCTAGGGGCTGTGCTGATCTCCTATCAGGAGTTGCTTTGTCTTTCAGGTGATAATTAGCAGAGTATTGTTGTTGTGTGGCTAATCAGACCATTTCGCTTTGGGAAAGAGGGGTGTGTGTGTGATGTGCATTATGATAGGAAATATGAGTCTGTTTCTAAGCTTAGAGATAGAGCATAAGATTAATTTAAATACTTTCCCATATGGGAGGACTTCATGTGAATTATGAGCTCAAAATCGTTGATTGCTAATTGTAAAATGTATGAGTCTTAACGCTATTAAAGTACATCCATCACAGTACAACGCTTTACTGTTCCACAGAGCAGAAACATATCTGTTTTTAATACACAAGATATTTCAAAGGGTTAACCAAAGTCTTCGTCGAGAACGATGTGATTTCGGAGTTATGACAACGCGAGACGAACCAAAAGCCAGATCCTCTATGTAGATAGGGAACACGCTGGAGTGGAAATGATCAAGTAAAAATCACAAACACTGGTCTAAAATTACCATGATGAATGCAATTTGGGATCATTTGTGAAAAGATTGCAGGCCTTCCTATTCAGCCGGGCCATTCTGCTTCCTGCTAGCCCTCTCCAGCATCATCTGCTGCTATCGTAGTTCTGTCAATGTTTTTCACAATGGTAATTGTGTGAGCCGCTGTCGTGGTGTTCAAGCCTCCAAATTCAAGTGGTTGAAATCCAATGATACATACAAACCCTGGATTGTGGATTGCTATGTAATGTTCAATGAGAGATTTTGATGCCACCGGTCGGCCATATTGTCACTCCCCGGAAGAAGAAGTCCTCCATAGGAATGAATGGAATTCTACAGTTTTTCAATTGAATGTTTCAAGGACAAAATGTGATGTTATTTTTTAGTTATAGTGGGGACAGTAACAGTAATAGTAAATTATACTCTAAGGAAAATATTTTTCAATATTTGTGTATGTTTTTTTGTTTATTTAGCTCACATAATATACTTTTTAACCTATGCATTAAGGTGTCTGTAATAGAATAAACGTAAGAAAAACAAATGTAGACATTGTTTAGTAAAGGCATTTCTATACCTTCCAAAATATTGTTTACACTGGTGGGGGAGTACCAAGATGGAGGTACGGGGCATCAAAACAGCGCGTCCCTTGACCCTCTAGTGTATATATAAATCATTGATAATATCCAATTGAAGCGGGAAAGCGGATAGAATCCTCTTTGCTTTTGTTTATTCTTTGGGCCTGATTATCCCTGATAGATTATCATGGGCAGCTTGGTGGACACACCAACACACAGTGAGCAGGATTTCAGTTGATGTTAAAAAATTATCTTGACTAATAATATAACTACATTCATCAATCTGACTCCATGTTTTATATGAATCAATTATATTGTACATACATGTATATCCATAGTTATAGCCAGCTTGTGAGTCTACAGAGAAAGACAGAGTAAATGACTATCAACTAAAAAGATGTAACGCGGTTAACTGTCTTCAGTTCAGAATAATATCTAAAAGGTAAAACATTTAATGTGTGTCTGCACACAGATAGAGCTTAAGGTATCAGCAAATTCACTGCCCTTTTTACAAAATTCCAGAGAACAACAGGAAAGTGTATTATTAAACACTGAGGATACAAAACATTAGGAACACCTGCTCTTTCAGTGACATAAGACTGACCAGGTGAATCCAGGTGAAAGCTATGATCCCTTATTGATGTCACTTGTTCAATCCACTTTAAATCAGTCTAGATACAAGGGAGGAGACGGGTTAAAGCAGGATTTTTAAGGTTTGAGAAAATTGGAGACGTGGATGTGGTCAAGAAGGTTGATGACATCTGTTCCTCATGCACTCAGCCTATTGAGTCCACTGGTCCCACTCACACAGAACTACCCAGAAGCCTTGGCAGATATGTCAGCTTGGATGTCGCCCCGCCACCTCAAGCTCAACCTCGAACAAGACTCTTCCTCCCGGGGAAGGCCTTCCTTCGCAAAGACCTCTCCATCACGGTTGACAACTCCACAGTGTTGCCCTCCCAGAGTGCAAAGAACCTTAGCGTGACCCTGAACAACACCCTATAGTTCTCTGCAAACATCAAAGCAGTGACTGCAGGTTCATGCTCTACAACATCCGTAGAGTACGACCCTACCTCACACAGGAAGCGGTACAGGTTCTAATCCAGGCACTTGTCCTCATCCGTCTGGACTACTGTCACTCGCTGTTGGCTGGACTCCTCACTCTTGGCATCAGACCCTTGCACCCTATCCAGAACGCTGCAGCTCGCCTGGTTTTCAACCTTCCCAAGTTCTCTCCTGTCCCTGCTTCTCCACACACTCCACTGGCTGCCAGTCGAAGCTCACATCCACTACAAGACCATGGTGCTTACCTACGGATCAGCAAGAGGAACTGCTCCTCCCTACCTTCAGGCTATACACAAATCCTACACCCCAACACGAGCACTTTGTTCTGGTCTGTTGGCCCTCCCACCCCTACGGGAAGGCAGCTCCAGGTCATCCCAGACCAAGCTCTTCTCTGTCCTGGCACCTGTGATTGATCCAGCTTCCCTTGAAGCTAGGTCAGCAGAGTCCTTGCCCATCTTCTGAAGACATCTGATACCTACCTCTTCAAATAATCCTCCTCCTCAAAATGTAAATGTAAATTGTGTATGTCATTTACAAATTAGCATCCTACACTTTACTCGGCTAATTGGATGCAATCTATCACAGTGCCATCTGTTTTGTCACCAAAGCCCCATGTACTACAACACCACTGCAACCTGTATGCTCTCTTTTGGCTGGCCTCGCTTCATATTCGTCGCCGAACCCAATGACTCCAGATCTTCTATAAGTCTTTGATCAGTAAAGCCCCACCTTATCTCAGTTCACCGGTCACCATAGCAGCACCCATCCGTTAGTACACGCTCCAGCAGGTATATTTCACTGGTCACCCCCGAAGCCAATTCCTCCTTTGGTCGCCTTTCCTTCCAGTTCTCCGCTGCCGATGACTGGAACGAACTGCAAAAATCTCTGAAGCTGGAGACTCATATCTCTTTCACTAACCTTAAGCTCCAGCTGTCAGAGCAGCTCACAGATCACTACACCTGTACATAGCCCATCTGTAAATAGCCCATCCAACTACCTCATACCTCATCCTGTTGTCTGCCAATAAGAATGTTGTGATTGACAGATTCGAAAGCCTTAGCCAGGTCGATGAATACGGCTGCACATTAATGTCTCTTATCGATGGCGGTTATGATATTGTTTAGGACCTTGAGCGTGGCTGATGTGCACCCATGACCAGCTCTGAAACCAGACTGCATAGCAGAGAAGGTATGGTGGGATTCGAAATGGTCGGTAATCTGTTTGTTAACTTGGCTTCCGAATACTTTCGAAAGCTGTGGGGAGCGTAGGGCTGTTTACCGGGGTAGGGGTAGCCAGGTGGAAAGCATGGCCAGCCGTAGAAAAATGCTTATTGAAATTCTCAATTATAGTGGATTTCTCGGTGGTAACAGTGTTTCCTAGCCTCAGTGCAGCGGGCAGCTCAGAGGAGGTGCTCTTATTCTCCATGGACTTTAGTGTCCCAGAACTTTTCTGAGTTTGCAAATTTCTGCTTGAAAAAGCTAGCCTTGGCTTTCCTAACTGCCTGTGTATATTTGTTACTAACTTCAACGAAAAGTTGTATTTCAGCGGGGTCTGTTTGATGCTAATGCAGAATGCCACAGGATGTTTTTGTGCTGGTCAAGGGCAGCCAGGTCTGGAGAGAACCAAGGGCTATATCTGTTCCTGGTTAAAACATGTTTGAATGGGGCATGCTTATTTAATATGGTGAGGAAGGCACTTTTAAAGAATAACCAGGAGTCCTCTACTGACGGGATGAGGTCAATATCCTTCCAGGATACCCGGGCCAGGTCGATTAGAAAGGCCTGCTCGCTGTTTTAGGGAGCGTTGAGAGTGATGAGGGGTGGTCGTTTGACCGCAGACCCATTACGGATGCAGGCAATGAGACCGTGATCGCTGAGATCTTGGTTGAAAACAGCAGAGGTGTATTTAGAGGGCAAGTTGGTTAGGATGATATATATGAGGGTGCCCGTGTTTACGGATTTAGGGTTGTACCTGGTGGGTTCATTGATATTTTGTGTGAGATTGAGGGCATCAAGCTTAGATTGTAGGA
>NC_074675.1:51684317-51686817 GCF_029448725.1 Salvelinus fontinalis
GCCCCACGATAGCCTGGCCAACTCTCATTAGCCCCACGATAGCCTTGCCACCTCTCCTTAGCCCCACGATAGCCTGGCCACCTCTCATTAGCCCCACGACAGCCTGGCCACCTCTCCTTAGCCCCACGACAGGCTGGCCACCTCTCCTTAGCCCCACGATAGCCTTGCCACCTCTCCTTAGCCCCACGATAGCCTGGCCACCTCTCATTAGCCCCACGATAGCCTGGCCAACTCTCATTAGCCCCACGATAGCCTTGCCACCTCTCCTTAGCCCCACGATAGCCTGGCCACCTCTCATTAGCCCCACGACAGCTAGGCCACCTCTCATTAGCCCCACGATAGCCTGGCCACCTCTCCTTAGCCCCACGATAGCCTGGCCACCTCTCCTTAGCCCCACGATAGCCTGGACACCTCTCATTAGCCCCACGATAGCCTGGCCAACTCTCATTAGCCCCACGATAGCCTTGCCACCTCTCCTTAGCCCCACGATAGCCTGGCCACCTCTCATTAGCCCCACGATAGCCTGGCCAACTCTCATTAGCCCCACGATAGCCTTGCCACCTCTCCTTAGCCCCACGATAGCCTGGCCACCTCTCATTAGCCCCACGACAGCCTGGCCACCTCTCCTTAGCCCCACGACAGGCTGGCCACCTCTCCTTAGCCCCACGACAGCTAAGCCACCTCTCATTAGCCCCACGATAGCCTGGCCACCTCTCATTAGCCCCACGATAGCCTGGCCACCTCTCATTAGCCCCACGACAGCTAGGCCACCTCTCATTAGCCCCACGATAGCCTGGCCACCTCTCATTAGCCCCACGATAGCCTGGCCACCTCTCATTAGCCCCACGATAGCCTGGCCACCTCTCATTATCCCCACGATAGCCTGGCCACCTCTCCTTAGCCCCACGATAGCCTGGCCACCTCTCCTTAGCCCCTCGATAGCCTGGCCACCTCTCATTAGCCCCACGATAGCCTGGCCAACTCTCATTAGCCCCACGATAGCCTTGCCACCTCTCCTTAGCCCCACGATAGCCTGGCCACCTCTCATTAGCCCCACGATAGCCTGGCCAACTCTCATTAGCCCCACGATAGCCTTGCCACCTCTCCTTAGCCCCACGATAGCCTGGCCACCTCTCATTAGCCCCACGACAGCTAGGCCACCTCTCATTAGCCCCACGATAGCCTGGCCACCTCTCCTTAGCCCCACGATAGCCTGGCCACCTCTCCTTAGCCCCACGATAGCCTGGCCACCTCTCATTAGCCCCACGATAGCCTGGCCAACTCTCATTAGCCCCACGATAGCCTTGCCACCTCTCCTTAGCCCCACGATAGCCTGGCCACCTCTCATTAGCCCCACGATAGCCTGGCCAACTCTCATTAGCCCCACGATAGCCTTGCCACCTCTCCTTAGCCCCACGATAGCCTGGCCACCTCTCATTAGCCCCACGACAGCTAGGCCACCTCTCCTTAGCCCCACGACAGGCTGGCCACCTCTCCTTAGCCCCACGACAGCTAAGCCACCTCTCCTTAGCCCCACGATAGCCTGGCCACCTCTCCTTATCCCCACGACAGCCTGGCCATCTCTCCTTAGCCTCACGACAGCTAGGCCACCTCTCCTTAGCCCTAAGATAGCCTGGCCACCTCTCCTTAGCCTCACGACAGCTAGGCCACCTATCCTTAGCCCTAAGATAGCCTGGCCACCTCTCATTTGCCTCACGACAGCTAGGCCACCTCTCCTTAGCCCCATGACAGCCTGGCCACCCCCCCCCCCCCCCCATCTCTCTAGCCTAAAGACAGCCTGCCCCCCGCCATCACGCTAGCCCCACGATAGCCTGCCCAACCCCCCCCCCCCCCCCCCCCCATCACCCTAGCCCCACGATAGCCTGCCCAACCCCCCCCCCCCCCCCCATCACCCTAGTCCCATGACAGCCTGGCCACCCCCCCACCCCCCACCCCCCATCACCCTAGCCCCATGACAGCCTGGCCATCCCCCCACCCCCCATCACCCAAGCCCCAAGACAGCCTGGCCACCCCCCATCTCTCTAGCTTAAAGACAGCCTGGCCACCCCCCATCTCTCTAGCTTAAAGACAGCCTGGCCACCCCCCATCTCTCTAGCCCCATGACAGCCTGCACCCCCCCCCCCATCACCCTAGCCCCAAGACAGCCTGGCCACCCCCCCACCCCCCATCTCTCCAGCCCCATGACAGCCTGGCCACCCCCCCACCCCCCATCTCTCTAGCCCCATGACAGCCTGCACCCCCCCCCCCATCACCCTAGCCCCACGACAGCCTGCCCCCCCCCCCCCCCCCATCACCCTAGCCCCATGACAGCCTGCAACCCCCCCCCCCCCCCATCACCCTAGCCCCATGACAGCCTGGCCACCCTCCCCATCACCCTAGCCCCATGACAGCCACCCCCCCATCTCCCTAGCCCCACGACAGCCTGGCCACCTCCCCATCTCCTTAGCCCCATTACAGCCTGGCCATCCCCCCCATCTCC
>NC_074675.1:51689317-51751817 GCF_029448725.1 Salvelinus fontinalis
TCCGGGAAGAGTCTTTTTTTAATGGGTTCAAATCCCATTTGGAAAAGCATATGCCCTGGCACTCAAACGATATAACAGATCTTTGGATAAGAATTGATCAGTATTCATATTTTTTTTTAAATCAAGTCGTTTGTGAAGGAAATAATACGTAATGAAATATACTGTACATATCGAATACTATGGGTTAACAGTGTCCCCCATTTCCTAATACGCATAAAACATTCAGTACAGTATGTTATACACAAATACAGTCAAAGAATAGAACGTACAATGTGCAGTGTATTATACAACTGTACAATATAAAAACAATTGATGTAGTATGTCACCAGGAAATAACATTTAATGCAATAACAGAATAGATACAGTACATTCCTTTGGAGAAGAAGATATTCCTTGTCAACCAATATTAATCATATCATATCAATATTGAATTTAACGAAAGCCAAAAATGTTATAGAATTTGATAGTATAATTAGTTTGGTATAGCATAGGTAATGGTGTAGAAATGTATCTGGGCAGACTCGAGAACTGTTAGAAATGACTGTGTTAGTGTGTTGGTCGACCTGAAATTTCCCATAATATGTCCATCAATAGCACTTGGACCTGTTCTCCGCTCCAAACTCTAATTTCCTCCCGGGGGTCCCTCTTGTAGAGAATGACAACTTGTTTTTTGTTCTCAGTTTCTCGCTTTGTCTCTCTTTCTGTCTCCACGGTATTTCTGTCTCCACAGTATTTCTGTCTCCATGTCGCTCTGTTTTTTCATTCTAATCATCTTCCATTCCCTTTGTTGCACTTTCTTTGTCTCAGCCTCACGTTACATTTTCATCTTCTTCTTTTCTCTGGGCTTCTCGATCTCTCCATCAGCTCTTCTCCTCCTTGGCGCTACGGCCAGTCTTATTCAGCACAGAGTTAAGTTCGTTGAGGAGGTTGGGTGGCATTAGACCCCCCTCTCCCATCCGAACGGGCCTCCTGTTGGGGTTCTTGACGCCACTCTGAGGGTCCTGGGCCTCTGGGCGTGGAGAGGGACAGCGCTGGGGCTGGATCACTCCCGCTGAAACATTTCTCTGACCAGTCCCGGGGGTCACGAGTCGGTCCTTCTGCTTCAAGCAATTAGCCACTATGGCTGTTTTGTACTGGAGACTGCCACAATCTTCACTATTCCTTGTTTTCTTGTCTTCACTGGGAGGTGTGCTGATGTTTAGGGACAACTTTCTGTCTGACGGCTACGGAAGGGAGAGGTAGAGAAAGGGCTTATTTTCTTGAATATACCTTCGGAAAGTTTTCAGACCCCTTGAATTTTTTAGGTTACAGCCTTATTATAACATTTCTTATATATTTTATCCCTCATCAATCTACACACAATACCCCATAATGACATCACAATACCCCATAATGACATCACAATACCCCATGTTGACAAAGGAAAATCAGGATTTTAGAAATTGTTGCAAAAATATATATATTTTTTATTTATAAAAAGTATTCAGACCCTTTACTCCGAACTTTGTTGAAGTACATTTGACAGCGATTACAGCCTCGAGTCTTCTTGGGTATGACGCTACAAGCTTGGCACACCTGTATTTGGGAAGTTTATACCATTCTTCTATACAGATCCTCTCAAGCTCTGTCAGGTTGGATGGGGAGCGTCGCTGCACAGCTATTTTCATGTCTCTCCAGAGATGTTCGATCGGGTTCAAGTCCGGGCTCTGGCTGGGCCACTCAAGGACATTCAGAGACTTGTCCAGAAGCCACTCCTGTATTATCTTAGCTGTGTGCTTAGGGTCTTTGTCCTGTTGGAAGGTGAACGTTCGCCCCAGTCTGAGGTACTGAGCGCTCTGGAGCAGTTTTCATCAAGGATCTCTCTGTACTTTGCTCCGTTCATCTTTGCCTCCAACCTAACTAGTCTCCCAGTCCCTGTCGCTGAAAAACATCCCCACAGCATGATGCTGCCACCACTGTAGGGATGGTGCCAGGTTTCCTACAGACGTGACGATTGGCATTCAATCCAAAGAGTTCAATCTTGGTTTCATCAGACCAGAGAATCTTGTTCCTCATGGTCTGAGAGTCTTTAGGTGCCTTTTGGCAAACTCCATGCGGGCTGTCAGGTGACGTTTAAGGAGGAGTGGCTTCCGTCTGGCCACTCTACCATAAAGGCCTGATTGGTGGAGTGCTGCAGGGATGGTTTTCCTTCTGGAAGCTTTTCTCATCTCAACAGAAGAACTCTAGAGCTCTGTCAGAGTGACCATCGGGTTAATGGTCACCTCCCTGACCAAAGCCCTTCTCCCCTGATTGCTCAGTTTGACCAGATGGCCAGCTCTAGGAAGAGGCTGGGTGGTTCCAAACTTCTTCCATTTAAGAATGATGGAGGCCACTGTGTTGTTGAGGATGATCAATGGAAATAGGATGCAGCTGAGCTTAATAAGTCTCATAGCAAAGGGTCTGAATACTTATGTAAATAAGCTATTTCTGTTTTTTATTTCAAATAAATGTGCAAAAAATATCCAAAAACCTCTTTTAGTTTTGTCATTATGGGGTATTGTGATGTCATTATGGGGTATTGTGATGTCATTATGGGGTATTGTGATGTCATTATGGGGTATTGTGACGTCATTATGGGGTATTGTGTGTAGATGTCTGAGGATATTTTTTTCTATAATCCATTTTAGAATAAGGCCGCAACGTAACAAAATGTGGAAAAAAGTCAAGGGGTCTGAATAGTTTCCGAAGGCACTGTAGATAAAGTCATCTACTGTCTCATGATATGATAAGCTCTTATCTGTAAGAGTTCAGCTTCCACACTATTAATAGAGCTAAAGGATGGGTGATCAACAACCAAGTCAAGTGTATTGGATTGATTCACTTCCTGACTAAATTATGCGTAGGACTGAATTCATGGTGGAGAGATGATATGGAGACTTACATTTTTGCTGGTTTTGTGTTTAATGTTCTGTGGACTCTGCTGGGCTGCTGACATGCTTTTTTGAACTGCAGGTCTGCTGTGATCTCTGTTCTTTGACCAGAGGTCTCCTCCATGCTGACGACACAGACACTGATTAGTCAATACACTGTTCTATGTCTATAGTGATACACTTCTTATACGTAGTTTCTGCAACCATTTTTGAAACTATGACATTATTCTGACAATACAAATTCAGGGACATTCTTTGTTCAGTATGAGTTGACTTGGAGACGTTGGAGAAAGCGCAACAGTTTATGATAAAAAAAAAAATGGCTACACCTAAAACTCTAACAATTTCCATTGTCCATGATCTTCAATACCTATGGAGAATGTTGGCTTTATAAACAATATCAGGTTGTGTACTGCCGTTGTCTCTCTGGAACTTTCTCTGAGTATGTTTTTAAAGGCAGCGATACTGAGCCACCAGTTACGGTGGAGAGAGTTGAGAGTCGCAGGGTGATGACCCGGTGTTCCTGACAAAAAATCCTGACCGCGCTTGCTCGTACTAAACTTTAACGACTTGTCCACTTCCTGGTCACAGGTTGACCTGAGATCCCCTTTAACTATTTTCATCTCCTCATTCAATTTGTGCTGGAACGTGTGCTTGGACCTCCACTCCCCAAAACAAAAAGAAACTAGACTTCCTTTTGCCAGTTGCTATGGAAACACTTTCGGAAAGCCAAATGCCTGCTAAAAGGTAAGAGGAAAGAAAGTGAGAATAAGTATTCTCTCTCCTCTCTCAAGTCCTGTGGAAGCTGCCAATCCCTATACTTAGCAGCTTTGAGAGGAGTCTACTACTTTTAGCCTGCTATACCCTGCTATAGATTTAGTTGTTTAAGGACTGACTCTGAGAGCTGAGAGTAGGGAAAAGTCACTGTTGCTCACGCTCTAGCAAACGCTCTAGCCAAAAATATGGCCTTCCACTTTAGGTCTGTCTTTTACTGACAGATCTAAAGTAAATCGCTAAAGAGGAGGTCTTACATGAAGCACCTGTGACAAACAACAAGCACAGTTGATGGTTGTAGAGTCGGCAACGAGACGACAACGCACAAATAGGCCAAAGGAAAGCTAAGATTTCTCTTTGTGTATCTATAAGAAGCACTGATGCACTTTTCAGAATAGTAAGGATGAGTGCTGATGAATTTACGACATTTAAAAAGTTATATTTTCTCATAGTAATAACAAAATAGTCTCGCTTTTGTTTTTGTCTTTAAAAAAATAAAAAATAAAATGAGACTGAAAATAACCCTCCCTGAAGAGAGAGAGAGAGAGAGAGAGAGAGAGAGAGAGAGAGAGAGAGAGAGAGAGAGAGAGAGAGAGAGAGAGAAAACAATTGAACGAGAAAAAGGAGAGTGATGTTCTCTCGCTCATCTGAAACATCTGTAGCTTCTCTTCTCTTTGCATTATTTATGGCGGCTGTGTGCTGTCAGCCACTGACATAAACAACACTTAGCTATATCTGCTGTAGAAGTAGGTACTGTAGTGTTCTGCTCACCAATGTGATGGTTACAATCTCCCTGACCTTATTCCAGTGGCTGAGAATTTTGCACATAATGTGATTTATGTTATCGCTGAGTGACCTCGAAAACTTCACAGCACTTCCCCTTATTTATGTATTGTATTTCGTGTTAGTCCCCATTTTTTGGGGGTTACAATGGAAAATGATGAACAATGATATGGGAGTGTAAATATGATTTATCGTATTTCGCTTGTTTAAAGATGCAGTTTTTCCTGAGTGTTAATCAAACAATTTTTCATGGGAATGAACGAAAGGAGAGGACCAACAAACCATTCTCAATATGTATCATTGTCTTCCGTTCAAGGATTATTAAGTTTTCATTTTTAAGTTTTCATTTTTCACTTGGTGGAAAGAGACCATACAATGAAACAACATCTGTGGATCAAACTCTCACAGTACGTGCATCAGGAGTGATCGTTCTATGTCAGACGTGTTTTCCTTACACCATTTTCAACAAGCTGATTCCGTCAATGCTATAAAATCGATATAACATAGTGAAACATCGACCATGTTGAACACACCCTTTATTTCCTAAGAAGTTTCCCGAACCCTGAATGTACCTTCATGGCGATGATGTCAGTCACCCAGTCTATTTGAGACTCCTTCCCCTCGCAGCAGAAATGCCTGTGGATCAGAAAAAATAGGAGATATAAATGACCCCCTAACCACTGACCTAGGGTCAGATTTACTATACTGCCTAATGGTAAAGGATAGCATATGAGGTAAGGATCTGATCCTGGATCTGTGGTTAAGAGATACAACGTCCAATACCCTAATACCCTGTGGGGCTGAGGTGAAAATAATGGCCTTATTTTTAACACTGAAAAACATCTGAATAATCTAATCTGGTGAAGAAATCATTCGGTCTCAACTTCTTATTTTGTTCTGTCAAACTTTGATGAAAACGACAGAAGAAGAGGAGGGTGAAGGTAATGAATTATTGAAATTGAAAAAGCAGTGAAAAGCACTCACCATTGCTGTTTGTCTGTGTAGACGGTGAAACCCCAGCTATTAAAGGAAAGGGAGAAGATGGTTTAAACGTGGTTTTCCTGCGAACTGGTGACCCACACTCTGATGAAAAGTTGTTGTGGCATCTCGCACGTCAATTCAAAAGAAAACAAGAAGTTGCAGAACACCTGAAACGCGGATGACCAGAAAATATCTAGTAGGGAAAAAGTCTACTACCATCAATATATTTATAATCGTCCTTTCAATTACAGACAAACACAATGTTCATTATTATGTTTAGCCCTCATGCTAGGAGTCAAGATGTCCCCCCCCCCCCACACACACAGAGGTCTGTGGCTACACGGTTAGTTCAGGGATAAGTATAGCTGCTTTTTCAGTCATCCTACTCAGAGCCCCCCTTAGTATCCAGACCCTTGAAAAGGAGGAATAGACGCAACAGGGGAGAAGGGGAAGGAGATGAAAGGGTCAGGTAAAAGGAGGGATGTGGCCACACTCAATGGGACAGCACCTTCGCTCGGGATGCTGAAGGAGAGAAGAGGGGGTAGACCAGAAAGAGTGGGAAAACCAAGGAGATGAGGAGGAGACAAAGCCTGTATCCTATCTAAACTCCCTGCTAGCTATCCCTGCCAACCTCCTCCAAGCCTGAATCCTATCTAAACTCCCTGCTAGCTAACCCATCCAACCTCCTCCAAGCCTGAATCCTATCTAAACTCCCTGCTAGCTAACCCATCCAACCTCCTCCAAGCCTGTATCCTATCTAACCCCCCTGCTAGCTAAACCAGCCCATCCAACCTCCTCCAAGCCTGTATCCTATCTAAACACCCTGCTAGATAACCCAGTCAACCTCCTCCAAGCCTGTATCCTATCTAAACTCCCTGCTAGCTAACCCAGTCAACCTCCTCCAAGCCTGTATCCTATCTAAACTCCCTGCTAGCTAACCCAGCCAACCTCCTCCAAGCCTGTATCCTATCTAAACTCCCTGCTAGCTAACCCAGCCAATCCAACCTCCTCCAAGCCTGTATCCTATCTAAACTCCCTGCTAGATAACCCAGCCAACCTCCTCCAAGCCTGTATCCTATCTAAACTCCATGCTAGCTAAAACATTCAACCTCCTCCAAGCCTGTATCATATCTAAACTCCCGGCTAGCTAACCCAGCCCATCCAACCTCCCCCAAGCCTGTATCCTATCTAAACTCCCTGCTAGCTAACTCATCCAACCTCCTCCAAGTCTGTATCCTATCTAAACTCCCTGCTAGCTAACCCAGCCCATCCAACCTCCTCCAAGCCTGTATCCTATCTAAACCCCCTGCTAGCTAACCCAGTCAACCTCCTCCAAGCCTGTATCCTATCTAAACTCCCTGCTAGCTAACCCCTCCAACCTCCCCCAAGCCTGTATCCTATCTAAACCCCCTGCTAGCTAACCCATCCCATTCAACCTCCTCCAAGCCTGTATCCTATCTAAACCCCCTGCTAGCTAACCCAGCCCATCCAACCTCCTCCAAGCCTGAATCCTATCTAAACCCCCTGCTAGCTAACCCATCCCATTCTACCTCCTCCAGGCCTGAATCCTATCTAAACCCCCTGCTATCTAACCCAGCCCATCCAACCTCCTCCAAGCCTGTATCCTATCTAAACTCCCTGCTAGCTAACCCATCCAACCTCCCCCAAGCCTGTATCCTATCTAAACTCTCTGCTAGCTAACCCAGTCAACCTCCTCCAAGCCTGTATCCTATCTAAACTCCCTGCTAGCTAACTAGCCCATCCAACATCCTCCAAGCCTGTATCCTATCTAAACCCCCTGCTAGCTAACCCAGTCAACCTCATCCAAGCCTGTATCCTATCTAAACTCCCTGCTAGCTAACTAGCCCATCCAACATCCTCCAAGCCTGTATCCTATCTAAACCCCCTGCTAGCTAACCCATCCAACCTCCTCCAAGCCTGTATCCTATCTAAACTCCCTGCTAGCTAACTAGCCCATCCAACATCCTCCAAGCCTGTATCCTATCTAAACCCCCTGCTAGCTAACCCAGTCAACCTCCTCCAAGCCTGTATCCTATCTAAACTCCCTGCTAGCTAACTAGCCCATCCAACATCCTCCAAGCCTGTATCCTATCTAAACCCCCTGCTAGCTAACCCATCCAACCTCCTCCAAGCCTGTATCCTATCTAAACCCCCTGCTAGCTAACCCAGTCAACCTCCTCCAAGCCTGTATCCTATCTAAACTCCCTGCTAGCTAACCCAGTCAACCTCCTCCAAGCCTGAATCCTATCTAAACCCCCTGCTAGCTAACCCAGCCCATTCATCCTCCTCCAAGCCCTTTCTCAGGTCGGCCTGTTCTTAATTATGTGTTTTAGTCTCTGTCTCTTCGACTCCCTCATTCCTCCCTCTCTTTCTCGTTAACTCCCTCCATTCCTCCCAACCTCTCTCTCTCTCTCATTGACTCCCTCCCTCCCTCCCAGTCTCTCTTAGACTCCCTCCATCCTCCCAGCCTCTCTCTCTCTGTCTCTCTCTTTGACTCTTTGTTCCACTCAGTCTCTCTGTCTCTCTGACTCCCTCCATTTCTCCCAGCCTCGCTCTCTCTTTCTCTCTTTGACTCCCTCCATTCCTCCCAGTCTCTCTCTGACTCCCTCCATTCCTCCCAGTCTCTCTCTCTCTTTCTCTCAACTGACACAATCTTTCCTCACACCACCACTCCATTTCTCCTTCATCTCGTTTCTCCTTTTCACTATCTCCCTAACATTGGGTTGGCTTGTTAATTGGGTAACATGAAACATTGGGTTGGCTTGTTAATTGGGTAACATGAAACTTTGGGTTGGCTTGTTAATTGGGTAACATGAAACATTGGGTTGGCTTGTTAATTGGGTAACATGAAACATTGGGTTGGCTTGTTAATTGGGTAACATGAAACACTGGGTTGGCTTGTTAATTGGGTAACATGAAACTTTGGGTTGGCTTGTTAATTGGGTAACATGAAACATTGGGTTGGCTTGTTAATTGGGTAACATGAAACATTGGGTTGGCTTGTTAATTGGGTAACATGAAACTTTGGGTTGGCTTGTTAATTGGGTAACATGAAACATTGGGTTGCCTTGTTAATTGGGTAACATGAAACATTGGGTTGGCTTGTTAATTGGGTAACATGAAACATTGGGTTGGCTTGTGCCTTTTCCTCCTTCTCATGCCAACAAAAATGCAGCTGGCTTGACACGAGTCATAAATTACAATAATACAAGATTAGGAAAATAAAATAAAGTGGCAGCAATATTTCTCTATTCGGAGGAAGCTGGCCAAAAATTGGTACTGTGTAATGATCAGGATTTTTAATCAGCTTTTTGATATGCCACACCTGTCAGGTGGATGGATTATCTTGGCAAAGGGATATAAAGACATTTGAGCAACACATTTCAGAGAAATAAGCTTTTTTGTGAATATGGAACATTTCTGGGATTTCTTATTTCAGCTCATGAAACATCGGACCAACACTTTACATGTTGTGTTTATATTTTTGTCCAGTGTACATTTAATTAATCAATGGTGTTATTGTGAGGGTGTTAGGAGTGGTTTGGATAGCCTTGATGTTGAGGCACTTGGAACAAAAAGAGAAGGCGTTACATATTTTGGGGGGGATGAGCAACTCACATCATGAGAGACAAAATAACACAGTAAAGAAGACCAGTACTAATAATGATGAATCTATCTTAATAACACTTTTAGATATATTATTTACACTTTGATAAGGTATATGTGATAAGTATCAGTGATATTTACCTGGTGGGTGGTTTGAGCTTCTTCTTCAGTCCTAGGTAACACTTGACTAACTTCAGTGGGACCTCTCTCTCTGGCTTAGTGCTCTTGGACAAACAGGAAGTCAGTCAGACAAGGGAAGTAGGCAGTTTCAAGCAATCCAAATAGCAAGAGCCTTTTTTTTGCAAAAGTGTCATGAGACTACCTGTCTCAACAAGACAGGCAGTCCAAACAGACGCTTTCCAAAAAACAATCAGTACCGGAGAATAATTGGATGGAGGAAAATATTGATACAGTTACATATCGCAATATTATTTTTGGACGATATTGTAGCGATAATTGACTCCAATATTAGATAATAAATAAATAAAGACAAATTGACCATTTAAAAAAAAAAATGGTGCTATTGTAAGTATCGTTAGCTTGCGCTAGTCGGCTGTACCTGCACCAAACATCCTGTATTTTTCATCATATAGGTTTTTCGCCAACATGTTTTCACCACTTTATTTCCGACTGATCAAAATGAATTTGTGACTTGTTTCAGGAGACTAGGCATATGTTTCACATCACTACTTCACACGAGAGGCATTTGAACATAAACATCGTGTTTTTTAATCAAAATGTGTTTTGGAACAGAAATGCCTTCTTGAACTTGTGAACTTTAATTTGCCTTATTAACAAATGTGTATTACATCCATAAATGATAATAAAATTGTTCAATTACGAGCCTAGTTGGTTTAGCCATGTAAAAAGCCAGAAACCTTTCCGCTAGCCATGATTGGCTGAGATAATGGATGGCCTGGACATGCCGGGAGATGAGTTTGGATTGGTCTGCCATGTAGCATGCTTTTGTCTATAACGTGAGCTGTTCAGTATGCGTTGACAGTCCTTTCTACTGTGCTGTTTTTGAAAGATATAACGTTAGCCATCGAGAATTACAAAAACTATCGACAGATCAGTTGGAAAAAGGGATGGGCTACATTCTGCACACGCCGTGGTCAATGTGAACCGGAGTGTCTTGACACAATGCTGGCCAAACAAGATGTAGCTACAAACAAAACAGAGTTCAATGGTTCCAGTCTGCCGTGACGCATTCACCCATGTATACGGATGAGAGTCTAGCTACATTTTCAGATATTATTTAAACATTTTGTCGGGAAGTTGTTTTTATTGCAAGTTAAAGCGTAACACTAGTTAGCGAATAAATGTTAGCTTGCCGGCTTGCTAGCTAAAGTATGATCTTTGTATTAATAATATTAGAATCAGAACTTAATTTGCATTGCTAGTTATAGCCTAATGTTAGATAGCTAACATTGAACCTAGTTTGTTAGCTTTAGCTACCTGCAGAGTCATACTACAGCTATGACAATGTTTGTATAGGGGCTTTCAAAAGTATTCACCACCTTGGCCTTTTTCCTATTTTGTTGCCTTACAACCTGGAATTAAATTCATTTTAAGGGTTTGTATCATTTGATTTACACAACATGCCTACCACTTTGAAGATGCAAATTATTTTTTATTGAGGGAACAAACAAGAAATAAGACAAAAAAACAGAAGACTTGAGCGTGCATAACTTTTCACCCCCCCCCCCCCCCCCCCCCCGCCCCAAAGTCAATACATTGTAGAGCCACCTTTTGCAGTAATTACAGCCACAAGTCTCTTGGGGTATGTCTCTATAAGCTTTGCACATCTAGGCACTGGAATTTTTGCCCATTCTTCAAGGCAAAACTGCTCCACCTCCTTCAAGTTGGATGGGTTCTGCTGGTGTACAGAAATCTTTAAGTCATACCACAGATTCTCAATTGGATTGAGGTCTGGGCTTTGACTAGGCCATTCCAAGACATTGAAATGTTTCCCCTTAAACCACTCAAGTGCTGCTTTAGCAGTATGCTTAAGGTCATTGTCCTGCTGGAAGATGAACCTCCGTCCCAATCTCAAATCACTGGAAGACAGAAACAGGTTTCCCTCAAGAATTTCCCTGTATTTAGCGCCATCCATCATTTCTTTTAATTCTGACCATTTCCCCAGTCCCTGCCACTGAAAAACTTCCCCAGAGCATGATGTTGCCACCACCATGCTTCACTGTGGGGATGGTGTTCTCGGGGTGATGAGAGGTGTTGGGTTTGCACCAGACATTGCATTTTCCTTAATTGCCAAAAAACAAAAGTGTTGTCTCTTCTGACCAGAGTACGTTCTTCCATATGTTTCGGGAGTCTGCCTTTAAGGCAAACACCAAATGTGTTTGCTTATTTTTTCTTTAAGCAATGGCTTTTTTTCTGGCCACTCTTCAGTAAAGCCTAGCTCTGTGGAGTGTACGGCTTAAAGTGGTCCTATGGACAAATACTCCAATCTCTGCTGTGGAACTTTGCAGCCCCTTTCAGGGATCTTTGGTCTCTTTGTTGCCTCTCTGATTAATGCCCTCCTTACCTGGTCTGTGAGTATTGGTGGGCGGCCCTCTCTTGGCAGGTTTGTTGTGGTGACATATTCTTTCAGCTGATGTAAGAAGGGCTTTATAAATAAAATTGATTTGATTTCCATTTTTTTTATAATGGATTTAATGGTGCTCCGTGGGATGTTCAAAGTTTCGGATATTTTTTAATAACTCAACCCTGATCTGTACATCATGGTGCCACTTGCTTGGTGGTGCCCCTTGCTTAGTGGTGTTGCAGACTCTGAGGCCTTTTAGAAAAGGTGTATATATACTGAGATCATGTGACACTTAGAGTGCACACAGGTGGACTTGATTTAACTAATTATGTGACTTCTGAAGGTAATTGGTTGCACCAGATCTTATTTAGGGGCTTCATAGCAAAGGGGTGATTACATATGCATGCACCACTTTTCAGTTTTCCTAATTTGTAGAATTTTTTTAAACAAGTCATTTTTTTCATTTCACTTCACCAATTGTGTATGCCAATTTCATGACATCCAAATAAAAACCTATTTAAATTACAGGTTGTAACGCAACATAATAGGAAAAACACCAAGGGTGATGAATACTTTCGGAAGGCACTGTGTTTAGTAGTTGGTATTATGCCAGGTCATTGTTTAGCTAGCTAGCTACATGTCTAAACAAAGACTCCACTTCACCAGATGATTACATGACCCATCAAGCTAGCTACATGTCTAAGCAAAGACTCCACTGCACCAGATGATTACATGACCCATCAAGCTAGCTACATGTCTAAACAAAGACTCCACTTCACCAGATGATTACATGACCCATTAAGTTAGCCAGGTGTGTCTGGGGGTGATTACAACCATCTATTGTATTTCATGAACATGTGGACATGTCTAGACAATAGTGACCCATCCACTTAGCTAAATGTGGCTGGGGGTTATAGCATTTCTTTCACAGGGCCCATCAATTTAGACAAGTGTGTCGGGTAATAATGATAAAATACTCAGAAAATATTTTTTCTGGACACTTCCTGTTTTTGATATTGCTACTGTTGCAAGTAACCTCTTCACTGTACCATTTACACCTTCTGTATCCTGGACATGTGACAAATAAAAGTAGATTTTATTTGATGTAGCGTGTGTTCACCACATTGCCTCACTTGTGAATCCTTAAAGAGATGGGTGGGGCTAAGGCTTAAGAGGGTGTGAACAATGCTGAATGGGTGTAGACAAAACAAGCTCTCCTGTAGGTGCACCAAAACATTGAAGGGTCATTTTCTTAAAGTGGGTTTACAAGTGTATCAACTTTCAAAGCAGAATTACTTTCCCATTGTTACTCAACTGCAGCGTATGATATAACATTTTCTAGATATGAGTCTCTAATTTTATCCAATGAAAAAAAACACAATTTCAAATGTTGCTACATAAGACTGAATCGAAGCGGTCGGTCACATTTCCTCATGCTTTCTCTCGTCTCTCTGCAGCAGATATACTTTGTAGTGAGCAATATGTTTGGCACATCGACACGCAACAAAATCACAGTATCGAATAGCAATACATATCGTATCGGCACCTAAGTATTGTGATATCGTATCGTGAGGTCCCTGGCAATTCCGGGCCTTAGGCATTACTCTTCTGCCTGACACCAACCTATCCAACACTTAACTTCTTGCGAATATAGGGGGTGCTGTTTCGCATTAGCATAATTTGCACTACAGATTAAACTGCCTAGTACTCAATTCTTGCTCGTACAATATGCATATTATTATTATTATTATTGGATAGAAAACACTCTCTAGTTTCTATAGCCGTTGGAATTTTGTCTCTGAGTGAAACAGAACTCCTTCTACAGCACTTTTCATGATAGGGAGTCAGATTTCAGACATCTTGGCCCCTGATCTGGAGTCAGTTTAAAGGTCCCTGTAAATGCTATGGAGAAACAGACACTTCTTACGTCTTCCCCTGGATGTCAGTACGTGATGACGCTTTGAATGGAGTCGATTGCGCAATCAGTGCCTCTATAAATCACCAAATAACGGAAGTAACTTCCTTTGGCTGCCTGCGCCTGACGCACGAAGGACGTCGGACTCGCCTCCTTCCAACCTTTTGTTTAGCCAGTAATATTTCTCCGGTCATGTTTTTACTCGTTATAGGTGTTAACAACATCATAAGGTAGTTAATTTGAACCGTTTTATAGCAATTTATATCCGTTTAGTGCGATTTTGAGGCATTTCTTTCTGAGACACTTTGAACCGCTGGGCACGTTTCCAGTTCATGCCGAACGTTAGTGGGCATTTCCACATGGCAAGAGGACAGCTTTCGACCAAAAGACGATTAGACCCAAGAAAGGATTCATTGCCCAAGATTCTGATGGAAGAACAGCTCAAAGTAAGAACAATTTATTATGATAAATCGTGTTTCTGTCGAAAAATGTGAAACGCTTATGCAGCCATTTTGTTAGGTGTAGCTTCGCTTGGCGCAACCTGTATTGAAAAGTAAGGATAATTTAAAAAATGTAATTCAGCGATTGTATTAAGAATTAAATTGTCTATCAATCGCTGTCCACCCTGTATTTTTTAGTCAAGTTTATGAGTATTTATGTATAAGACTAGATCACTGTCTAATATGGCGCACGACATTTTCTGACCAGCTGGGCTACTTTTCTCATTGTCTAACCATGATTTTGGTGGCTAAATATGCACATTTTCGAACAAACTCTATATGTATGTTGTAATATGATGTTACAGGAGTGTCATCTGAAGAATTCTGAGAAGGTTAGTGAAAAAATTAATACATTTTGGCGATGATTACGTTATCGCTCTCTTTGGCTAGAATCAATGCTCTGGTAACGTTTGCACGTGGTATGCTAATATAACGATTTATTGTGTTTTCGCTGTAAGACACTTAGAAAATCTGAAATGTTGTCTGAATTCACAAGATCTGTGTCTTTCCATTGCTGTGAGTTGTGTATTTTTAAGACATGTTTTATGATTAGTAATTAGGTAATACACGTTGCTCTGTATTTTTTCTAGTCGAGTTGTGATGGTGGGTGCAATTGTAAACTATGATTTATACCTGAAATATGCACATTTTTCTAACAAAACCTATCCTATACCATAAATATGTTATCAGACTGTCATCTGATGAGGTTTTTTCTTGTTTAGTGGCTATCAATATCTTTATTTGGCCGAATTGGTGATAGCTACTGGTGTTGAGAAAAAATGGTGGACAAAGAAAAATGGTGTCTTTTGCTAACGTGGTTAGCTAATAGATTTACATATTTTGTCTTCCCTGTAAAACATTAAAAAATTCTGAAATGGTGGCTTTATTCACAAGATCTGTATCTTTCATTAGGTGTATTGGACTTGTGATTTAATGATATTTAGATGCTACTATTTAATTGTGACGCTATGCTAGCAATGCTACTCAGTGTGGGGGGGGTGGGGGGTGCTCCCGGACCCGGGGTAGAGACCCGTGAAAGGTTAACATTTGGTTATCGCCGCACACACACACACACACACACAAAAAAAGAACTGCCTCTCAGAATATCAATAAAAGTTCCGCTACACTGCTAATTGAAATCTTCTTCGCGTGGTAATAAGCCAAATTGCAAAGCAGCCTGATATTACAATCATTAAGGAAAGAACAACCTCCCATTCATCTCTCCTTCCATCCACCTCCATCCATTATTAACTCGTCTTCACACTCCTTTACAAACCACATCTGGACTGGAGCTAAGAGAGGGGCCTCAGGGGAGGCTTGTTGCCACTGCACATACACACCATGTACAGTCCTGTGTCCTGGTTCTAACATAAAGCCAGGGAGCTGGGGGGGGGGGGAATTCACATACTGGAACACTTCTCTGTCTGATGTGAGTGTGTGTGTGTGTGTGTGTGTGTGTGTGTGTGTGTGTGTGTGTGTGTGTGTGTGTGTGTGTGTGTGTGTGTGTGTGTGTGTGTGTGTGTGTGTGTGTGTGTGTGTGTGTGTGTGTGTGTGTGTGAGGATGGAGACAGTTTGCAGTTCCTTTAATATCAAAATGAAAAGGTAAATGGGGGGGGGCTTTCCTTTCGGCGAATGAGGAGAACAATTGAAAGCAGAAAAGCGCCTCATTTTGTGCGTGCTGTAAACAGTATTTAATTGCCAAAACAAATTAAAATGCACAGGCAAATACAACACACACACACACACACACACGAGCCCACTCACTTTCATCTCTTTGTACAGTAGCAGCTTGTCGTCTCGGAGGATGACATATCTGTCCTGGAATTTATGTCCAGAAAGCAGCTTGGAGGACCCATCCTTGAACTTCACCTGTTCCCCTCTCATAAACTGTTTTTCCTTTCTGCCTGAAGGTGAAATCCAACAACATGCAATTAGCAGATCTTCCCCACCCCTTGGAATAGGAGAGATGGAAGAAACTCATCACAATTATGAATGCATGTTTGCGATTGGATGATTTGCTGTAAGAGTCTATTGATGACATACTGTAGGTGTAGAGTATCATGCATCAATAGGTCATTTGTTTTGAGGTTAAATCGTGATGAGAAAAGGTTACTTGTTATAACAATGTTCAATAATAGCCTTTTTAACAGGCACAGAGATATCACTAATGGCTGGAAGAGGTGAGAAATTACTATTCATAACATCAATAAATCAATCTGTAATGTATTGCTAAACTGTTCCTTATACTAATCTAATAACACATTAATTAATAATTTGGATCTGAAATTATGGAATGGATTAAAGGACTGATGCTGAGAGAGAGAGAGAGAGAGAGAGAGAGAGAGAGAGAGAGAGAGAGAGAGAGAGAGAGAGAGAGAGAGAGAGAGAGAGAGAGAGAGAGAGAGAGAGACTTCCATTCTTAGCATCCATCAAGGTCTTTAGTACAGTATTGTGTATCTGTGTGGAAAATTCTCTCCATAAGGAAACTGTTCATAGAATCAGACGCCTGACACTGACAGTGCCATTTTCAGTGTGAAATGCTGGAGTACAAAAGCTGCTTTGACACCTTCTCAGCTATAGTGTGAACATGACGGTGCTTTCAGATATCATCCATCTAACTGCATGTTGTACCTGGGAGAGTGTCTGCCATTTTGTCTTCTCCAAACTTTTTGATGACGAGGAAGGCGGAGCTGGGGTCGTCTAGAGTGCTCCACTCCAGCACCTGCTCCAGAACCTTCTCTTTGTAGTGTAATGGGCGTTCTGTTACAAAGACAAAATACATCAGTGTGTTGTGTCTACAAGTTAGTGTGTTGTGTCTACAAGTCACTGTGTTGTGTCTGCAAGTCAGTGTGTTGTGTCTGCTAGTCAGTGTGTTGTGTCTGCTAGTCAGTGTGTTGTGTCTGCTAGTCAGTGTGTTGTGTCTGCTAGTCAGTGTGTTGTGTCTGCTAGTCAGTGTGTTGTTTCTGCTAGTCTGTGTGTTGTGTCTGCTAGTCAGTGTGTTGTGTGTGGTAGTCAGTGTGTTGTGTCTGGTAGTCAGTGTGTTGTGTCTGCTAGTCAGTGTGTTGTGTCTGGTAGTCAGTGTGTTGTGTCTGCTAGTCAGTGTGTTGTGTCTGCTAGTCAGTGTGTTGTGTCTGCTAGTCAGTGTGTTGTGTCTGCTAGTCAGTGTGTTGTGTGTGGTAGTCAGTGTGTTGTGTCTGCTAGTCAGTGTGTTGTGTCTGGTAGTCAGTGTGTTGTGTCTGCTAGTCAGTGTGTTGTGTCTGCTAGTCAGTGTGTTGTGTCTGCTAGTCAGTGTGTTGTGTCTGCTAGTCAGCGTGTTGTGTCTGCTAGTCAGTGTGTTGTGTCTGGTAGTCAGTGTTTTGTGTCTGCTAGTCAGTGTGTTGTGTCTGCTAGTCAGTGTGTTGTGTCTGGTAGTCAGTGTGTTGTGTCTGGTAGTCAGTGTGTTGTGTCTACAAGTCAGTGTGTTGTGTCTGCTAGTCAGTGTGTTGTGTCTGGTAGTCAGAGTGTTGTGTCTACAATTCTGTAACAGAGACAACAAATCCGTTTTTCATCTATAACTAAGTGTAAGACTATTTAAGGTCTACGGTTGTGTCTGTAAATCTGAAAATATTACCCTCGCAGTTTAGAATGTTTTCAACACAATCCTGACCAATGTGGTTCAGCTGTACATTTTCCCAGAAAACAATTGCACAATATTCATTATCACGGAACTATAAACTGTCTAAAACGCCATCAGGAAAAATCCATTATCAATAGGTTGTTGTTTTTCCTCCCCGATTTTTATAATTGTGTAGTTAAATTATCCTCTGCAAATCTGAACATGATTAGAAAACACACTCAAGTGCAAAATAGGCCTATTATCCTCGCCCTGCTTGATGTGTGAGCAGGGTAACAGTACATGCCATCAGCTAAAATCACGTGTACCCACCTCCCCCCGCCCCCCTGTATTGTATCAATCTCTGCACACCCTGTTAATAGTTTTTCATATCCGAGGGAAACAAAAAAAAATCCCGGGTGCGTAACTTATTTAGAACAGAGTAGCTTATCTTTGCTCGGGGATCTGTGCAGACTCAGGCGAAAGGAATTAGTTACTCATTCTCACACCCCAAATATTAGCTTCCCCAATCGCTACCGATAACACTGTTTATCTACGGTTAACCATCAAAATGCGTAATTATCTTACACTCCCTCTTCTTCCCCTTTATCAGTCATTAGCATAAAATGTGTCACAACAGCAGCTTTTGAACAGCTAAGCATTCTGGGATGTTCCAACGCAATAGCAAATCTGTTGTCTCCAGCAGGGAAAAATGTTGAACCATCATCAAATATGCTCTATGTTCCCCGTGTACCACATTATTATTATTTTTGCAAAGGAAAAAACCTGACCAAGGTAACTTTGAAAGGGGGGGGAACACGCAAACTCTCTGTGAACTGGTAAAAAAGTACACAGCAATGCCAGTTAAGGCTACTAGAACTATACTCCCATTAATTAATATTCATGATTAACACTAAATGCAGAGGTGTTACAGTATAATAATAATCTCAACTCGCGATTCAAGAAAAGGGGAAATGGCTAATTTATGACATATGACGACGATGATATTAATGAATCACCATAGTATCATCAACCGAATGACGGTGAGCTGATTTCTTCACTTCTACAGCCACGGACACCGGTTCATAACTGAGATATTACTACATACACCGGTTGATTACTGAGATATTACTACATACACCGGTTCATTACTGAGATATTACTACATACACCGGTTGATTACTGAGATCACTACACACACCGGTTCATAACTGAGATATTACTACATACACCGGCTGATTACTGAGATATTACTACATACACCGGTTCATAACTGAGATATTACTACATACACCGGTTCATAACTGAGATATTACTACATACACCGGTTCATAACTGAGATATTACTACATACACCGGTTCATAACTGAGATATTACTACATACACCGGTTCATAACTGAGATATTACTACATACACCGGTTCATTACTGAGATATTACTACATAACCTACTTCATCACTGAGATATTACTACATACACCGGTTCATTACTGAGATATTACTGCATACACCGGTTGATTACTGAGATATTACTACATAACCTACTTCATCACTGAGATATTACTACATACACCGGTTCATTACTGAGATATTACTGCATACACCGGTTGATTACTGAGATATTACTACATACACTACTTCATCACTGAGATATTACTACATACACCGGTTCATAACTGAGATATTACTACATACACCGGTTGATTACTGAGATATTACTACATAACCTACTTCATCACTGAGATATTACTACATACACCGGTTCATAACTGAGATATTACTACATACACCGGTTCATTACTGAGATATTACTACATACACCGGTTCATTACTGAGATATTACTACATACACCGGTTGATTACTGAGATATTACTACATACACCGGTTGATTACTGAGATATTACTACATACACCGGTTCATTACTGAGATATTACTACATACACCTGTTCATTACTGAGATATTACTACATACACCGGTTCATTACTGAGATATTACTACATACACCGGTTCATAACTGAGATATTACTAAATACACCGGTTGATTACTGAGATATTGCTACATACACCGGTTGATTACTGAGATATTACTACATTCACCGGTTCATTACTGAGATATTACTACATACACTACTTCATTACTGAGATATTACTACATACACCGGCTAATTACTGAGATATTACTGCATACACTACATGATTACTGAGAAATTACTACATACACTAGTTCATAACTGAGATACTTCAACAGCCTAATCTTCTGATCATGATGCCTTGAGATGAGGAAAATGTGACCGAATGAGAACAGCCTTTGAAACAGTGTCCTGGCCGTCAAACACCCATCTATCACTAATTGGATATACAGACAGATGACATCCATCTCTAATTCAATGTGCAGACAGGTGACATCCATCTCTAATTCAATGTGCAGACAGGTGACATCCATCTCTAATTCAATGTACAGACAGGTGACATCCATCTCTAATTCAATGTGCAGACAGGTGACATCCATCTCCAATTCAATGTACAGACAGGTGACATCCATCTCCAATTCAATGTACAGACAGGTGACATCCATCTCTAATTCAATGTACAGACAGGTGACATCCATTATTAATTAGATGTACAAACAGATGACAGTTCAGTTAGGAGAAAAGATGGCGACGACAGAGATGATCGCCTCGCTTCGAGTCCTTAGGAATCTATCAAGTATTTTTTTTTTTATGTATTATTTCTTACATTGTTACCCCAGGAAATCATAAGGCTTATTACATACAGCCGGGGAGAACAATTGGATATAAGAGCAACGCCAACATTATGACCAGGAACACGACTTTCCCGAAACGGATCCTCTGTTTGGACCACCACCCAGGACAATGGATCTAATCCCAGAAGCCGACCCAAGACAACGGCACCGCAGAAGGGGCAGACGGAGCGGCCTCCTGATCAGGCTCTGTAGACGTGCACATCGCCCACCGCTCCCAAGTATACTACTCGCCAATGTCCAGTCTCTTGACAAAAAGGTAGACGAAATTGGAGCAAGAGTTGCCTCCCAGAGAGACATCAGAGATTGTAACATTCTCTGTTTCACGAAAACATGGCTCTCTCGGGAAGAGATGCTTCTCCATGCATCGCGTCGACAGAGATAAACATCTCTCTGGGAAGAGGGAGGGCAGGGGTGTATGCTTCATGATTAAAGACTCATGGTGTAATCATAACAACATAGAGGAACTCAAGTCCTTTTGCTCACCCAACCTAGAATTCCTCACAATCAAATGCCTGCCATATTACTTTCCAAGATAATTCTCGTTAGTTATCGTCACAGCTGTGTAAATTCCCCCTCAAGCAGACACCAAGATGGCACTAAAGGAACTTCACAGGACTCTATGTAAACTGGAAACCATATAACCTGAGGCTGCAATTATTTTAGCTGTTTTGAGAACAAGGTTACCTAAATTCTATCAGCATATTGATTGCACTACATGTAGGGGTAATACACTCGACCACTGCTACTCTAACTCCCTTCGACAAATCCGACCACGACGCCATCTTGCTCCTACTGTCTTATAGGCAGGAACTCAAATAGGATGTACCAGTGACTAGAACCATTCAATGCTGGTTTGACCAATCGGAATCCACGCTTCAAGATTGTTTAGATCACGTGGACTGGACTATGTTCCAGTCAGCCTCAGAGAATAACATCAACCTATATGTTGACTCTGTGAGTGAATTTATAAGAAAGTGCATTGGAGATGTTTTACCCACTGTGACTATTAAAACCTACCCTAACCAGAAACCGTGGAAAGATTGCAGCATTCGCGCAAAACTGAAAGCGCAAACCACCGCATTAACCATGGAAAGAGGTCTGGGAAAATGGCTGAATATAAACAGCGTAGTTATTCCCTCCGCAAGGCAATCAAACAAGCAAAATGCTGGTACAGGTACAAAGTGGAATTGCAATTCAACGTCTCAGACACGAGACGTACGTGGAAGGGTCTACAGGAAATCATGGACTACAAAAATGAAACCAGCCATGTCACACACACCGACGTCACGCTTCCAGACAAACTAAACACCTTCTTTACCCGCTGCGAGGATAATACAGCGCAACCGTCGCAGCCCGCTAACAAGAACTGCGCCCCCCCCTCTCCTTCTCCGTGGCCGACGTGAGTAAAACATTTAAACGTGTTAACCCTCGCAAGGCTGCTGGCCCAGGCGGCATCCCTAGCCGCGTCCTCAGATCATGCGCAGACAAGCTGGCTGGTGTGTTTACTGACATATTCAATCTCTCCCTTTCCCAGTTTAATGTCCCCATATGCTTTAAGGTGGCCACCATTGTTCCTGTACCCAAGAAGGCAAAGATAACTGAACTAAATGACTACCACCCCGTAGTACTCTCTTCTGTCATCATGAAGGGATTTGAGAGACTAGTCAAGGATCATATCACCTCCACCTTACAGGCCACCCTAGACCCACTTCAGTTTGCACACCGCCCTAACAGGTCCACAGATGACGCAATAACCATCACACTGCACACTGCCCTATCCCAGCTGGACTAGAAGAATAGCTATGTACAGTGGTTCCTCCTTTAAATGTTGCATCATACGGTGGTACAACTTGCATGCTGCCGCAGCATTCTGGGGCACATCATTTCATTCTCAGACAATTTTTCTGTTACTGCAAGTTATTGCTAGTTTGACAACCCTAGGGCACCTTTGAGAAGCATTTGATCGTATTCCGTATTGGCATTACCAGAGAATTTAAAGCCTTTTTTGTAATAACATACTATATGGGATTGATTTTAAGAAATGTGGCTTGATTCATTTGATAATATTATGGTGTTTCTATTCAGAGAAAAATGAAAAACGAAACCCTCAGTGTTTCCTTTTGGATGGAATGGAAAATATGGCGCTGTACAATGTGACGGTCGGGAGTAGGCTACAGGATTGGAGGATCCTAAATGGTTTGCCTTCATTAGACAACTTTGTTCCAATATTTCTGTAAATCAGTGATATTTATTCCCATAGTAATTTGTTATGGATCTATAACTACGTCAACATCTGCATTTTGAAAGAGTCCCATGTTAACTACAGTATGTATTGTAGACTGCACAGTAGCCTAATAAACAAATAAACACATTTGGTTAATAAAATAATGACAAAAAAAACCTTCTTCAAAGTGCAGATGTTGATGTAGTTATGGATCCATAGCTACCCCGGTTGGGATGGTGTTCTTCGGCTTGCAAGCATCCCCCTTTTCCTCCAAACAGTTCTATTTTTGTTTCATCAGACCAGAGGACATTTCTCCAAAAAGTACGATCTTTGTTCCCATGTGCAGTTGCAAACTGTAGTCTGGCTATTTTATGGTGATTTAGTAGCAGTGGTCTTTCAGGTTTTCAGGTTTTGAGTTTTCAGTGGTCTTTCAGGTTTTGCTGAGCGGAATTTCAGGTTATGTCGATATAGGACTCATTTTACTGTGGATAATGATACTTTTGTACCTCTTTCCTACAGCATCTTCACAAGGTCATTTGCGGTTGTTCTGGGATTGATTTGAACCTTTCACACCAAAGTATGTTCATCTCTAGGAGACAGAACGCATCTCCTTCCTGAGCGGTATGACGGCTGCGTGGTCCCATGGTGTTTATACTTGAGTACTATTGTTTGTACAGATGAACGTGGTACCTTCAGGCATTTCGAAATTGCTCCCAAGGATGAACTAGACTTGTGGAGGTTTCCAGTTTTTTTTCCTGAGGTCTTGGCTAATTTGTTTTGATTTTCCCATGATGTCAAGCAAAGAGGCACTGAGTTTGAAGGTAGGCCTTGAAATACATCCACAGGTATACATCCAATTGACTCAAATTATGTCAATTAGCCTATCAGAAGCTTCTAAAGCCATGACATAATTTTCTGGAATTTTCCAAGCTGTTTAAAGGCACAGTCAACTTAGTGTATGTATACTTCTGAAGCACTGGAATTGTGATACAGTGAAATAATCTGTCTGTTAACAATTGTTGAAAAAATGACTTGTGTCATGCACAAAGTAGATGTCTTAACTGATTTGCCAAAACTATAGTTTGTTAACAAGAAATGTGTGGAGTGGTTGAAAAACAAGTTTTAATGACTCCAACCTAAGTGTATGTAAACTTCCAACTTCAACTGTAGCTCGGCTATTAGACAATTCTTTAGTAAAGGTTGAATAGTATATTGTTCAGCTAATAGCTCATCCAGCTATGCTTGTGAAAAACTGATAATCGTGATTTTCCCCCTTCCCACGTAAAAAAATTCCAATTGACAAAGTGTTTTTAGCCACAATCGACACCAACCCCAATTAATACATTTGGGCACAGTCGTTAGCGTGCTGGACTTTGGGTAAGAATGTTGAGGGTTCGAAACCTGCTCCCTGCTTGCTATAATGCATGAGTTTGATACACCTGGTATTGGATATGCTGAAAAAAAAACTTGCTAAATAGCGATTTTCGTAAATTACCTTTATGACAAAAAGAATTCACAATCGTTTGTCTCTACATTAACTAACATATTCCTTCACAATTGTAATTTTTTTGCTTGACTCGTTATGACGTTATAACTACATACATTTGCTTCCCCGTAATGTTTTGTCAGCCATCTTTGCTGAAGTCATCGGGGACGGGTGTCTCGTGTGAAATTCGTCATTGGAACCATTCGATATGATTGGTCAAATAAAAACCTTGGAACTCAAATGCATAATGAGTGCTCTAACTCTCCCTTGTGGTGGTCTGGAGCAATGAAGCCGTGACGCTGGGTACCTCTAAGTCCAGCGCTGTAAGCTCGCAACTTTTAAAGGAGGAACCACTGTAAGAATGCTGGAAGCCCTGGGCTTCAACCCCACCCTGTGCAATTGGGTCCTGGACTTTCTGACGGGTCACCCCCAGGTGGTGAAGGTAGGAAACAACATCTCCACCTCGCTGTTCCTCAACACTGGGGACCCACAAGGGCGCGTGCTCAGCCCCCTCCTACACTCCCTTTTCAACCACGACTGCGGGGCCATGTACGCCTCCAACTCAATCATCAAGTTTGCAGAAGGCACAACAGTAGCGGGCTTTAATCACCTACAACGACGAGACGGCCTACAGGGAGAAGGTGAGGGCACTCGGAGTGTGGTGTCAGGCAAACAACCTCTCACTCAACGTCAACAAAACTAAGTAGATGATCCACACCGAAGGGACAGCAGTGGAGAAAGTGGAAATGTTTAAGTTCCTCGGTGTACACATCAACGACAAACTGAAATGTGTGGCATAACAGCGCCTCTTCAACCTCAGGAGGCTGAAGAAATGTGGCTTGTCACCCAAAACCTTGACTAACTTTTACAGATCCACAATTGAAAGCATCCTGTCGGGCTGTATCAGAACCGGGTACGGCAACTGCACCGCCGTCAACCGCAAGGCTCTCCAAAGTGTGGTGCGGTCTGCACAACGCATCACTGGGGGCAAACTACCTGCCCTCCAGGACACCTACACCACCCGATGTCACAGAAAGGTCAAAAAGATCATCAAGGACAACAACCACCCGAGCCACTGCCTGTTCACCCCGCTACCATCCAGAAGGCGAGGTCAGTACAGGTGCATCAAAGCTGGGACCGAGATACTGAAAAACAGTTTCTATCTCAAGGCCATCACACTGCTAAACAGCCATCACTAACTCAGAGAGGCTGCTGTCTACATTGAGACCCAATCACTGGCCACTTTAACAAATGGATCACAAGTCACTTTAAATAATACCACTTTAATCATGTTTACATATCTAACATTACCATCTATTTCATACCATCTACTGCACCTTGCCTATGCCGCTCGGCCATCACTCATCCATATATTTATACATACATACATATTCTCATTCACCCCCTTTAGATGTGTGTATTAGGTAGTTGTTGGGGAACTGTTAGATTACTTGTTAGATATTACTACATGCATTTACTGCATTTCACTGCACTCATATTAACATCTGCTAACCATGTGTATGTGACAAATACAATTTGATTTGAAAAGTTTGAAAAAATGTCGAGAAGGAATAAGCGAAGTTATTTCCCTTCTTCCCGATATTATTTACAGCACTGTCTACATATTTACATATTTCATTTATCCAACCTTCGCTATTTGTGAAACCCCATGTTTTTCTGACTTCAGAAACCTTCTCCCTCTCTAGACATGAAAGAAGTGCTGTCTCCACAGCTTCTATGTAGCCTTAATGACCAGTTGATCATCTCTTTGTTGTCACATGTCCTGGCCATGTCCTGGCCAAATTCCCAATCTGGCCCTCAAACCATCATGGTCACCTAATAATCCCCAGTTTACAATTGGCTCATTCATCCCCCTCCTCTCCCCTGTAACTATTCCCCAGGTCGTTGCTGCAAATGAGAACGTGTTCTCAGTCAACTTACCTGGTAAAATAACGGTAAAATAAAAATAAAACATACCCAGTTCTCCGTTCTCAATGACCTCGAACGTGGTCCAGAGGTCGCCCGGGTTGGTGACCACGTTCCTCGTAACCAGCGTGGACTCTGCCAGCTCGTCTGACCTCATGGTAGGAGACAACTACCACAACACAACCACAAAGATGTTAGAGAGAGGAGAGGAAACAATCACATCTTAGCGGGACATTTCCATTGCAGTCCATTTAAATTCACCCAGAAAGTGAACTGAAATCACAGTACATTCTTAAAATGGAAGGTCCATTAACTTGCTGAATTGAATACATTTAAATAGAACGGCTGCAGCCCTGCTTGTTAGCTATCCACATCAGATAATTAGGGACTGGAGGAAAGGTTGGGCATTTGTATCACGGTCAAAGATTTTCCCTCACTTGCAGTCTGGAAATGGAGAACACAAAACTCTCCCTCTGTTTGTGAAAGAGTCTGCACAGAAACTATTCTGTAATCATAGTGTAGAGGTGAACAGAAAGTAAAGAACAAGCATGACTCAAGAGAGAAGAAAATAACTGTTAATGTCGCAGTGAGTCGTAAAACAGTCCACTCTTACCCCCCCCCCCCCTTTTCCAACCCACTGCTGTTCCACACCTGCAAAATAAATCCATTACCTGCAGCTTACCACTGCCTCTGATTAAACGCAATTACTCAAACAATTATATCAGAAGTGTCTTTGATTAGCTCGCTTTTGATTTATTTCGGTGGCAGTAATCCCATCAGGTTTAACCACCAACGTCTCGGCCCTATTCTATCACGCCCTCCATTTCTCCACTCCCTCTCTCTCTCTATTCCATCTATCCCTTGCTCTGTACCTCTAACTCCCCCAGACCCCATTACACACCCCTCCACCTCCTTTCCTTCTACTCCCTTTATCCCTCGCTCTCTCCCTCCAACTTATACACTCCCCCTCTTTCTCACCCTTTACGCACACACACACACACACACACACACACACACACACACACACACACACACACACACACACACACACACACACACACACACACACACACACACACACACACACACACACACACACACACACACACACACACACACACACACACACACACACACACACACCTTGATTAAGCAGCAGTTCTCCGGCTCCCTCCTCTCCAGGTACACCTCAAAGATCAAGTCCCCGGCCGGAGAGAACTAAATAGAAGGAGTGAAAGAGGGAGAGAAAGAGAGCGAGAAACAGAGGAGAAAAAAAAAAAAAAAACACAACATTCGGATTAATTGGCTTTTGTTCTGAATTCCCACCTCGGTGTGGCCTGAGCCTAAACAGAGGGAACCAAGGGAAGCATTACACGATTTGAGGAGAGTGGTAGAGGTCGTATTCTGAGCTACAGGCAAAACTAAATATAGTGCTTTTAATTGATGCGATGTTTTGGCAGGATGAGGGAAGCAAGCCAGAGGAAGTGAGAGAGGTGGAAAGGGGGGTGGGGGGGGGGGTAAGAGCTTCAAATGTAGTCAACATTTCTGCCAAACTTTATAATATCCCAATCAAGTGTTCAGTCTCTCAATCAGGGATGAATACTAACTTGAGCTAACTCTGACCTTTGATTGGTCGTTTGGAGTCAATGGAATGTCTGTGTGGAAATCTGAAGCATGTAGATCAAGTAATGATACTCCTCTTAGGATTTTGATATTATTTTAGATTTAACACTGGTACAAATGTCTTTTTCAATCTGTGAGAATCCAGTCTGTTCTATACCATTAAGGTAACAGACTGTAATCGGCCACATACAGAGATTCTTAAACATACGCAAGAGGCTTTGGAGAAGTCCTTGGGAACCTGCAGACTATCACAGCTGACACTTCTCTTAATTTCCCTTCAACCTTGCTCCGGCATTGTAATACAACAGCAGAGAGGCCATTGGACACAAAGTGACATTGGACACAAAGTGACATTGGACACAAAGTGACATTGCATCAAGAGTCATATACATTATGTCTCTGTCCTTGTCCTCTGTTCTCTCACTTCACAAAAACAAAGTAAGATCGGGTTATCATGAGCAAACCAACTTCTGAGACAAAAGTGAAAAATCTGCCATCCTAGGAAACATTTCTTCTCAACTTTGAACTAAATAACCTATGATGTCTTCAACAACAGTAAGCCAGAGAGAAAATACTGTAAACAAGCGGAATGTGAGAAGTTGTGGCATGAAGGTCATACTTGACGGAGAGGTCTTGGGAAAGACAAATGCCATGACAATGGCCGGGCTGCACAGGAAAAATAATAAGTTGGCCTATGACATGTCGTCATTATAACAGGTAGAGTCCTGTGTGTGTGTTTCTGTGTGCGTGCGTGCGTATGAGTGCGTGCATGTGTTCCACACAGGAAGAGATTACAGCTCACAGACAAAGAGCTGTTCCATTAGCAGAACTAAGGAGAGGAAAGAGGAGACAAACACTGAAGAGGAGATGGTGGAAGCTGGTGTAGGGAATGACAGAGGGATGGAGAAGGGGAGAACAGGAAGTAGAGAAGAATAAGGCCAGAGGGGGCGTGGTATAAGGCCAATACACCATGTCTAAGGGCTGTTCTTAGGCACGACGCAACTCGGAGTACCTGGATATGGCCATTCACCATGGTATATTGGCCATATACCACAAACCCCCGAGATGCCTTAATGCTGTCACGAACTGGTTATGCAGCACGGAGTGCCTGGATAGAGCCAATCGCCATGGTTTATTGGCCATACAGTACACCACAAACCCCTGAGGTGCCTTACATATTATAACTGGTTAGCAACGTAATTTGAACAGTAAAAATATATTGTTTTGGTCATACCCGTGGTATAGGGTCTGATATACCACGGGTGTCAGCCAATCAGCATTCAGGGCTAGAACCACCAGTTTATAATTTCTAATAATATAATTATGAATGCTGATTGGCTAAAAGCCGTATAATCCGGTCCTTGAGTACCCCCAACAGCACATATTTGTGTTGTAGCCCCGGACAAACATACCCAATTCATTATTTGGGGCCTGATGATTAGTTGACAAGTTGAATCCAGACAAAAGTGTGTTTGTCCAAGGCTACAATCCAACTGTGCTGTTGGGGGTACTTGAGGACCGGAGTTGGGATCCACTGGCCTACAGTATGATGGCATTAGTCTTATGGGCATTTGCAATGCACCCCTTGACAATGAGCATCTGAAGCAGAGATAAGCTTAACTCACACACATTGTTTACATATTGTTCAGCTATATGTTCTCCACCCCCAAAAAAACTGTAGGCCTATGGCAGCATTGGCATTACATGCCATTATCAGCTGCAAAATGGGTTCACATGGCTGACATGTTAACAAAATAGTAATAATCTAATAATACAACACAGAAACACAGACAAATTAGAGACATATTCCCTTCCTCTCTTTATTGCAGGATCATGACATGATTATTAATCACCATCAACATTAGTTCACCCTAAATAATAGTTAAGTTAACAATTAAAACAAGTGTAAACACTTAACTTCAAATAAATTACTATTTCATATAATTCCAAAGTCTACAAGTAAGCTAACTCATATGTAAAGGTTAGACATTTTTTTTTACTAAAATATCGTTTCAGGTATAATAAAATAAGTCCATACCAGAAATGTACACCATCGCTCCACTGATCCCTGATCTACTGATTAAGAAGACGTCTGTTCCAGCCCATTAATATCATCATTGATTATTAACTAATTAGGTTTGATACATTGAATCAGGTGTGTTAGTGCTGGGATGGAACAGAAGCGTGCCACACCCAGCAGGTTTGGTCTGCTCCAGTCCTAATAGGATCATACATTGTGTGTGACTTTTAAACTGTATTTAGGTTGACAAAATGTGCTAACATCGCTAGGTATGCATATTCCATGATATACTAGGATGTACCCTTTTTCTCTCGGGACATTCATTCGGACTTCTTCATCTGCAGACAGGACAGACAACGTCACAAAAGAAACAGGCTTCATTATAATCAAATTAGACAGCCCTGAATATTATGTTGCTATATCTCTCTGTCCTCAGTTTTTCCTCGCTAGGAACTGGACCTGGATAATAGTTTCATAATGTCCTCCCACAAATGTAAATAAAGGTGAACTAAGTAAACATGTATATCCGCCCTATTCAGAGTAGCCTACTCTCCCTTCTCTGACAGCTGGAAGTGCTAACATTAGCTAATCCTTTCACACTCTTCCATTGCTGTTAGCTAGCTACCTATATACAAATGCATTTGGAGTTACAATGATAAATATATCAAGATAACTAACCAGCTAATATGAAGTTAGCAAGCTGGTGATATTTTATTTACATTGCTAGCTATACAGTATGTAAAGTTAGCTAGCTAACATTACGAGAGCAACACATTGGAGTTAGCCTGGACACTATGTTTCTGTAGAAAGCTTGCTAATAATACATTGTTTTTGATCATTATCAAAATATATTTACTTTCTTGAATAGGTTCTTCCACTGCCTCCGTTGTCTGGGTCCCCAGAAAAACGAAATAATGGGCAATCTTCCAGAAGTTTCCGCTAGCTACTTCAGTGGATGTTGAACACATTTACTACCGACAAAAAGAACACATATCTAGTGGCAAATGTGTTAAATTATATAGATGATATGAAAGGGATAATCAACTCAGGGCTCCATGTGTTCATTGAAAAATAATGCATCTTCATGCAAGGTCAGTTCCATTTCGCTAGCACGTTGTGAAACACACCTTTCACGTTGTTCAATAGTTTCCATAGAACGCATAGCCCCTCGTTGATTATCACTTACTTATGCAGCTGGTTGAGACAGTACCACACATTAAACCACTTCCATCAATTGCCCTGATAACTAAACAGTCCATGTGTGGCGGACATTTTGAAATGCTGAGTCTTGGCCCCCAGTTAAAGCACACTTCAGTTTGTCTTGACAACACTCACTCTCAGCTGTGGAAACGAGAGAGGAAGAGAAAGGTTTAGAAGTGTTTCTATGCATCGTGGTTCTTATTCCTTCCTCTCCACAGGAAACGGGAAGGTCACAGTAGGTTGAAGTGAAGGATAAGCACACAGGTCCCATGTGGCTCAGTTGGTAGAGCATGGAGCTTGCAACACCAGGGTTGTGGGTTTGATTCCCACAGAGGAACAGTACAAAAAAGTCTGGAGATATATGTACTTGTTAATGTAAGTCGCTCTGCGTAAGATCATCTGCTAAATGATTAAAATGCCAAATGTAAACGTACAGTGTATCATAATGAATAGGCAGAGTTTAGCCATAGAAGTAAGAATGGATAGAAAGGGTGTTTCAAGTGAATGATAACAAAATGGGTGGACTGGCAGACATTTTGAGTGTACCGATGCCAGGAAGTAAAAGCAGGTGTGCTGTGATTTGTTGAGTCAACAATTTTTATGAGCCACATCAGTTAGAACCATTTGAGTGAACATTCTACATTACCATGGCAATCCAGCCTCAGTTGAATGAACATTCTACATTACCATGGCAATCCAGCCTCAGTTGAATGAGCATTCTACATTACCATGGCAATCCAGCCTCAGTTGAATGAGCATTATACATTATATTGGCAATCCAGTCTCAGTTGAATGAACATTCTACATTACCATGGCAATCCAGCCTCAGTTGGTAGAACATTCTACATTACCATGGCAACCCAGCCTCAGTTGAATGAACATTCTACATTACCATGGCAATCCAGCACCAGTTGATAGAACATTCCAAAATACCATGGCAATTATTGCATCAGAATACCAGGCAGCCATTGTAGTGTAGCCATGAGTTCGCCAGTCAAATTGCCAGTAAAAATATGTCTGCCCACCTTTATTGAGTTAACTCAGCCAGAGACGAGAGAACGAGGGAGGAAAGAAAACAAAGAGGGTTGTTTTGCTGGCGCCCTCACTCGAACTTAAAGTGCTTTCTGACGCATGAAGTCGAGGAGAAAATAACAGAAAGAAAAGAGGGGGAGGGGGAAGAAAAAGGACAGTGCTCAATCCTAGTGGGTGTGTTTGTGTGTGTACCCTCCACTCTAAGAGCTAACCCAACAGCCTGAGCTAACAGGTGCTAGGCTAGACACTAGGCTAATCACGCTGCTGCACAGCAAGCCACTAACAATGAACACCACCACATGTTAGAGCTAGCCTTAACTTCCTCGCCCTCCCTGAGAGAGCCAGTCTTTCCTAAAAGCTTTAAATTGAATATCTGACACGTCTATTTTCCTCTTTCCCCTGGTCTCTCAATCATGTTACCAGGTTACTAAAAACCTCCACTTTTAGTACATGAGACATTTGTCTAGCTCTCTTGCGTTTTTCGGGGGGCAATTTTCCCACAATAGCGTTAACCTTTTAGTTCAATTGGCCAGATTCATTCTGACAGCCTCTGGAAACCAACTTAAGGAGGGGGGGGGGGGGAACAAGCACTTTCAACACTTTGTTCAAACACTTCAACGTCGGCAGGCAGCATAAGGTTTGAAGATTCATTTGTTTTCCAGGTTATCTGAACAAATGGTTCCCTGCAGCGCATGCGTCCAGGCATAAAGTAGCAGACAGTTATTAAGGTGAACAGGCATACAAACCCTCTCATTGCCCTCTGACTCCGTCCAAACAACACCCTCCCTCAATCGTTACATAACAGGAAGACAGTTAAAATGCATTTCCGACCTTAGAGCTCAGCTAACACACACACACACACACAAAGCGGTCCAGAGGTCTGATTGTGTTTGTCACTGAAGCTAAACAGGTTGACTTACTGTGGTGTCTTTTTTGTCGTTCCATCGTGTGATGAAACTGTTCTCACTCTCCATCTGCTTGAGTTGGTCCTCGTTGACCTGGGTAATACACACACACACACACACACACACACACACACACACACACACACACACACACACACACACACACACACACACACACACACACACACACACACACACACACACACACACACACACACACACACACACACACACACACGTAAATACATCAACCTTGCCCATTAACATGGAGAAACACAGATATTCTGTACATAATATCTGTGTTACCCTAGTGGTTAGAGCGTTGGGCCAGTAACCGAAGGCTTGCTAGATCGATATCCCCGAGCTGACAAGGTAAAAATATGTCATTCTGCCCCTGAACAAGTTAACCCACTGTTCCTAGGCCATCATTGTAAATAAGAATTTGTTCTTAACCGACTTGCCTAGTTAAATAAAGGTTTAATAAAAAATACAAAATAAAATAAGAGGACATATACAGTGGGGAGAACAAGTATTTGATACACTGCCGATTTTGCAGGTTTTCCTACTTACAAAGCATGTAGAGTTCTGTCATTTTTATCATAGGTACACTTCAACTGTGAGAGACAGAATCTAAAACAAAAATCCAGAAAATCACCTGTTCTGATTTTTAAGTAATTAATTTGCATTTTATTGTATGACATACGTATTTGACACATTAGAAAAGCAGAACTTAATATTTGGTACAGAAACCTTTGTTTGCAATTAGAGAGATCATACGTTTCCTGTAGTTCTTGACCAGGTTTGCACACACTGCAGCAGGGATTTTGGCCCACTCCTCCATACAGACCTTCTCCAGATCCTTCAGGTTTCGGGGCTGTCACTGGGCAATACGGACTTTCAGCTCCCTCCAAAGATTATCTATTGGGGTCAGGTCTGGAGACTGGCTAGGCCACTCCAGGACCTTGAGATGCTTCTTACGGAGCCACTCCTTAGTTACCCTGGCTGTGTGTTTCGGGTCGCTGTCATGCTGGAAGACCCAGCCACGACCCATCTTCAATGCTCTTACTGAGGGAAGGAGGTTGTTGGCCAAGATCTCGCGATACATGGCCCCATCCATCCTCCCCTCAATACAGTGCAGTCGTCCTGTCCCCTTTGCAGAAAAGCATCCCCAAAGAATGAAGTTTCCACCTCCATGCTTCACGGTTGGGATGGTGTTCTTGGGGTTGTACTCATCCTTCTTCTTCCTCCAAACACGGCGAGTGGAGTTTAGACCAAAAAGCTCTATTTTGTCTCATCAGACCACATGACCTTCTCCCATTCCTCCTCTGGATCATCCAGATGGTCATTGGCAAACTTCAGATGGGCCTGGACATGCGCTGGCTTGAGCAGGGGGACCTTGCGTGCGCTGCAGAATTTTAATCCATGACGGCGTAGTGTGTTACTAATGGTTTTCTTTGAGACTGTGGTCCCAGCTCTCTTCAGGTCATTGACCAGGTCCTGTCGTGTAGTTCTGGGCTGATCCCTCACCTTCCTCATGATCATTGATGCCCCACGAGGTGAGATCTTTCATGGAGCCCCAGACTGAGGTTGATTGACCGTCATCTTGAACTTCTTCCACTTTCTAATAATTGCGCCAACAGTTGTTGCCTTCTCACCAAGCTGCTTGCCTATTGTCCTGTAGCCCATCCCAGCCTTGTGCAGGTCTACAATTTTACCTCTGATGTCCTTACACAACTCTCTGGTCTTGGCCATTGTGGAGAGGTTGGAGTGTTTGATTTAGTGTGTGGACAGGTGTCTTTTATACAGGTAACGAGTTCAAACAGGTGCAGTTAATACAGGTAATGAGTGGAGAACAGGAGGGCTTCTTAAAGAAAAACTAACAGGTCTGTGAGAGCCGTAATTCTTACTGGTTGGTAGGTGATCAAATACTTATGTCATGCAATAAAATGCTAATTAATTACTTAATTATCATACAATGTGATTTTCTGGATTTTTGTTTTAGATTCCGTCTCTCACAGTTGAAGTGTACATATGAAAAAAATTACAGACCTCTACATGCTTTGTAAGTAGGAAAACCTGCATAATCGGTAGTGTATCAAACACTTGTTCTCCCCAATGTATAACATTTTGGGTAAAAATAGAAATCCCCTTTAATTATATAGAACCACACAATGTGGAATTACAGTTGTGTCCAGTAACTTTAACTTTAATTTAAGCTAAAAGGAACGAATTATAGCATTGGGAAGTTCAGTTGGATTGTTCAGCGGGTGGTTTATTATCAGCTGAATAAATGACTCCAGTAGCCCATCGCTATAGTTCGTTCCTTTTAGCTTAAATTAACATTAAAGTTACTGGACACAACTGTAATTCCACATCGTGTGGTTTCAAAGCGTCAAAGCGAGGTAGGAAAATTACACTTTTTATTCGAACTCCCCCCCCCCCCCCCATCACTTTCAGAGAACAATTTGCTTTGTCAGGGCTATGCATCGCAATGAAGACTGGAGAGAGAGAGAAAAGACATACACACAAATGTGAATGCGCGCACACACACACACACACACACACACACACACACACACACACACACACACACACACACACACACACACACACACACACACACACACACACACAGTGTGTTGGGGTCTGATAAAAAGCCCACATCCGCAGCATTCCACCACATAATGACATTCCTAATTAGCCTGAACATCTCACTCATTTTATGCCACGGTGGTGGTGTGTGTATTCACTGAGATTGGGTCCTCATTGGTTCAGCTTAATGGGTATTTGTCATGCGAACAACAGCAGCATTCCAACCTGATTAAGAGGGAATGGAAGGATGAATGGAAGGATGAACGGAGGGATGAATGGAGAGAACAGTCCTCCTCTAGGTGGGAAAAAGAGAGGGAGCCAGGCGTTCCCGGAAGAATTAGTGTGACACTAAGAACGCTCTGAGACTTAAAATTCAATGTTTAAGTTTCAGACACTCACTGGTTTAAGTTTCAGACACTCACTGGTTTAAGTTTCAGACACTCACTGGTTTCAGACACTCACTGGTTTAAGTTTCAGACACTCACTGGTTTAAGTTTCAGACACTCACTGGTTTAAGTTTCAGACACTCACTGGTTTCAGACACTCACTGGTTTAAGTTTCAGACACTCACTGGTTTAAGTTTCAGACACTCACTGGTTTCAGACACTCACTGGTTTAAGTTTCAAACACTCACTGGTTTAAGTTTCAAACACTCACTGGCTTAAGTTTCAGACGCTCACTGGTTTAAGTTTCAGACACTCACTGGTTTAAGTTTCAGACACTCACTGTTTTAAGTTTCAGACACTCACTGTTTTAAGTTTCAGACACTCACTGTTTTAAGTTTCAGACACTCACTGGCTTAAGTTTCAGACACTCACAGTTTTAAGTTTCAGACACTCACTGTTTTAAGTTTCAGACACTCACTGTTTTAAGTTTCATACACTCACAGTTTTAAGTTTCAGACACTCACTGGTTTAAGTTTCAGACACTCACTGTTTTAAGTTTCAGACACTCACTGTTTTAAGTTTCAGACACTCACTGTTTTAAGTTTCAGACACTCACTGGCTTAAGTTTCAGACACTCACAGTTTTAAGTTTCAGACACTCACTGTTTTAAGTTTCAGACACTCACTGTTTTAAGTTTCATACACTCACAGTTTTAAGTTTCAGACACTCACTGGCTTAAGTTTCAGACACTCACTGGTTTAAGTTTCAGACACTCACACTCAAGTATACTGAATGAAAATATTAACACAAAATTATTAAATTTCAATGATTTTACTAAGTTACATTTCATATATGGAAATAAATCAATTGAAATCAATTCATTAGGCCCTAATCAATGGACTTCGCATGACTGGGCATGAGCGCTGCCATGGGTGGGCCTGGGAGGGCATAGGCCCACCCGCTGGGGAGCCAGGCCCAGCCAATCAGAATGAGTTTTCCCCACAACAGAGCTTTATTACTGACAGAAATACCCCTCAGTTTCATCAGCTTTCTTGGTGGCTGGTCTCAGACGATCCTGCAGGTGAAGAAGCACGGCTGTGGAGAACCTGGGCTGGCGTGGTTACACGTGGTCTCCGGTTATGAGGCTGGTTAGAGGTACTACCAAATTCTTTAAAATGACGTTGGAAGCGGCTAATGGTAGAAAAATTAACAAATGTCTGATGGACATTACTGCAGTCATCATGCCAATTACACGCTCCCTCAGAACTTGAGACATCTGTGGCATTGTGTTTTGTGACAAAACTGCACATTTTAGAGTGGCCTTTTATTGTCCAAAGCAGAAGGTGCACCTGTGTAATGATTATGCTGTTTAACCCGCTTCTTGATATGCCACACCTGTCAGGTGGATGGATCATCTTGACAATGTAGAAATGCTCACTAACAGTGATTTAAGCAAATTTGTGCACAAAATTTCAGCTAAATAATATTTTTGCGTGTATGGAAAATGTATGGGATCTTTTTATTTCAGCTCATGAAAACATGGGACAAACACTTCACATGTTGCGTGTATATTTTTGGTCAGTATATATGACAGGTAGATAGACACAACTTACCCCAAAAAGTTGTACATAGTTGGTGATGAGGTCTTGGACCACGCTGATCTCCGGTGTGGTTTGTCCCTCGGTTTGGAAGAGACATGAGGAGAACACACAGGCTAAGTCTCTGGTCTGCATCTGGTTTATATGGGAGCACCTCTGGACCCTACACAGTATAGATATACAGGAGGACACACTGATAAACACACATATAGGTGACATAGACTCATACACATACTGTAAGTACAGTACATAAACCCACAAATGCTTAAATACACACACAGGAACAGACACAGACACACACACACACACCTAAAAGCACAGCTACACACGATGTCCCCCTCGTACACAACCAAACTATGTACACACTCCCTGGTCAACAGCATGAGCATGTGTGCTGGGAACTAGAGGTAATGACTGTAAGAGATGTTAATGGCCACAGTCTAGGTAATGACTGTAGGAGACGTTAAACCAGGCCACAGTCCAGGTAATGACTGTAAGAGATGTTAAACCAGGCCACAGTCTAGGTAATGACTGTAGGAGACGTTAAACCAGGCCACAGTCCAGGTAATGACTGTAGGAGACGTTAAACCAGGCTACAGTCTAGGTAATGACTGTAAGAGATGTCAAACCAGGCCACAGTCTAGGTAATGACTGTAAGAGATGTTAAACCACGCCACAGTCTAGGTAATGACTGTAAGAGATGTCAAACCAGGCCACAGTCTAGGTAATGACTGTAAGAGATGTTAAACCACGCCACAGTCTAGGTAATGACTGTAAGAGATGTCAAAACAGGCCACAGTCTAGGTAATGACTGTAGGAGATGTTAAACCACGCCCCAGTCCAGGTAATGACTGTAGGAGACGTTAAACCACGCCACAGTCTAGGTAATGACTGTAGGAGACGTTAAACCAGGCCACAGTCTAGGTAATGACTGTAGGAGACGTTAAACCACGCCACAGTCTAGGTAATGACTGTAGGAGACGTTAAACCACGCCACAGTCTAGGTAATGACTGTAGGAGATGTTAAACCACGCCGCAGTCCAGGTAATGACTGTAGGAGACGTTAAACCAGGCCACAGTCCAGGTAATGACTGTAGGAGACGTTAAACCAGGCCACAGTCTAGGTAATGACTGTAAGAGATGTCAAACCAGGCCACAGTCTAGGTAATGACTGTAAGAGATGTTAAACCACGCCACAGTCTAGGTAATGACTGTAAGAGATGTCAAACCAGGCCACAGTCTAGGTAATGACTGTAGGAGATGTTAAACCAGGCCACAGTCCAGGCAATGACTGTAGGAGACGTTAAACCACGCCACAGTCTAGGTAATGACTGTAGGAGACGTTAAACCAGGCCACAGTCTAGGTAATGACTGTAGGAGACGTTAAACCACTCCACAGTCTAGGTAATGACTGTAGGAGACGTTAAACCACGCCACAGTCTAGGTAATGACTGTAGGAGACGTTAAACCACGCCACAGTCTAGGTAATGACTGTAGGAGATGTTAAACCACGCCGCAGTCCAGGTAATGACTGTAGGAGACGTTAAACCAGGCCACAGTCTAGGTAATGACTGTAGGAGACGTTAAACCAGGCCGCAGTTCAAATTCCAGCAAAATACCCAATTAAGTATTTTTTATTTCATTGCACCTTTATTTTGACAGGGAGTCATGCTGAGAACAATGTCTCTTTTTAGAATTGAGCCCCGTACACACATAAAAACACATCCATATACGGAATTCAAAACACAAGCATGGAAAACAAACACATTTGTCAGTGAAAAGGTCCTCAATCAGCCTTTTGAATTGCCCTACAGGCACCAAATTGTAGAGAGCCTCTCGAGATTACTCCACAAGTAAGGTGCACAAAAACTAAAAGCAGATTGACCAAACTCAGTGGAGATGGAAGAGATTTCCAGAGTCATCCCTCAGACTGGGTAAGGTATCTCGTACATCTGTAGGTTAACAGGGAAGTAAGGTACGGTGGAAATCTTCTCCAAACAATCCGCTCATTACCATAATAGTCAGATGAATCATCCAACATATACACTGTGGCTTCGGAGCAGAACAGCAGCACGGTAAGCATCAGTGTGCAAGACCTCATCAGCCCAGACAAGTAGTAGTAGTGAATTATAAGTATTTACGGTATCTAACAGAAGTAGAAATATGCTGTATCTACTGTATGTCCATATCTACTTTCCTAGAAGGGTGGAATTGGGGGAGAATGTGTTCTAGACTAGTTCTGGATTTAACCCTATCTGGTAAACCATGGGACACGAGAGTCTGGTAAAAAACAAAAACATCTACATTAACCATTTAACCTGTTGGGGATGGGGGCGCTGTTTAGACTATTTATGCTAATGTGGCTAATTTTTTAAACGGCTTCCCACAAAATCCTTGATCGTACAATATGCATATTATTATTATTATTGGATAGAAAACAGTCTATAGTTTCTATAGGAGTTGAAATTTTGTCTCTAAGTGGAACAGAGCCCATTCTACAGCAATTTCCCTGACATGGAGTCAGATTTGAGAAACGTTGGCCACTTTTCTGAAGTCATTTAAACGGGCACTGTCGTTGCTATGACTATACGGACACTTCTTACGTCTTCCCCTGGATGCCTTTACGTGATGACGATTCCAACGGGCTCGATTGCTCGTTCACAGGCACTACAAATGAAAAAAACCTTTAGCTAGCAAGTCTTTTCTTGCTGCGTAACGCGCGTGGAAGACACCGACCCTCTCCTGTTCCAAGCATTAGTTTAGCCTGTTATATTTCTCCGGTCATCTTTTCACTCGTTATAGGAGTTACAAACATCACAAAGTAGTTAATTTAAAGCGTTTTATAGCAATTTATATCCGTTTAGTGCGATTTTGGGACATTTATTTTTGCAACGATGTGAAAAGTTGGGAACGCTTTTCAGTTCATCCCGAACGTAGTTGACATTTCCACATGGCAAGAGGACAGCTTTCCACCAAAAGACGATTTCTCCCAAGAAAGGATCCTTTGCCCAAGATACTGATGGAAGAACAGCTCAAGGTAGGACATTTTTATTATGATAAATCGTGTTTCTGTCGAAACATTTTAGTGGCTTAGGACGCCATGTTTTTTGACGTAGCTTCGCTTGGCGCAAACTGTATTGAAAAGTAAGGATAAATTAAAAAATGTAATAACGCAATTGTATTAAGAATTAAATTGTCTATCAATCCCTGTCCACCCTATATTTTTTAGTCACGTTTATGAGTATTTATGTATAAGAGTAGATCACTGTCTAAGTGGCGCAAGGACGTTTTCTTTACCAGCTTGTCTACATTTCACATTGTCTAACCATGATTTTGGTGGCTAAATATAAACATTTTCGATCAAACTGTATATGCATGTTGTAATGTGATGTTACAGGAGTGTCATCGGAAGAATTCTGAGAAGGTTAGTGAAAAAATTAATATCTTTTGGCGATGTTGACTTTTATCGCTCACTTTGGCTAGAATCAATGCTGGGCTGCTATGTGCTATGTGCTACGCTAATATAACGATTTATTGTGTTTTCGCTGTAAGACACTTAGAAAATCTGAAATATTGTCTGTATTCACAGGATCTGTGTCTTTCGATTCGTGTATGCTGTGTATTTTTACGAAATGTTTGATGATTAGTAGTTAGGTAAACACGTTGCTCATTGTAATTATTCTAGTCCATTTGTGATGGTGGGTGCAATTGTAAACTATGCCATATACCTGAAATATGCACTTTTTTCTAACAAAACCTATCCCATACCATAAATATGTTATCAGACTGTCATCTAATGAGTTTTTTTGTTGGTTAGGGGCTATAAATATCTTAGTTTAGCCGAATTGGTGATGGCTACTGGTGTTGGTGGACAAATAAAAGATGGTGGAATATGCTAATGTGTTTTTAGGTAATAGATGTACATCTTTACATATTGTGTCTTCCCTGTAAAACATTTTAAAAATCGGAAATGTTGACTGGATTCATAAGATCTGTGTCTTTCATTAGCTGTATTGGACTTTAATGTGTGAAAGTTAAATATTTTAAAAAAATATTTTTTTTGAATTTCGCGGCACTGGTTTTTCAGTGGGGGGGGGGGGGGTGTGCCGCTAGCGCCACGCTGATCCTAGACAGGTTAAAAATGGTTTATTCTTACTGTAGTGGGCTGGAAGTAGTGGCATCCTGTGCTGACACACAACGTGGTATCATTCACACCCAGAGGAGGTTATGTAAAATACAGAATGGTGTTATGGGTAAATGAAATGACTTCTGCAGAGCAAGGGATTGTGGGTTAGAAGTGTCAATAAGAACAGGTGGCATTGCTATGCCGATGTGCCCAAGTCTGTGTTGTTGTCTCACTTACCACCCACACACAGTGCTGTGTGTGTGTGTGTGTGTGTGTGTGTGTGTGTGTGTGTGTGTGTGTGTGTGTGTGTGTGTGTGTGTGTGTGTGTGTGTGTGTGTGTGTGTGTGTGTGTGTGTGTGTGTGTGTGTGTGTGTGTGTGTGTGTGTGTGTGTGTGTGTGTACATCGTAGCCAAGTACAGTTAAACTTAGTTTTCACAATTACTGACATTTAATCCTAGTAAAAATTCCCTGTCTTAGATCAGTTAGGATCACCACTTTATTTTAAGAATGTGAAATGTCAGAATAATAGTAGAGATAATGATTTATTTCAGCTTTTATTTCTTTCATCACATTCCCAGTGGGTCAGAAGTTTACATACACTCAATAAGTATTTGGTAGCATTGCCTTTAAATTGTTTAACTTGAGTCAAACGTGTTAGGTAGCCTTCCTCAAGCTTCGCACAATCAGTTGGGTGAATTGTGGCCCATTCCTCCTAACAGAGCTGGTGTAACTGAGTCAGGTTTGTAGGCTTCCTTGCTTGCACACACTTTTTTAGTTCTGCTCACAGATTTTCTATAGGATTAAGGTCAGGGCTTTGTGATGGCCACTCCAATACCTTGACTTTGTTGTCCTTAAGCCATTTTGCCACAGCTTTGGAAGTATGCTTGGGGTCATTGTCCATTTGCAAGACCCAAGCTATAACTTCCTGACTGATGTCTTGAGATGTTGCTTCAATATATCCACATAATGTTCCTGCCTCAATATGCCATCTATTTTGTGAAATGCACCAGTCCCTCCTGCAGCAAAGCACCCCCACGACATGATGCTGCCACGGTTGGGAAGGTGTTCTTCGGCTTGCAAGCCTCCCCCTTTTTCCTCCAAACATAAGGATGGTCATTATGGCCAAACAGTTCTATTTTTGTTTCATCAGACCAGAGGACATTTTTCCAAAAAGTACAATCTTTGTCCTCATGTGCAGATGCAAACCGTAGTCTGGATTTTTCAATGGTGGTTTTGGAGCAGTGTCTTCTTCCTTGCTGAGCAGCCTTTCAAGTTATGTCGATATAGGACTCGTTTTACTGTGGATATAGATACTTTTGTACCTGTTTCCTCCAGCATCTTCACAAGGTCCTTTGCTGTTGTTCTGGGAATGATTTGCACTTTTCTCAACCAAGTACGTTCATCACTAGGAGACAGAACGCCTCTCCTTCCTGAGTGGTATGATGGCTGCGTGGTCCCATGGTGTTTATACTTGCGTACTATTGTTTGTACAGATGAGTGTGGTACCTTCAGGCATTTGGAAATTGCTCCCAAGGATGAACCAGACTTGTGGAGGTCTATAATTATTTTTCTGATGTCTTGGCTGATTTCTTTTGATTTTCCCATTATGTCAAGCAAAAAGGCACTGGGTTTGAAGGTAGGCCTTGAAATACATCCACAGGTCCACCTCCAATTGACTCAAATGATGTCAATTAGCCTATCAGAAGTTTCTAAAGCTTGACATAATTTTCTAGAATTGTTTAAAGGCACAGTCAACTTAGTGTATGTGAACTTCTGACTCACTGGAATTGTGATACAATGAATTATCAATTGTATCAATTATAAGTGAAATAATCTGTGTGTAAACAATTGTTGGAAAAATGACTTGTGTCATGCACAAAGTAGATGTCCTAACCGACTTACCAAAACTATAGTTTGTTAACAAGACATTTGTGGAGTTGTTGAAAAACTAGTTTTAATGACTCCAACCTAAGTGTAATGTAAACTTCCGACTTCAACCGTGTTATGATATTAATACTATATGTCTGAATACCATAATATATATAGTCTGAATATCATACTATAAATATTATAATATTCAGACTATATATATTATGATATTCAGACTAAATATATATATATATATATATATATATATTATGATATTCAGACTAAATATATATATATTTTTTATAATATTCAGACTATATATATATATTATGATATTCAGACTAAATATATATATATATATATATTATGATATTCAGACTTTATATATATTATGATATTTAGACTATATATATATATAATATTCCGACTATATTCCGACCATGATATTCACACTATATATATTATAATATTCAGACTATATATATATATATATATCATGATATTCAGACGATATATATCATGATATTAAGACTATATATATAATATAATATTCAGACTATATTATGTACAAGGCAGAGTGTGAAAAGCGGTCATCAAGGCAAAGGGTGGATACTTTGAAGAATTCAAATATAAAATATATTTTGCATTTTTTTACACTTTCTTGGTTACTACATGATTCCATATGTGTTATTTCACAGTTTGATGTCTTCACTATTATTCTACAATGTGGAAAATAGTAAAACTAAATAATAACCCTTGAATAAGTAGGTGTGTCCAAACGTTTGATTGGTACCGTATACATTATGATGATCAGGATATATAGACTGAGGTTACAAAATATTAAGAACACCTGCTCTTTCTATAACATACTGACCAGGTGAAAGCTGTGATTCCTTATTGATGTCACTTGTTTAATCCACTTCAAATCAGTGTAGACAAAGGGGAGGAGACAAGTTAAAGAAGGATTTTTAAGCCATGAGACAATTGAAACATGGATTGTGTTACGTATGCCATTCAGAGGGTGAATGTGCAAGACAAAAGATTTAAGTGCCTTTGAACGAGGTAAGTTTCCCGTGTGTATCAAGAATGGTCCACCACCCAAAGGACATCCAAACAACTTGACACAACTCAAGCATTGCAGTCAATATGGGCCAGCATCCCTGTGGAACGCTTTTAACACCTTGTAGTCCATGCCCCGACGAATTGAGGCTGTTCTGAGGATAAAAGGGGGCGCAACTCAAAATTAGGAAGGTGTTTCTTGTGTTTTGTACCCTCGGAGTATAGTATCATAGTCAGGCTCTCCTTTTCAGACAAACTACTTGACCTACATGTTCGTAAGTGCTTGTTATTGTGAAATACTCGTCTGAAAATGTGTCTGCAGTGCATTACAGTGAAAGGAACAGTGACATGATGAGTGTAGGGTAGCTTTGACCGGATGATTTTTGCAGTTTGTACACACAAACCGTGTGTGTGTGTGTGTGTGTGTGTGTGTGTGTGTGTGTGTGTGTGTGTGTGTGTGTGTGTGTGTGTGTGTGTGTGTGTGTGTGTGTGTGTGTGTGGACCAGAGGGTATCTTCAGCCTTGGACCCTCACCTGTAGAGATGTTGCAGCAGAGCAGTCAGGGTGGATCTGTTGATCTTGGGAAGACTCTGGATAAATCTAGAGTACTTCTCCACTCTCCGTTTCTCATCCTCCTCATCTACACTCACCAAAGAAAGGAGGCCATTGATTAAAACAAAAGACCCACCAAATATAAATAAAGTTACAATAGAGTACATGATACACTGACCCAACGAAATTACCCAAATTACACAAAAGGTATATAAATATGCATCACTTCTACATCAATATTAAACAATCCAAGGTAATCTGTGCCTCTACCCACCTAGAGCAGACACCCAGTAGGGGTAGAGCTCCTTGGTCAGCAAGGCGTCCTCGGCCTGGGACAGAAAGGTCTTCAGGGTGTCAGTGACGTCCTCCAGTTGGTGCTCCAGGACATGGAGCTTCACGTTGCGGGCGTCCTGCCTGAAGGCCCCCAGGAGCAGGGATACACGGCCCGGGTCCCCCCTAACGCTGTAGATCCCCTGATGGCACAGACCTAGAGGAGTGGGAGAAAAGGTAGGGGAAGGAGGAGGGGAGAGGGAGTGAGAGAGAGACAGCGTGAAAACAAGTCCTCAAACCCTCATGTATTCAGCCAGCAGCATACCACCCTGCATCCAACTGCTGGCTAGCCTCTGAAGCTAAGTAGGGTCGGGTCCTGGTCAGTCCCTGAATGGGAGACCAGATGCTCACCGTACTGGGTGACAAAAGCTATGCAGCTGTCCACAACGATGGGGACGCCCTTTTTACTCAGCTGCTGGTTGCTTAGAGCCCTGCCGTCCGTGCCAGAGGCCAATTTGATCGCAGAGTGCCACAGCGCAAAGTCCACTTTGTTGAAACCATGGATGTACACAGTTCTGTACGAAAGCAGAAAAAAGTCAAACTAAAAATGTCTCAGAGATACCATACAGCATTTTTAGGAAAATAGACATTGACAAATGTCTAATACCCTACTATTTAATTCTCAAACACAAACAATGCAGTGTTCCCCCTACGATTTTTTCAGCAGAGGTGGCAAAGTTAGTGGGGGGGGGGTAGTGGGCGTGGCTAATGGCGCAGTCTCCGGCCCCAACACTTTGAGGCCCTCCTCTTGGCCGCAGAGAGAACATTTTGTTGATTAAAAGCTGATTTCATGCAATTTTAAATGTTTTGCCATGGGACGGAGAGAAATGTTTGGTTTTAAAGCTAGTTTCCTGCAATGATACACATTCTGTCATGGGGCCAAGAGAAAGTAAATCATTTTTTAAAGTTAAGTTCTTGCAATTCTACACAGCAACATTTAGCTGTTTTAAAACTTATTTGACACATTTGCCATGTTATTATGCTATCTTCGTGACCCAGACAACCAATGTGGACCTCATGTCATGACATTTTAGGAATTTAGATTCTCCCTGACTATCGAGATTTTATTCTGGTGTTTGTTAGTTCTCAAAGATCTAATTAAAACATATTATCTTTTCTACATACTTTAAATCTGCTTTGAGAAGTTTAAGTTCACACTAAAAATATACTGTATATATATTTCTTTTTGTCATCTTTTTTTAAGTGGTGGCCACGATTTAGCAGCAGCAGCCCTCCACTGCTAAATGAGTATAGGGAAAACACTGCAATGGAAAATACACACATCAGAACACAGTGTCAAACCTGCAAAGCACACTGGAAACAAACAAACCACAGATACACGTACCTTCCACCCTCCACCATCAAGAGCACCTGGATCCTCTCCTCACCTTCTACATGTGTGGAAACAGCTGAGAAAAGAGAACACTGGGTAGTATGTTCACAGCTGAAACAACGCTGAAACAAAGCATAGCTACACTGCATTTATAGAGGATTCCTCGCTATATGGGGGGAAAAGTGTTCCTTCTAGAAGCAGTTGTCGTAAGCAAAGCTACACACTGCTCGGACAGCAGAAAACAGGGCGAACGAGACAGAAAGAGAGGGAAAAATCTAAGAGAGTGATTGTGACGGCTCCCATAAATGCTTCAAAAATGGAGTAAGTAACATTTTCCCGTTGCTGTGTATCCGACACTACTGTATGCATCTGGTCGTTGTCTTGTTGATGTACCTGTGTGAGGTTCACTCGGTAGGGGGAACTGGGGCTTGAAGCCTGGGTGTCACTGGTTGTCAGTTGTTACAATGTGTTGGCCTGGGTGGTGCAAAATCAGATCGCACTGGTTTGTATTATTCTACACCCCCCTACCCTCTTCCTCCATACACCTTCCTCCTCCTCCTTCTCTCACACAAACCACACGCACACACACACACACACACACACACACACACACACACACACACACAAACACACACACACACACAGTACATAGCACAACTTGTATATCCTACATGCCAATTACTTTCACACCCATGAATCTCTTTCTCTCCTATTTATTCAGTTTCATATTGGCCACAAACTACACTATATTTTAGAACAATCCGATCTGCTTTACTGTCAAGCATTTTAAGAAGATCATATAAAACCACAGGTAACACTGCGATTACATTTACAATTAAGTTGTTAAGCGGACGCTTTTTATCCAGGGCGACATACAGGAGCTATTAGGGTTAAGTGCCTTGCTCAAGGGCACATCGCCAGATGTTTCACCTCGTCGGCTCAAGGGGGTTTGAAGCAGCGACATTTTGGTTACAGGACCAACGCTTTTAACCGCTAGGCTAGAAACTCTCAATAATATATGGAGGTAAACAGGCAGAACAATTAATCTCCACCACTCTCTGGTGGCAAATTTTATGCTGATGTTGTGTTTGGCAGAGTTTCAAGGGCAAGGAATTTAGCTCTGTTTCCAGCAACCTGCGGTAACCCCCCCCCCCCCCCCCCAGAAGCTTCAGAGATTGTTATTGACTCGAGAAGACTTTATTACTAAAACAGTGTGATCAGGTAAATGCAACAAACACATCAAAATCCCTTTATCCACCTCTCGGCTCTCGCTGAGGAAATGTTATTACGTTTTATGCTTCTGGGATAAGGAAGCTACCTCTGCAGCCCTCTAGGCCTGTAATTAGTATTGGGATTCAGGCCTGTAACAAAGTGCTTGATATGCTTAGCTTCTTCATTCTTTATTCTTCTGAGAAAAAAAATAAAAATGTTTTAAGGTAACAACAGCCCACATTATCACAAAGCAATTATGTGTATTAAAGGCCCGGAAATCAACTGTGACTTCGCTTGCGTGCTTACTAGAGACGATGTGAAGGATTCTATTATTTTCCAATATGTGCTGTGTTGTAGAGAGCGAGAGAGAGAGAGAGTCGCATAGTCCTGGTTTTGCTAATGGGTATCATTGGAGTGATTCTATCTTTGATGAATCAGGGGCTGGAACTCATGCAAAAAGCCTGGCTCATCCAATTTCCCTTGCACTAGTTGTTTCATTTCCTTGTTGGCCAGTGACAATTTTGGAAGAATAATACACCATTTTTACAAACTACACCCCTGTAACAAATACTGAATCAATTTTATTGATGAAACTAAATTGAAGATGTGCTTCTCTTGTTCTGAAACAATAGGCGTCCAATCAAAACGCATATTTTGACAATTGGGTACAATAATATACGAGTCGTGTAGACACTTTTCTACAAAAACCAATTGTCTATACCCCATGTCTCTGTCATAATCCGTTCAAAAGTTATTGGAGTTTTTACCCTTGTAGGACAGCCAAAAGTGACTGACTAAATCAACGTGGGCCAGAGATTAAAAGTGGTAGAAATACATCTGGAAAATAGCATTGAGTCAGCTAGGCTGGTTGCTGTGTGAGAGTAAAGGCTAATTGACAGGCTGTTGAACTCGTCATATTTCTTCTCGAATCAGGAGGACATAAAACAATATAGAGGTAAGATAGATATCGATTTTGAGACACGACATGTAGTATTTTCATATTAATGTGAAATTAGTATTCTTCTTCCGATATTTCTCACAATAACAAACGTATCTCCGTGAAATGTCAACGGAGCAATGAGTCTACCGCAAGCTTTTATTTTGAAAGCCTTTTACATGTCATTCAGCTAATTTACCATTTTTTGCGACGACTCGCAGAAACATCTTTACAGACGACCACCACAGCGTGTAAATCCTCAAAAGTTGCTGCGAGAATGTGGCACCGCTTCTGTCAACAGAAGTGCTAATTATCGACGTTATTAAGTGTGTTTGAATTATTTTAAGTTTACAATCATTATTGCTCATCTTTATCAAGGGTGTCAATAATTTAACCCCACTATACATATTATATATTACTCCAAACTGGATCCAGAGTGACATTACTAAAGCAGAACAGCTGGTTCGGTGTCTAGTGAACATCCCAATGCCTCTAAACTGTCTGAAACATATCCGATCTTTCTGTGGTACACTGCAGCAACCCTCCTGGTTGGGCTGTCACAGTGGTACTAATGGGTGCAAAGTCTATGTCACAGGATGGAGCTCCTTACACATTCCACTCAGATTCCAAAACGTTTCACCCCGTAAGAGAACACAGAGAGCCCCCTCTGGTACCGCTGAGGCTTCCCGTCTGTGACAAACATGGATTTCAGGGTGCCGGGAGAATCGGGAAAGTCATGGCAGCTCCCAGCTCCCTAATCCCACCCCAGGTAAGAGGAGGGGGCGGGAAAGCAGCGACGTTCCGATTTGATCTACAGTCAGCCTTAAACGGATTAAAGAGATTTCTTTATTTATTTTCCTGCCCATACACATAATTCTGCTGCAATCAATTGACATTTTGCAAGTCTAGTTGGCTGCAAACTCCGTGTGAACTTCTCACCGACATGGCTGACATACCTGCTGGGCAACTTCTTCGCTCTGGGCTGAGAAGACTTATAAAGACGACTGTAGTGTGGCGACTATCTCTCAGAAGTAGGAGGGCACGCTCACACTTTCCACAGTAGCGTGGAGATGTCAATAACACATGCCAGCAGAGAGAGACGGTGCCACTTCAAAGATGATAACTAATGCCAGGCAGGGTCAAGATGATAACTAATGCCAGGCAGGGTCAAGATGATAACTAATGCCAGGCAGGGTCAAGATGATAACTAATGCCAGGCAGGGTCAAGATGATAACTAATGCCAGGCAGGGTCAAGAGGATAACTAAGGCCAAGAAGGGTCAAGAGGATAACTAAGGCCAAGAAGGGTCAAGATGATAACTAATGCCAGGCAGGGTCAAGATGATAACTAATGCCAGGCAGGGTCAAGATGATAACTAATGCCAGGCAGGGTCAAGATGATAACTAATGCCAGGCAGGGTCAAGATGATAACTAAGGCCAGGAAGGGTCAAGATGATAACTAATGCCAGGCAGGGTCAAGATGATAACTAATGCCAGGCAGGGTCAAGATGATAACTAATGCCAGGCAGGGTCAAGATGATAACTAATGCCAGGCAGGGTCAAGATGATAACTAATGCCAGGCAGGGTCAAGATGATAACTAAGGCCAGGCAGGGTCAAGATGATAACTAATGCCAGGCAGGGTCAAGATGATAACTAATGCCAGGAAGGGTCAAGATGATAACTAATGCCAGGCAGGGTCAAGATGATAACTAATGCCAGGCAGGGTCAAGATGATAACTAATGCCAGGCAGGGTCAAGATGATAACTAATGCCAGGCAGGGTCAAGATGATAACTAAGGCCAGGCAGGGTCAAGATGATAACTAAGGCCAGGCAGGGTCAAGTTGTGATAGACAGGTTACACTGTACTGTATATTCTATATCAGCCTACATTGTTCCTCCTTGTGTGTGTGTGTGTGTGTGTGTGTGTGTGTGTGTGTGTGTGTGTGTGTGTGTGTGTGTGTGTGTGTGTGTGTGTGTGTGTATGGTCGTGTTAGTGTATGCGTGCAGGCGTGTGTGTGGTGTGTTTTGTGTGTCTTTAGGTATGGACTCTATACTTACTGAGTTCCTGTAGTTGTTTGAGCTGCATGGCCCCCAGTGTCCTCTCCCCGGAACTAAAGTAGAGGGCGGAGCCTTCCAGAGCAAACCAACCAACCCTCCAGTGGTAGAGGTCATGACCTTCCTTAAAGTAGAGCCGACCAATCAGCTCGCAGTCTCTCCTCAACATAGCCTCTACTTTAGATGGGACGAAACACTGAAGGGAACAAAATAAAAAAAAACTAAAATAAAAATGATTCTCTAGAGTCACAGCGAAACAAAACCAAACAGAGAAAAACTAAAAACATCTGTGCACAAGCAACAAACTTTAAGGTTTCCGAAACATCTTCTTTCCCCAGCAGAATTTACTTCCAACACATCTTTCTCGCTCTCTCTCAGTGTCTTAGCCCGTTTGATTGCAGCTCAAATTGAATCACGAGGGTGTCTAAGGCTATACAGACAGGTGGGCTAATATGGCTACCACTAGCTATCACCAGCTGGGATTAATAGATGGGTTAAGCAAGATAAAACAAATGGAATTGAGGACATGTTTTGTGTAGCGAGCCATTACAAGAGCTTGTCACAGGCAGCAGAAGAGACAGTTAGACTAGTATGTCTTCTTGGTGGTTCCAGGGTGTGTGTGTGTGTGTGTGTGTGTGTGTGTGTGTGTGTGTGTGTGTCTCTCTGTGTGTGTGTGTGTGTGTGTGTGTGTGTGTGTGTGTGTGTGTGTGTGTGTGTGTGTGTGTGTGTGTGTGCGTGTGTGTGTCTCTCTGTGTGTGTGTGTGTGTGTGTGTGTGTGTGTGTGTGTGTGTGTGTGTGTGTGTGTGTGTGTGTGTGTGTGTGCGTGCGTGCGTTAAGGAGGGTGAAATGTATCTATTGTGTTATCAAATGTCACACACTAACCCACACTGATACACACACATACTGACCCACAATGATACACACGCAGACTGACCAACAATGATACACACACAGACTGACCCACACTGATACACACGCAGACTGACCCACACTGATACACACGTAGACTGACCCACACTGATACACATGCAGACTGACCCACACTGATACACACGTAGACTGACCCACAATGATACACACACAGACTGACCCACACTGATACACACGTAGACTGACCCACAATGATACACACACAGACTGACCCACGCTGATACACACGTAGACTGACCCACAATGATACACATGCATACTGACCCACACTGATACACACGCAGACTGACCCACACTGATACACATGTAGACTGACCCACAATGATACACACACAGACTGACCCACACTGATACACACACAGACTGACCCACACTGATACACACGTAGACTGACCCACAATGATACAGACACACTAACCCATACCGATACACATGCAGACTAACCCACACCGATACACATGCAGACTGACCCACACTGATACACACGCAGACTGACCCACAATGATACACACTATTTAAAACTGGTAAATAAATGGACTAAAACGTACACACACACACTCACACACCTTGGCGATAGCCTGGACCCAGTCTTGCTGTGTCTCCTGTGTCTTGGCGCCAAACAAGAACACTCTGTCTGACTGTAGGTAGATCTCCACCATGAACACAGCCCTGAGAGAACAATAGAGCCGGTAAGTCAGATACAGTACTGTACCTGGTGCAGGTGAAAGGGATAGGAGACTGTTGCTTTAAAAACGAACCAGCTAGGAGTCTAAATACTGGCACTAAACATACACAAACACATTGTGTACATTGCTGTAAATAATGCAAAACGAGACATGTACAGCAACACACGTGTGTGAACACACAGAGGCCTAAATACAGTGCCTTCATAAAGTATTCACACCCCTTGACTTTTTCCACATTTAGTTATGTTACAGCTTGAATTTAAAATGCCTTACATTAAATTGGCCTACACACAATAAACCATAATGTGAAAGTGGAATTTGGTTTCTAGACATTTTTTACAAATGAATTAAAAATAAAAAGCTGACATTTCTTGAGTCAATAAGTATTCAACCCTTTTGTTATGACAAGCCTAAATAATACGTTCAGGAGTAAAAATGTGCTTAACAAGTCACATAATAAGTTGTATGGACTCACTCTGTGTGCAAGAATAGTGTATAACATAATTTATGACTACCACATCTCTGTACCCTAAACATAAAATGATCTGTAAGGTCCCTCAGTAAAGCAGTGAATTCAAACACAGATTCAACCACAAAGACCAGGGAGGTTTTCCAATGCCTAGCAAAGAATGACATCTATTGGTAGATGGGTAAAAAAGAAAATGTGACATTGAATATCCATTTGAGCATGGCGAAGTTATTAATTAAACTTTGGACGGTGTATTCAATATACCCATTCACTACAAAGATACAGGCATCCTTCCTAACTCAGTTGCCGGAGAGGAAGGAAACCGCTCAGGGATTTCACCATGAGGCCAATGGTAATTTGAAGAGTTTACTGGCTGTGACAGGAGAAAACTGAGGATGGATCAACAACACTGTAGTTACTCCACAATACTAAACTAAATGCGTGAAAGTCTGTAGAGAAGACAAATATTCCAAAACATGCATCCTGTTTGCAATAAGACACAACAAATGTGGTAAAGAATTTTACTTTATGTCCTGAATACAAAGCAAAATGTTTGAGGCAAATTCAACACAACACATCGCTGAGTAACACTTCCTATTTCCATGCATGGTGGTGGCTGCATCATGTTATAGGTATGCTTGTCATAGGCAAGGACAAGGCAGATTTTTTTAGAATAGAAAAGAGTTAAGCACAGGCAAAATCCTAGAGGAAAACTTGTTTCAGTCTGCTTTCCAACAGACACTGGGAGACTAATTCACCTTTTCTTACCAGGACGACAACGAATGTTCCTGAGTTTACTTTCGTAAATTAGATATTTATGTATTTAAATGTCAATATATTTGCTAAAATATCTACCAAAAAAACCAACATGTTTTCACTTTGTCATTATGGTGTATTGTGTGTAGATGGATGAGCAAAAACAATCTATTTGATCCATTTTCAGGCAGGAACACAACAACATGTGGAAAAAGTCAAGGGATGTGAATACTTTCCGAATGCAACGTGTACATACCAACACCTTTACCCACGTATACACAAATACTTCAACACATACACACATTTAAAACACACACACACACAAAAGGTGCTTATACCTGCTGTTTAAGAGAGGAACAACTCAACTGCCGAAAGCCAAAAGTCAGCTACTAATCTTTGTTTTGTCCTTATCCCTCTTTCTCTTATGTCTCTTTCACCGGCTTGCCTCTGTCTCCAAAAGCAGAGGAGGTCAGAGAACCACTTTCTTAATGGTTTCGACACAGAGGCAGGCGATCGCTAGATAAAAAAACAGTTTTTTGGGGGGGGGGGGGGGGGGGGGGAGGGGTATAGCGCAGCGGTGGTTATAAGGGGTTATAAGGGGAACAGCGTGTCTAAAGGAGCATGTCATGAGGCGTACCGGTAGCGCTGAGGCGTGTTTCCACACACGAACATCAGGGGAACATGGCGGGACACGGGTGTTTGTGTGACCCCACTGGACCCCTGACAAGTGTACAAGGCGCTTGTTAGTGAGTCCCAGAGGACAAGAAGGCGAGGGGGCGAAAGAGAGCGAAAGAAAGGTTAGAGAGAGAGATTTAAAAATAGAAGTTTAGGTTTGAAGAATATCTAACTAACAAACACAATCCAATGTCTTTAGACTACACCACAGAATCAAACTTCACCATCCAAAACTACTTCAACACCCACCCACTTCATCTAGCAGGCACACGATTCTCCCTCCATCAAAATCTATGTGCATATTTTGATATAATATTCTGAAAACGTGGGCTGGTAATACTCATCGGGGGATCAGCGGACAAGGTAGAGGGTCTCATACCTGATGAAATTACCAAAGCAGTCTATTTAATGTAAAATGACACCCACGTGGTTCTGCAGTGCAGAGCCATGCAGGGCGATGCAGAGTAAGGGCAGTTGGGGAGAGTGTACTCTGCATACGTTAAATATGTATGAGCCATAGACAGATGGATGTCCCGTGTATAGCACTAAGGCTAATGTCTCGCCGACAGATCTGCAGTACCAGTCAAAGGTTTAGACACACCTACTCATTCAAGGGTTTTTCTTTATATCTACTATTTTCAACCTTGTAGAATAATAGTGAAGACATCAATACTATGAAATAACACATATGGCATGTAGTAACCAAAAAAGTTTTAAACAAATCAAAATATATTTGATATTTGATATTCTTCAAAGTAACCAACCTTTTGCCTTGATGACAGCTTTGTACACTCTTGGCATATATTTTGATTTGTTTAACATTTTTTGGGGTTACTACATGATTCCATATGTGTTATTTCATAGTTCAAATCAAATCAAATCAAATGTATTTATATAGCCCTTCGTAAATTAGCTGATATCTCAAAGTGCTGTACAGAAACCCAGCCTAAAACCCCAAACAGCAAGCAATGCAGGTGTAGAAGCACGGTGGCTAGGAAAAACTCCCTAGAAAGGCCAAAACCTAGGAAGAAACCTAGAGAGGAACCAGGCTATGAGGGGTGGCCAGTCCTCTTCTGGCTGTGCCGGGTGGAGATTATAACAGAACATGGCCAAGATGTTCAAATGTTCATAGATGACCAGCATGGTCAAATAATAATAATCACAGTAGTTGTCGAGGGTGCAACAAGTCAGCACCTCAGGAGTAAATGTCAGTTGGCTTTTCATAGCCGATCATTAAGAGTATCTCTACCGCTCCTGCGGTCTCTAGAGAGTTGAAAACAGCAGGTCTGGGACAGGTAGCACGTCCGGTGAACAGGTCAGGGTTCCATAGCCGCAGGCAGAACAGTTTTGATGTCTTCACTATTATTCTACAATGTTGAAAATAGTAAAAATAAAGAAAAACCCTTGAATGAGTAGGTGTGTCCAAACTATTGGCTGGTACTATAGGTAAACATCATTGGTACTGTAGACTCTGTTGGGACTGAACGGGACACGTAGGATAAAGAACAGCAGTAGTTACAATGTTAGAGTTTTTCATAAATTGTTATTTGGACACACTTTCACACGTGTTAGCATCTTTCCATTTTCGGAAGGGATCATTTGGTTTGTAACTTTCAAAGAGAGAGGGTGGAGCTCCTCGTTCCGTTTCCACTCCTCCTTCTAGCATCTCTTCTCTTATTAACATGTACGGACCCAGAACATAATCGAGCATCTGACTAATATAGAGATGAGGAGACAGAGGGGCTGGGGACAGGGAGAGAGATGATGAGACAGAGTGTCTGGGGGACAGAGAGAGAGATGAGGAGACAGAGTGGAAGCAGGACAGGGAGAGAGATGAGGAGACAGAGGGGCTGGGGGACAGGGAGAGAGATGAGGAGACAGAGAGGCAGCAGGACAGGGAGAGAGATGAGGAGACAGAGAGGCAGCAGGACAGGGAGAGAGATGAGGAGACAGAGAGGCAGCAGGACAGGGAGAGAGATGAGGAGACAGAGAGGCAGCAGGACAGGGAGAGAGATGAGGAGACAGAGAGGCTGTGGACAGGGAGAGAGATGAGGAGACAGAGGGAATGGGGACAGGGAGAGAGATGAGGAGACAGAGAGGCTGGGGGAGCACCATTTTACAATGATCGCGTCGCCGTCAAACAAAAACACACAGAGACACAGACACACACACACACAGAGAAACACACACACACACAGATACACACACACACACACACACACACAGACAGACACACGCATAGAGAGACACACAGACACACATAGAGACGTACACACAGAGAGACACGCACACACAGAGAGAGACACACCCACACAGAGAGAGACCAACACACACACACAGAGAGAGAGAGAGAGACACACACACACACAGAGAGAGACGCATACGCAGAGAGAGAGACACACACACACACACGCAGAGAGAGACACACACACACACACACACACACACACACACACACACACACACACACACACACACACACACACACACACACACACACACACACACACACACACACACACACACACACACAGATACACAGAGAGACACACACATATACACCAACAACTACACACTCAAGTGCATACTGTAGGCCCCCCACACACAGAACATCCCCGTCTCCCCAACACACAAACACTCCAAAAACACGCAGAAAATTAACTAGGCTTGATTGTGTATATGAATCCATTGCATGGGGCCAGAGTAGTGAGTACAGCCAGATGTCCATAATGAGAACATAAATAACATTTACAAATCAAGACATTGTTCCCTCTCCATAACATCTGCTGGGGTATTAATGGACCCATTATTTGAACCACACACACACACACACAAGAAATGGACACATGCACACACATATTTGGTGCACGTACATGCACACACTCAGAAATTGCATAATGGCCCCCTCTTCAGATTGATTACTCATTGTTTAAATGTTTGCAGCGAACGGATAAGCCAAGCTATATTTTCCCTAAACTGCAGTCAGAGAATATACAGTTGAAGTCGGAAGTTTACATTACACTTAGGTTGGAGTCATTAAAACTTGTTTTTCAACCACTCCACACATTTCTTATTAGCAAACTATAGTTTTGGCAAGTCGGTTAGGACATCTATTTTGTGCATGACACAAGTAATTTTTCCAACAATTGTTTACAGACAGATTATTTCACTTATAATTCACTGTATCACAATTCCAGTGGGTCAATCCCAGTTTACATACACTAAGTTGACTGTGCCTTGAAACAGCTTGAAAATTCGAGAGAATTATGTCATGGCTTTAGAAGCTTTTGATAGGTTAATTGACATCATTTGAGTCAATTGGAGGTGTACCTGTGGATGTATTTCAAGGCCCACCATCAAACTCAGTGCCTCTTTACTTGACATCATGGGAAAATCAAAAGAAATCAGCCAAAACCTCTGATTTTTTTTGTAGACCTTTAAAAGTCTGGTTCATCCTTGGGAGCAATTTCCAAACACCTGAAGGTACCACGCTTATCTGTACAAACAATAGTACGCAAGTATAAACACCATGGAACCACGCAGGCGTCATACTGCTCAGGAAAGAGACGTGTTCTGTCTCCTAGAGATGAACGTACTTTGGTACAAAAAGTGCAAATCAATCCCAGAACAACAGCAAAGGACCTTGTGAATTGACACAATTGAATTGTGTCCTGCCACCCACCACCCGCCAACCCCTCTTTAACGCTACTGCTACTCTCTGTTCATCATTTATGCAAAGTCACTTTAACCATATCTACATATACATACTACCTCAATCAGCCTGACTAACCGGTGTCTGTATGTAGCCTCGCTACTTTTATAGACTCTCTACTGTATATAGCCTGTCTTTTTACTGTTGTTTTTATTTCTTTACCTACCTATTGTTCACCTAATACCTTTTTTGCACTATTGGTTAGAGCCTGTAAGTAAGCATTTCACTGTAAGGTCTACACCTGTTGTATTCGGCGCACGTGACAAATACACTTTGATTTGATTTGAAGATGCTGGAGGAAACAGGTAAAAAAGTATCTATATGCACAGTAAAAACGAGTCCTATATCAACATAACTTGAAAGGCCACTCAGCAAGGAAGAAGCCACTGCTCCAAAACCACTATAAAAAAAGTCAGACTACAGTTTTCAACTGCAAAAGATCATACATTTTGGAGAAATGTTCTCTCGTCTGATGGAACAAAAATAGAACTGTTTGGCCATAATAGAAAAAGGGGGAGGCTTGCAAGCCGAAGAACACCATCCCAACTGTGAACCATGGCAGTATAATGTCGTGGCTGTGCTTTGCTGCAGGAGGGTCTGGTGCACTTCACAAAATTGATGGCCTCATGAGGATGGATATTATGTGGATATATCGAAGCAACATCTCAAGACATCAGTCAGGAAGTTAAAGATTGGTCGCAAATGGGTCTTCCAAATGGACAACGACTTCAACTATATATATATATATATATTAGCTAGTGTTTTTCTGTTCACATGTCTGTCTTAGTTTACGTCCCTCATAGTAAGTGACTTAGCTTATCTTTTTTTCTCAACTTTGAATTGATAAGAAGTTAATTACAAAGATGGATTGAATTGGTGGTTTCTGCACTTTTAACCTAGTTTTGGTGATGGCAATACAACACATACACCTTATACAATTATGAAGTTTTTTTATGTAAGTTCAGAAGGTCAAAGAGGGGGGGTGTCAAAGAGTGTGAGTGAGAGAAAGTTTGTGTGTATGCGTGAATGCATGTGTGTGTGTTTCTATGTGTGTGTGTGTGTGTGTGTATCTGTGTGTATGTGTGGGGGGAGGGGTTTCTGTGTGTGTGTGTGTGTGTGTGTGTGTGTGTGTGTGTGTGTGTGTGTGTGTGTGTGTGTGTGTGTGTGTGTGTGTGTGTGTGTGTGTGTGTGTGTGTGTCTCCATACCCTGTTCCAGTCATGGTCTCTGTTTTGTTGACGGCCAGACTGACCACCTCAGTGATGTCCACTCTGCCGGTGGCCATGGGGCTCCGTTCATTCTCATAATAGCTAAGGAAGCCCCCCTCTAGGGTACACCAGCGTCGCACCATGTCTGAAACATACACACATACAAACACACACACACGTGTTAGTTCACTATAACCATACGTAACGGAGTTAAAAACCTACAGTAAGCTCCACAGCTATCAGCTATCTATGTGTAGATATGTGGCTATCTAATTAGATATTTTTCAATAGCTCAAACGGTTGGTACGTTGTCAAGGAGGGCGGTCATGTGTGTTTGTGAGCAGATGATCACTGGTTTGTGCCCAGTATAGGGACAGTGGAGGAGGATATACTGTTAGCAGCGCACGTTTCAAAGAGACACACACAGAGAAACACACACAGAAACACCAACACATTTACTTATTACGAACCCGCTCCAAGACAGTCCCCAAAAAATGCAAAATGCAAAATCTTCGCCTGAGAAATGCAGAACCAGTCAAAAGTTTCGACACGCCTACTCATTAAAGGGTTTTTCATTATTTGTACTATTTTCTACATTGTAGAATAATAGTGAAGACATCAAAACTATGAAATAACTGTATGGAATCATGTTTTAACCCCAAAAAGTGTATATATTGTATATTTCAGATTCTTCAAAGTAGCCACCATTTGCCTTGATGACACTTTTGCACACGCTTGGCATTCTCTCAACCAGCTTCACCTGGAATGTTTTTATAACAGCCTTCACCTGGAATGTTTTTATAACAGTCTTCACCTGGAATGTTTTTCCAACAGGAGTTCCCACATATACTGGACACTTGTTGGTAGCTTTTCCTTCACTCTGGGGTCCAACTCATCCCAACTCAATTGGGTTGAGGCCCGGTGATTGTGGAGGCCAGGTCATCTGATGCAGCACTCCATCACTCTCCTTCTTGGTCAAATAGCCCTTACACAGCCTGGAGGTGTGTTTTGGGTCATTGTCCTGTTGAAAAACAAATGATAGTCCCACTAAGTGCAAACCAGATGGGAAGGTGTATCGCAGCAGAATGCTGTGGTAGCCATGCTGGTTAAGTGTGCCTTTAATTCTATATAAATCACAGACAGTGTCACCAGCAAAGCACCCCTACACCATCACACCTCCTCCTCCATGCTTCATGGTGGGAACCACACATGTGGAGATCATCCATTCACCTACTCTGTGTCTCACAAAGACATGGCAGTTGGAACCAAAAATCTCAAATTTGGACTCATCAGACAAAAGAACAGATATCCGGCATATGGGGGAACTCCTTCAAGACTGTTGGAAAAGCATTCCAGGTGAAGCTGGTTGAGAGAATGCCAAGAGTGTGCAAAGCTGTCATCAAGGCAAAGGGTGGCTACTTTTAAGAATCTCAAATATAAAATATATTTTTATTTGTTTAAATCTTTTTTGTTACTACATGATTCCATATGTGTTATTTCATCCTTTTTGTCATCACTATTATTCTACAATGTTGAAAATAGTAATAGTAAGTGTGTCCAAACTTTTGACTGGTACTGTATATGTACAGTTCATTCAAAAGTATTCAGACACCTTCCCTTTTTCAACATTTTATTATGTTACAGCCTTATTCTAAAATGGATCAAGCGCATTGTTTTCCTCATCAATCTACACAAAATACCACATAATGACGAAATGAAAACAGGTGTATAGACATTTTTTGCAAATGTATTAAAATAAAAAAAACGAACCTTATTTACATAAGTAACTAGACCCTTTTCTATGAGATCTGAAATTGAGCTCAGGTGCATCTGTCTTCCATTGAAAAACCTTGAGTTGTTTCTATAAAACTTGATTGAAGTCCACCTGTGGTAAATTCAATTGATTGGACATGATTTGGAAAGGCACACACCTGTCTATATAATGTCCCACAGTTGACAGTGCATGTCCGAGCAAAAACCAAGCCATGAGGTCAGAGGAATTGTTCGTAGAGCTCAGAGACAGGATTGTGTCGAGGCACAGATATGGGGAAGGGTATCAAAACTATTCTGCATCTTTGAAGGTCCCCAAGAACACAGTGGCCTTCATCATTCTTAAATGGTAGAAGTTTGGAACAACCGAGACTTCCTAGAGATGGCCGCCCAGCCAAAATGAGCAATCGAGGGAGAAGGGCCTTGGTCAGGGAGGTGACCAAGAACCTGATGGTCACTCTGACAGAGCTATAGAGTTCCTCTGTGGAGATGGGAGAACATTCCAGAAGGACAACCATCTCTGCAGCACCAATCAGACATTTATGGTAGAGGTCAGACGGAAGCCACTCCTCAATAAAAGGCACTTAAAAAGACTCTCAGACCACGAGAAACAATATTCTCTGGTCTGATGAAACCAACATTGAACGATTTGGCCTGAATCCAAAGCGCCACATACGGAGGAAACCTGGCACCATCCCTACAGTGAAGCATGGTGGTGGCAGCATCATGTTTTGGGGGTATTTTTCAGTGGCAGGGACTGGGAGACCACTCAGGATCGAGGGTAAGATAAACAGAGCAAAGTACAGAAAGATCATTGATGAAAACCTACTCCAGAGCACTCAGGACCTGACTGGAGCGAAGGTTCAACTTCCAACAACAAAACAACCCTAAGCACACAGCCAAGGCAATGCAGGAGTGGCTTCGGGACAAGTCTCTGAATGTCCTTGAGTTGTCCAGCAATAGCCTGGAAAGAGAAACCGATCAAACATCTCTGGAGAGACCTGAAAAAAGCTATGTAGTGACACTCCCCATCCAACCTGAAGGAGCTTGAGAGGATCTGCAGAGAAGAATGGGAGAAACTCTCCAAATAGAGTTGTGCCAAGCTTGTAGCATCATACCCAATAAGACTCAAAGCTGTAATCACTGCCAAAGGTTATTTAACAAAGTACTGAGTAGAGGGTCTGAATACTTATGTAAATGTGATATTTAAGTTGACATGTTTTTATATATTAGCAAAAATGTCTAAAAACCTGTTTTTGCCTTTTCATTATGGGGTATTGTGTGTAGATTGATGAGGGGGGAAAACGATGTAATCAATTTTAGAACAAGGCTGAAGTGTAACAAAATGTGGAAAAAGTCAAAGGGGTCTGAATACTTTCCGAATACATTTTATATATATATATATATATATATATATATATATATATATATATATA
>NC_074675.1:51759317-51782090 GCF_029448725.1 Salvelinus fontinalis
GTTCCTTGTTCCCCACATTACCGGTTTCCAGACAAACGAGTTCCTTGCTCCCCACATTACCGGTTTCCAGACAAACGAGGATGGGAAGGGACCACATATCTGCATTTTAGAGTCTCTGGTTTCTTCTTTTGTCAAATGTTTTGAAAGTGTTCACCATAGGGATTGTGCTAATCAAGTCATCAACAGGCCGATGACGTAATCAATTAGACAATACCTGAACCGAGGGACTAGGAAGAGTTTAGAAGAAAGGAAAATAACTTAGTAAATTAGCACCCTAGTATTTAAAAAGAAGAAGAGAAAAAGGGAGTTGGAACATCCTGTACAATTTGATCACTCTTTTCCTGCAAGGCAGGAAATGGAAACGTGTAGTGCATGAGGTTTAAAAAGGCATCTAAAGTTTGTAATTTCCACGTTAAAAAATGTCCATTAAATATATCACACATCATAATTAACGTCCTGTTGCTGCAGGATTATTTTCCTACTGTAGCAAACTGTCTCAAAAGAAGATCCTACATCTGTATGTAGGTGTGCAAATGTGTGCATTTCGTCATGTTAAAACACTACATTTAGTCTGCCACAAGATGCACAACCATCGTATAATCAACGCTACAAAAAAGTTCACCGTTCTCCACACTCAAACAGCATACTGCACACTCCTCCAATGAGTCACCATCTTTCCTCCCCTCCTCCATCGCTCCTTCCTCCCATCTTCCCTCTCTCTGTATCCTCCCTCTATCCCCCTCTCTTTCCACCATCAGACTAAAATATCTTGCGATGAAGACATCTGCTATACAGCATGTCAGTTGGGCTGAAAGTGTAAATAGCTAAAATCGTAAGGGTCTGAACGATCTGTCTGTGTTGGTAGAGAACAAGCTGGAATCACTCTTCATTGCATTACCAGAGGAGAGGAGACAGAGAAGACAACATTATCCACCCACAGTTAAGGTCAGATCAACAGGCCTAGGATACATCCGGAATGGCACCTTAAACACTATTTAGTGCACTACTTTTGACCAGGGCCCTAGGGACTAGGGAACCATTTTGGATGCATCCCGAGATGATTTTAGCCATTGAACAATGTGATGAAGGGATTAGGGAAATGCTCTATGACCCTCACAGATTTTTTGAATAGGCAAGCTGGTTGTATAAGATTATTTGGGACAGAAATAAATGTAAGTAATGAAATGACTAATTAAAAAGTAAATTACATTGTTTTAAAGTAACCTAAACTTCAATAGTCTAAACTGAACAATGGCTTCAACCTTTATAATATCTACGAACAAAGACATTGTTTCTCTATGTAAATCTGAGCCCTGAATGCTTTAAAAGTCCCTTTGAATGGAAAATACATTTAAAATCGGAAGGCAAAAAGATGTTAGTATATATTTTTTTAAATGTCTGGATCTCTCAAGTCAGGTATAAAATATACATTTCTAATTCACAAAGACATTTAAACATATATACAGTATGAGTCAAAAGTTTGAAACTACTAATTCCAGGGTTTTTCTTTATTTTTTACAATTTTCTACATTGTAGAATAATAGTGAAGACATCAAAACTATGAAATAACACATATGGAATCATGAAGTCACCAAAAAAGTGTTAAACAAATCAAAATATATTTGAGATTCTTCAAAGAGGCCACCCTTTTCCTTGGTGACAGCTTTGCACACTCTTGGCATTCTCTCAACCAGCTTCACTTGGGATGCTTTTCCAACAGTCTTGAATAAGTTCCCACATATACTAAGCACTGCTGCTTTTCCTTCACTGTGCGGTCCAACTCATCCCAAACAGTCTTAAATGGGTTGAGGTTGGGTGATTGTGGAGGCCAGGTCAGCTGATGCAGCACTCCACTCTCCTTCTTGGTCAAATAGCAATTACACAGCCTAGAGGTGTGTTGGGTGATTGTCCTGTTGAAAAACAAATGATAGCCCCACTAAGCCCAAACAGATGGGCTGGTGTATCGCTGCAGAATGCAGTGGTAGCCATGCTGGTGTGCCTTGAATTATAAATAAATTACAGACAGTGTCACCAGTAAAGCACCCCCACACCATCACACCTCCACACTTCACGGTGGGAACTACACATGCGGAGATCATCCGTTCACCTACTCTGCATCTCACAATGACACGGCGGTTAGAACAAAAAATCTAAAATTTGGACTCATCAGACGAAAGGACAGATTTCCACCAGTCTAATGTCCATTGCTCATGTTTCTTGGCCCAAGCAGGTCTCTTCTTCTTATTGGTGTTCTTTAGTAGTGGTTTCGTTGCAGCAATTCAACCATGAAGGCCTGATTCATGCAGTCTCCTCTGAACAGTTGATGTTGAGATGTGTCTGTTATTTGAACTCTGTGAAGCATTTATTTGGGCTGCATTTCTGAGGTGCAGTTAATTCTAATTAACTTATCCTCTGCAGCAGAGGTAACTCTGGGTCTTCCTTTCTGTGGTGGTTCTCATGAGAGCCAGTTTCATCATAGTGCTTGATTGTTTTTGTGACTGCACTTGAAGAAACTTTAAAAGTTCTTGAAATTTTCAGGATAGACTGACCTTCTTGTCTTAAAGTAATGATGGACTGTTGTTTCTCTTTGCTTATTTGAGCTGTTCTTGCCATAATATGGACTTGGTATTTTACCAAACATGGCTATCTTCTGTATACCAACCCTACCTTGTCACAACACAACTGATTGGCTCAAACGCATTAAGGAGGAAAGAAATTCCACAAATTAACTTTTAACAAGGCACACCTTTTAATTGAAATACATTCCAGGTGACTACCTCATGAAGCTTGTTGAGAGAATGCCAAGCGTGTGCAAAGCTGTCATCAAGGCAAAGGGTGGCTACATTGAAGAATCTAAAATAGATTATTATTATTTTTAATACTTTTTGGTTACTTCATAGTGTTATTTAATAGTTTTGATGTCTTCACTATTATTCTACAATGTGGAAAATAGTACATATAAAGAAAAACCCTTGAATAAGTATGTGTCCAAACTTTTGACTGGTACTGTATATATAGATCTATATTTCTTTAAGATACATGAAAATTGACATAGTGAAAAAAGGAATAAATACACATAAAAATAACATGGAGTAGAATGGAGTAGAAAATAACATGGCTATATACAGGAAGTAGAAAATAACATGGCTATATACAGGAAGTAGAAAATAACATGGCTATATGCAGGGAGTAGAATATAACATGGCTATATACAGGAAGTAGAAAATAACATGGCTATATACAGGAAGTAGAAAATAACATGGCTATATACAGGAAGTAGAAAATAACATGGCTATATACAGGAAGTAGAAAATAACATGGCTATATACAGGGAGTAGAAAATAACATGGCTATATACAGGAAGTAGAAAATAACATAGCTATATACAGGAAGTAGAAAATAACATGGCTATATACAGGGAGTAGATAATAACATGGCTATATACAGGAAGTAGAAAATAACATGGCTATATACAGGAAGTAGAAAATAACATGGAGAGTACACTATACATCTGTTACAGAGGGAGTACCAGTAATGAGTCGATGTGAAGGGGTACAAGGTAATTGAGGTACGGGTAAAGTAACTAGGCAACAAGATAGATCTAGTATAAAGGTCCTGGATGGCAGAGAGCTTGGCACCAGTGACGTACTGGGTGGTACGCACTACCCTCTGTAGCGCCTTGCAGTCGGATGCCAAGCAGAGCTCTCTGAGACATCAGAACGTAGAGAGAAGAGATCTCTGATACACTGTGGCAGACAGTAGAGAGAAGAGCTCTCTGATACCCTGTGGCAGACAGAGAGAGAAGAGCTCTCTGATACACTGTGGCAGACAGTAGAGAGAAGAGATCTCTGATAAACTGTGGCAGACAGTAGAGAGAAGAGCTCTCTGATACACTGTGGCAGACAGTAGAGGAAAGCTATCTGATACAATGTGGCAGACAGTAGAGAGAAGAGCTCTCTGATACACTGTGGCAGACAGAGAGAGAAGAGATCTCTGATAAACTGTGGCAGACAGTAGAGAGAAGAGATCTCTGATACACTGTGGCAGACAGTAGAGAGAAGAGCTCTCTGATACACTGTGGCAGACAGAGAGAGAAGAGATCTCTGATACACTGTGGCAGACAGTAGAGAGAAGAGATATCTGATACACTGTGGCAGACAGTAGAGAGAAGAGCTCTCTGATACACTGTGGGAGCAAGCAGAGTAGAACGAAGCACTCAAGAGGAAAAGACAAACTAATCAGAAATTAGAGGTGTCATTTACATTCTGCCACTCACTCTTTCAGGCAGTCACTTCCTCTCTTCTTCCCTCCCGTCGTCCTCCCTCCCTCCTTCCTTCCCAGCCTCCCTCCCTCATCCCACCTTGACTAGCTGACTGGGAGTGGAGGAGGCATACTCATTCACACAGCTACTCACAGTAAGACTGTAACGCTCCAGAGGACTGGGTTTCCTGTTTACCCCTACACTGAACCAATCACAACAAGGATGGAGGTTGTTATGCGTTGGGTTAACAATTACATTTAACACTAAGTAGTTACCTGTAAATACCTTCCCTTGAACACAAACAACCAACCATTCACCTCAGTAGTTACCTGTAAATACCTTCCCTTGAACACAAACAACCAACCATTCACCTGAGTAGTTACCTGTAAATACTTTGCCTTGAACACAAACAAGCAACCATTCACCTCAGTAGTTACCTGTAAATACTTTGCCTTGAACACAAACAAGCAACCATTCACCTCAGTAGTTACCTGTAAATACCTTCCCTTGAACACAAACAACCAACCATTCACCTCAGTAGTTACCTGTAAATACCTTGCCTTGAACACAAACAACCAACCATTCACCTCAGTAGTTACCTGTAAATACCTTGCCTTGAACACAAACAAGCAACCATTCACCTCAGTAGTTACCTGTAAATACTTTGCCTTGAACACAAACAAGCAACCATTCACCTCAGTAGTTACCTGTAAATACCTTTCCTTGAACACAAACAACCAACCATTCACCTCAGTAGCTACCTGTAAATACTTTGCCTTGAACACAAACAAGCAACCATTCACCTCAGTAGTTACCTGTAAATACTTTGCCTTGAACACAAACAAGCAACCATTCACCTCAGTAGCTACCTGTAAATACTTTGCCTTGAACACAAACAAGCAACCATTCACCTCAGTAGTTACCTGTAAATACTTTGCCTTGAACACAAACAAGCAACCATTCACCTCAGTAGCTACCTGTAAATACTTTGCCTTGAACACAAACAAGCAACCATTCACCTCAGTAGCTACCTGTAAATACTTTGCCTTGAACACAAACAAGCAACCATTCACCTCAGTAGTTACCTGTAAATACCTTCCCTTGAACACAAACAAGCAACCATTCACCTCAGTAGTTACCTGTAAATACCTTCCCTTGAACACAAACAACCAACCATTCACCATCAAATGAAGAAGGGCTTCATGGCATATTGTGTCTCAATATATTATATTTTCTGTAGCGTGACTACTGCCACTGGAACATTGGACTATACAACATTGCATTTCCATCAACAAAGACCAGCTCCAAAGTATGTCTCTGGTAAAACCCAAACACATTTCCCCCAAATGTATTTCCGATCCCCGTCTGCTCAATATAGCTCACATCAACGAGAGGGAGGTAAAGAGGCTGCCTATTGGAGTTGATGTCTCTGGGAGAGGAGAAGAAACCTGAAGGTTCTCTACTTAAAGTCGTTCCCACCGCTACTCACTGTGCATTTATTAAACCACCATCGCTGCCTTACACATTATTAAGAGCTGTGGTGTTTCTATAAACCATCAAGCCATGGGTGAGTGGGTGAGTAATTTGGTGGGTGAGAGGGTGAGTAATTTGGTGGGTGAGTGGGTGGGTGGGTGGGTGAGTGGTTGGGTGGGTGGGTGAGTAATTTGGTGAGTGGGTGGGTGGGTGGGTGGGTGGGTGGGTGGGTGGGTGGGTGAGTGAGTGGGTGGGTGAGTGGGTGGGTGGGTGAGTGGGTGAGTGGGTGAGTAATTTGGTGGGTGGGTGGGTGGGTGGGTGGGTGGGTGGGTGGGTGAGTGGGTGGGTGGGTGGGTGGGTGAGTGGGTGAGTGGGTGAGTAATTTGGTGGGTGAGTGGGTGAGTAATTTGGTGGGTGGGTGGGTGAGTAATTTGGTGGGTGGGTGGGTGGGTGAGTGGGTGGGTGTGTGGATGAGTGGATGAGTGAGTGGGTGGGTGGGTGGGTGAGTGGTTGGGTGGGTGGGTGAGTAATTTGGTGAGTGGGTGGGTGGGTGGGTGGGTGGGTGGGTGGGTGAGTGAGTGGTTGGGTGGGTGGGTGAGTAATTTGGTGAGTGGGTGGGTGGGTGGGTGGGTGGGTGGGTGGGTGGGTGAGTGAGTGAGTGGTTGGGTGGGTGAATGGGTGGGTGAGTGGGTGGGTGGGTGAATGGGTGGGTGGGTGAGTGGGTGGGTGAGTGAGTGGGTGGGTGAGTAATTTGGTGAGTGGGTGGGTGGATGAGTGAGTGGGTGGGTGGGTGAGTGGGTGAGTAATTTGGTGGGTGAGTGGGTGAGTAATTTGGTGGGTGAGTGGGTGAGTAATTTGGTAAGTGAGTGGGTGGGTGGGTGAATGAGTGGTTGGGTATCTATTAGACCATTAAACCATTAACTTGAGAAGCTCTAAAGACATCCAGGAGTACACTACACTGAAACATATATTCTCTCCCTCCCTCCTTTCACAAAGGCAGCACTTCCTCTTCCTGTTTTCAGAAGATGAAAGGCATAGTTTAAGCCAGCCCCTTTTACCTTTTCAATAGCCACTTGCTACAGTCACGCCATTAAATGGATAGTTCAGGACTTTATCTACTTCCCCAGAATCAGATTAACTCCTGGATACCAGTGTTATGTCTCTGCGCGAGGTTTGAAGGAAGCTGCTAACTATCGCTAGCATTGGCTCGTGAAAAGACCTCTAACTTACTTCTGACTGGACACCGAGACATTAAAATGGTATCCACGAGTACGTGTTACGGTGACCATATTACTGTCACACCGGCGGTCACCAGACATGCAGACAGCAGTCAAATTACACAAATTACACAGCTGCTGGTCATTAGTAGCCTACCAAACTTCCTAACTGCCTGGTACTCAGCACTCGATTGTCCCTCTAATCACTCTGACATCAATGCAAATGTAATCGAAAATCTAATCAAACACTTCATGAGAATCCATCAGCTCATGTTGCGTAACATTTCCATAGGCTGTGCAACTGCGGGAGGAAACAGAGTGATGATGGCCGCTAATAAAAAGAGGAGGATCCCATCAGCTTTCTATAGGCTAGGCCTACTATATTTATCAGCTTTCTATACATTTACATTTAAGTCATTTAGCAGACGCTCTTATCCAGAGCAACTTACAAATTGGAAAGTTCATACATATTCATCCTGGTCCCCCCGTGGGATTTGAACCCTGGTCCCCCCGTGGGAATTGAACCCACAACCCTGGCGTTGCAAGCGCCATGCTCTACCAACTGAGCCACACGGGACCACAATAGGCTAGGCCTACTATATTTATCAGCTTTCTATAGGCTAGGCCTACTATATTTATCAGCTGTCTATAGGCTAGGCCTACTATATTTATCAGCTTTCTATAGGCTAGGCCTACTATATTTATCAACTTTCTATAGGCTAGGCCTACTATATTTATCAGCTTTCTATAGGCAAGGCCTACTATATTTATCAGCTGTCTATAGGCTAGGCCTACTATATTTATCAGCTGTCTATAGGCTAGGCCTACTATATTTATCAGCTGTCTATAGGCTAGGCCTACTATATTTATCAGCTGTCTATAGGCTAGGCCTACTATATTTATCAGCTGTCTATAGGCTAGGCCTACTATATTTATTTCTCAACTTTCCTAACATTAAGCACATTGCTTATCTTTACGACAGGAATATTGCCTACCTGGCTGGCATGAAAATGAACCACAGGAAAAGCGTCCTCCATGAGCTATTTCAGTGCATAGATGACATGTATTTTCCCCCCTGTCCCTGTTTCGAGACAGGTGCATGATAATGGTCCATTCAAAATCAAAACTAATTTCATATATTATTTAGTATATGTAAAGACAAGATTAAATGAAGAATAGTCTGATGGGTGATAATATTAGCCGATCACAAGAACCAGCGCATGCCTTTATAGTCGCACACCTCATGTAGCCTAGCCCATAGGTCTATATGTTTTGCTTTGTGTCACAAAGAAAATGGCCAAATAACTTATTCAAATTAAGCACATTAATCTGTTTTACAGGGGTGTAGAGCCTAACTGTCATACAGCACATACGCAGTACATGAGTTTCAAGTTTGGGGAAAATAATTTTGACCATAAAGACACGCCTGTATAATAAAAACAATACATGCATATTGTTGTTTTGATAATGGTGTTTTCCCACTAATGGAACATTCACGCTTATAGCCTACTGTTGTGTGGCATTGATTCGCTGATAATGTGAAGAAATAGCTTTATAGTTTATCAACATTTTGAGCAAAGTGTTCTGATCTGTTTCCTCAGCCTCATTGCTTAAAAAATTTGTAATTTGTTTATGCTAGTGGTTTAATTAATTTGGTATCTATCGCATCCCACAACTGCCCCAGACTATTATCATGACCTGTTGGTGAGGTTTATGACCCTAGAAATACCTTTCCCCCTTTTCTCTCTCTACTCTACAGAGTGGACTCTTGGAAAGACCTTTGTTATCATAGAGTATGGTAACATCAAAAGGTTGATGACAGAACAATATTTCCGTAATCCAACCAGTTGAAAGTGTCCGTTGGTACTTAAAGAATATGATGTTAGATCAGTTGTTGTCTGGGACATTATATCTGATGATAGGACGACATAAACTGTATCTTGGAAAGTTGACACATTCTAGTTTTCAGATTCACATGAAAGTGTTGTGCAATTTAAATGTTTAAATATGAAACTATTTGTGAAAAGATTAAATATAATTTTAGCTTTTAAATTAGAGATTTGTATTCATAAGTGAACTACGACTACTCAGTGGCCCCGCCCAAGTGAACAGACATTGGTTGAGAACCATGAAACACACAAGCTCTCCCCCACTACAATGTCCCTTTGACGAAAGTCTACCTGGAGTTCCCGACGACGTGAGGACTGAGGCCATACGTTTACAAGGGCTAATTTCTACGTTAAGGTAACCCTAACCCTAACCCTAACCCTAACCCTAACCACGCTGGAAGGAGGAATGTCAACTACCCCAGCCAGAATATAGCATGAGCTGAGTATGGCAACTTGGTATAAACTTTGAACTTTTATTCACTAAAGAAGGGATACATCCTAGACGTTGAGTTATCAGCAGCAGCTGTAAACGTACGTGGCTTAGGAAAGGATGGACAATCTCTTCAGAACAACAGGGTACTACAACGTATCCGATCTACCACACGACAACAGACAACAACCTATCCGCATTTTCCTTTTCCGAATGGGCGGTTATTTAGAATGCATAAGATTCTGTATTTACGATAGCATAGCTTCATAAGGTCTGATAGAGACCCAATCCTTTTTTTTCCTAAGTCTTCCTACTCTTTCATTAAAACCCAACCCTCTTTCTTTGTGTAACCAGCCGTCATATCGGTTTTGTTCACTAGGGACGTGTGTATATGTAATATGTATATGTAATCATGTGTGATTATTTCGGAAATAGTAAATCAATAATTAGACCAAATGTTGTATTGCTGATTCAACTTGTTAGCCAGGGTTTGTGAAGATAACCAAGAATTTTACAATGTTCAGATGAGACTGAACATGTGCCCCGACATCCTAGTTAATTACATTTACATGATTAGTTTAATCAGGTAATATTAATTACAGAGAATTGATTTGATAAAATAGCACGCCGTATATCATTTAATCCATAGTAGAGACACGACACTATGTGTGGAATATGTATTTCTCACACCGAATAGATTAGTTAAACCTTTGTACTATGGGTGACAGTAGATTGACATAGGCTAGTCCTTTTGCCGTTTGTTAGGCATAATCATCTTGTTGGCTTACGAAAAGTAAATGTGGACTGTTCATCCAATATCTTTAATATGAGCCTTGGAATTGGATAAGGACACACACACAGTTGCATCCCCAATGTGTCTGTCGTCACTCGTAGCCTGTGAGAAAGACCAGATCATGTGACAGAGAGCCATGCTTCGGAGCACCCAGCTGGGAGAAGTGAATTATAATTATTATTCAGTCCAAGGGCACAATGGCGACTGACCGCAAAAGGAATGGAATCCCCCCCCCCCCCCCGCCCACCGGGAGACATTATCAAGTGCTCTACAAATTGTGAATGAGAGACTGATGAAGTGTGTACAGCTTGCTCAGAAAAACAAGGATACCTCATGGCTTTCATGCAACTATTTTCAAATTATCATTAGAGTCGCATCATGCAGCCTTAGAATGTATAAAACATCTAAACATATAGCCCAACGTTTGTATCATAACTAAATTGACAAAAATAACTCTAAATTAAGCATATCTGTCATGCCCTCCAGCGCGCCTCCACAGTCCAGTACGTCCTGTGCCTTCTCCCCGCACTCGCCCTGAGGTGCGTGTCATCAGCCCGGTGCCACCTGTACCGGTCCCACGCATCAGGGCTCCAGTGTGCCTCCACAGTCCAGTAGGTCCTGTGCCTCCTCCCCGCACTCGCCCTGAGGTGCGTGTCATCAGCCCGGTGCCACCTGTACCGGTCCCACTCCACAGTCCAGAGTTTCCGGCGACAGTTCCCAGTCCAGAGTTTCCGGCGACAGTTCCCAGTCCAGAGCTTCCGGCAACAGTTCCCAGTCCAGAGCTTCCGGCGACTTTTCACAGTCCGGAACCTCCGACGACGGTCCATAGTCCGGAACCTCCGACGACGGTCCACAGTCCGGAACCTCCTACGACGGTCCACAGTCCGGAACCTCCTACGACGGTCCACAGTCCGGAATCTCTTGAGACGGCACACGGTCTGGTTCTTCCGGCGACAAGCCACGGTCCAATTCCTCCGATGACGTGACCACGAGCGGAGTGGGCACTTCGCCCCGCACCGGAGCCGCCCCCGACGGTAGATGCCCATTCGGACCCTCCCCTATTGAGTCAGGTTTTGCGGCCGGAGTCCGCACCTTTTGGGGGGGGGTACTGTCACGCCCTGACCATAGAGTGCTTTTATTCTCTATGTTGGTTAGGTCGTGGTGTGATTTAGGGTGGGTCATCTAGGCATTTATATGTCGTTGTTGGCCTGTTATGGTTCCCAATCAGAGGCAGCTGTTTATCGTTGTCTCTGATTGGGGATCAAATTTAGGCAGCCTTTCCCCTTTGTGTTTTGTGGGATCTTGTGATTGTGTAGCTGCCTGTGAGCAGCCCAGAACGTCATGTTTCGTTTGTGCTTGTTTGTTTTGTTTGGTGAGTTTCAATTTATTAAAATATGTGGAACTCTACGCACGCTTCGCCTTTGTCCTTTCCTTGTAACGATCGTGACAATATCGGAGTACCTGTTATTTATTAAGCACTTACACAATAGCTGCACTCCCTCAAATCATTTGGATAAAAAATCCTTTCTACTTTATTCAGCTATGTTCAATTGTATTCATCAAACTATAAAACAATATAAAATAATGCCACGGAATTCAAAGCTAATCTTGTCTGCTAAATCATATAGTTAAGCCCACAGCCATATGGCATAGTCAGATCAGGACATAAGGACAACTCAGAGTATGCTATTCTGTTCTTCTGAAATAGACTACATTTTCTTCATATCATGTTTCTTTAGACCCGTCTAAAATAAATAATGGATTTATTGTGAAGGTGTAGGTTATATTACATGGATGTATTAAAATGTAGATGTTCCAAAGGTCTGCATCAGTGGCAAGAAAGGATATGCATGGAAGCCAGGAGCTGCTAAATGTGTTTATGTTAATTAACAGTCAATTACTGTGAGACAGGCAGTTATTTACGTGACAATCACCGGCCGAAAAAATGTAATGATCACCACAGCCCTGTATTCTTCCGCACAAAGAAACAGAGAGCTGTATAAGGCTAACTGCAAAGTTTATATTGTAACAAAAGTCCATTGAGTTTCTAATAAGGTGGCCCTCTACACAAAGCTGTTAGCTAATACAGCTTCCAACCCCACTGAAACTCATCAGCATAAAGCAGAACAGAGTATGAAGCTCACTGTTTTACCACCATTAGTACGATGTTGTTGATGTCTCACTCAGAGAACGATAGAAATGTGGAAGCTTCCTTGACCACTCGCTCTTACAATTCCCCAACGGTGTATCTATATGACGTTCATCTACACAACTGTTCACTTTCCTCTCTCTATTGATATAGGAGAGGCTTGTGGAGGAGGGGGGAGGGGGGGAGAGAAAGAGGGGGATACTGTGCCTTCGGAAAGTATTCAGACCCCTTTCCCTTTTTCCACATTTTGTTCCTTTACAGTCTTATTCTAAAATTGATATAATGTATTGTTTTCGTCATCAATTTACACACAATACACTACAATGACAAAGCGAAAACATTTTTTTTTTTTTTTTTTTGCAAATGTATTGCAAAAGACCTGTCACGTTCCTGACCTGTTTTCCCTTGTTTTTGTATTTGTTTAGTATGGTCAGGGCGTGAGTTGGGGTGGGCATTCTATGTTGTGTGTCTAATTGGATAAGGACACACACACAGTTGCATCCCCAATGTGTCTGTCTTCACTCGTAGCCTGTGAGAAAGACCAGATCACGTGACAGAGAGCCATGCTTCGGAGCACCCAGCTGGGAGAAGTGAATTATAATTATTATTCAGTCCAAGGGCACAATGGCGACTGACCGCAAAAGGAATGGAATCCCCCCGCCCACCGGGAGACATTATCAAGTGCTCTACAAATTGTGAATGAGAGACTGATGAAATGTGTACAGCTTGCTCAGAAAAACAAGGATACCTCATGGCTTTCATGCAACTATTTTCAAATCATCATTAGAGTCGCATCATGCAGCCTTAGAATGTATAAAACATCTAAACATATAGCCTTCACAATAAATCCATTATTTATTTTAGACGGGTCTAAAGAAACATGATATGAAGAAAATGTAGTCTATTTCAGAAGAACAATGCCCAGCGCCATCTGAGCCATCCGTCTGCTCAGCGCCGACTGAGCTGCCTGCCTGCCCAGCGCCGTCTGAGCCATCCGTCTGCCCAGCGCGATCTGAGCCACCCGTCTGCCCAGCGCCATCTGAGCCATCCGTCTGCCCAGCGCCATCTGAGCCATCCGTCTGCCCAGCGCCATCTGAGCCGTCCGTCTGCCCAGCGCCATCTGAGCCATCCGTCTGTCCCGAGCCATTAGAGCCGCCCGTCTGGCGCGAGCAGTCAGAGCCGTTCGTCAGTCAGGAGCCGCTAGAGCCGTCCGTCAGTCAGGAGCAGCCAGCCAGTCAGGAGCCGCCGGAGCCGCCAGCCAGTCATGAGCCGCCGGAGCCGCCGCCAGCCAGTCATGAGCTGCCCTCCAGTCATGAGCTTCCCTCCAGTCATGAGCTTCCCTCCAGTCATGAGCTGCCCTCCAGTCATGAGCTGCCCTCCAGTCATGAGCTGCCCTCCAGTCATGAGCTGCCCTCCAGTCATGAGCTGCCCTCCAGTCATGAGCTGCCACTCAGTCCGGAGCTGCCACTCAGTCCGGAGCTGCCACTCAGTCCGGAGCTGCCACTCAGTCCGGAGCTGCCACTCAGTCCGGAGCTGCCATTCAGTCCGGAGCTGCCTCTCTGTCCAGAGCTGCTTTTCAGTCCGGAGTTGCCCCTCTGTCGTGAGCTACCTCTCTGTCGTGAGCTACCTCTCTGTCTTGAGCTACCTCTCTGTCTTGAGCTACCTCTCTGTCTTGAGCTACCTCTCTGTCTTGAGCTACCTCTCTGTCTTGAGCTACCTCTCTGTCTTGAGCTACCTCTCTGTCTTGAGCTACCTCTCTGTCTTGAGCTACCTCTCTGTCTTGAGCTACCTCTCTGTCTTGAGCTACCTCTCTGTCTTGAGCTACCTCTCTGTCCTGAGCTACCTCTCTGTCCTGATCTATCTCCTCTATCTAGGGGGGGCCTTGGTGAAGGTTCCTAGACCAAGGTCGGGGGCGAGGGTCGCCACTCAAAGGACGCTAAGGAGGGGGACAAAGACAATGGTGGAGTGGTGTCCTCGTCCTGCGCCGGAGCCGCCACCGCGGACAGATGCCCACCCAGACCCTCCCCTTGAGTTTTAGGGGTGCGCCCGGAGTTCGCACCGTGAGGGGGGGGGGGGGGGTTCTGTCACGTTCCTGACCTGTTTTCCCTTGTTTTTGTATTTGTTTAGTATGATCAGGGCGTGAGTTGGGGTGGGCATTCTATGTTGTGTGTCTAGTTTGTCTGTTTCTGTTTTCAGTCTAATATGGTTCTCAATCAGAGGCAGCTGTCAATCGTTGTCCCTGATTGAGAATCATATATAGGTGGCTTGTTTTGTGTTGGGGATTGAGGGTGGTTGTTTCCTGTCTCTGTGTTTGTGTTCTGCACCAGATAGGACTGTCTCGGTTTTCACATTTGTTGTTTTGTATTGTTGTAAGTGTTCACAGTTCGTTATATTAAACATGTTGAACACTAACTGCGCTGCATTTTAGTCCACTCCTTCATCCCAGGAAGAAAGCCGTGACAAGACCCTTTGATATGAGACTCAAAATTGAGCTCGAACATCTCTGGAAAGACCTGCATATAGCTGAGCAGCGACGCTCCACATCCAACCTGAAAGAGCTTGAGAGGATCTGCAGAGAAGAATGGGAGAAACTCCCCAAATATACACTATCTTTCCAAAGTTTGGGGTCCTTGATGTTGAAAGAAAATCACATTTTTTGTCCATTCAAATAACATCAAATGGATCAGAAAACAGTGTAGACATTGTCAGTGTTGTAAATGACTATTGTAGCTGGAAAGGGAAGATTTTTAATGGAATATCTACATAGGCGTACAGAGGCCCATTACTCCTGTGAAGGGAGTAGTACACATCGTTGTAAGAGATCTTCAGTTTCTTGGCAATTTCTCGCATGGAATAGCCTTCATTTCTCAGAACAGGAATAGAGTGACGAGTTTGAGAAGAAAGTTATTTGTTTCTGGCCATTCTGAGCCTGTAATCAAAGCCACAAATGCTGATGCTCCAGATAATCAACTAGTCTAAATAAGGCCATTTTTTTGGCTTCTTTAAATCAGGACAACAGTTTTCAGCTGTGCTGACATAATTGCAAAAGGGTTTTCTAATGATCAATTAGCCTTTTAAAATGATAAACTTGCATTAGCTAACACAACGTGCCATTGGAACACAGGAGTGATGGTTGCTGATAATGGGCCTCTGTATGCCTATGTAGATATTCCATTAAACAATCTGCCGTTTCCAGCTACAATAGTCATTTACAACATTAAAAAACTCTACACTGTTTTTCTGATCCATTTTATGTAATTTTAATGGACAATTTTTTTTGCTTTTCTTTCAAAAACAAGAACATTTCTAAGTGACTCCAAATATTTGAACGGTAATGTAGGTGTGCCAAGCTTGTAGCGTCATACCCAAGAAGACTCAAGGCTGTAATCGCTGCCAAAGGTGCTTCAACAAAGTACTGAGTAAAGGGTCTGAATACTTATGTAAATGTAATATTTCCGTTTTTAATACATTTGCAAAAATGTCTAAAAAGCTGTTTTTGCTTTGTCATTATGAGGTGTTGTATGTATATTTAATACATTTTAGAATAAGGCTGTAACGTAACAAAATGTGGAAAAAGTCAAGGGGTCTGAATACTTTCCGAAGCACCGTCTACTCCCCTCTCCTCCCTCTCTCTGGAGGAATAAGATCCAGCCAGTTGCAGATAGAGCGCCATGTCCCCCCCCCCCCCTCTTCCCCTTCTTTTCCGTCCCAGGAGGGCCATCCAAACCTGGCTCCATCTTCTTGATTACCCAGGGGCAACAGCTCCAGATGTTGGATAGGAGGCATGAGGAAGGATGGGGATGACGACTAACAGGCGCAGGAGGTACAGCCGAGTTTGGAAAAAAGCCTGATTAAAAGTTTTAAACGACCTCGGATGAGAAGCAGGGGAACAGAGGGATCGGTTGAGAGTTTTAGGTCGTTTTGTAGACAGTTAAATATGACGCCATCTACTGGATAGACGTTGTATTGTGTTTGGTCCTCAGTAGCTGTGTTGGTAGAGCACGGCACTTGTAATGCCAAGAAAGTCATTTAGATTCCCAGGACAGCCCGTATGCTAACGAAAGTGTGCACACACGACTAAGTAGCTTTGGATAAAAAGTGTCTGATGAAGGGCATATGCAGAGTTTGATACCTGAAGGTTTCTCAACCATGCTGCCTTGTCACAAGAACGACATTTTTATTAGAAGGCTTTGTGGAGAATGATGGGTGCAACCTTCTAGGACCTCTCTCTCTAACTCTAATTGATTATTTAAGGACCCAACAAAGAGTACATTCGATGGACTGAATAATGATTGAATTGATAGGCTATTTGATTTATAGATGTATTGATTCTCAGTTTGACAGACTGATTGACTGACCGTCTTGACATCATTTGATCGATTGCAATGGTTTCACTGACTACACATTTGATTAACTGGCCAGTTGGATTTACTGACTGATTGATTGACTAGCTGACTGGAGGTCAGTGTCGCGTCGGGCCACTCACCGTCTCTGCCTCTCCTGTCCAGGGTGGCCTTGGTCGGACCGGCGGAGCAGTAGAGGAAGCCGTCCATGAAGGACGGAGCATCAGACGGAGAACTGGTCTCTGAGGATGACTCCAGCTTGGGGAAATCTACACAGAGACACAGAGAGAGACAGTGAGCCTAGACGTGCAACATAACAGAACTTCAACATAGACGTACAGAGAGACAGTCTGTGTATGTTGGCCTTCACACAGACAATCGTCAGAGATATGAGAGAGAGAGAGACTAAGTAACTGTTCCATCTCACTAAACCAGCAGTAACTGTTCCATCTCTCTAATCCAGTAGTAACTGTTCCATCTCTCTAATCCAGTAGTAACTGTTCCATCTCTCTAAACCAGTAGTAACTGTTCCATCTCTCTAAACCAGTAGTAACTGTTCCATCTCTCTAAACCAGTAGTAACTGTTCCATCTCTCTAAACCAGCAGTAACTGTTCCATCTCTCTAAACCAGTAGTAACTGTTCCATCTCTCTAATCCAGTAGTAACTGTTCCATCTCTCTAAACCAGTAGTAACTGTTCCATCTCTCTAAACCAGCAGTAACTGTTCCATCTCTCTAAACCAGTAGTAACTGTTCCATCTCTCTAAACCAGTAGTAACTGTTCCATCTCTCTAAACCAGTAGTAACTGTTCCATCTCTCTAAACCAGTAGTAACTGTTCCATCTCTCTAAACCAGCAGTAACTGTTCCATCTCTCTAAACCAGTAGTAACTGTTCCATCTCTCTAAACCAGTAGTAACTGTTCCATCTCTCTAAACCAGTAGTAACTGTTCCATCCCACTGTTCCATCTCTCTAAACCAGTAGTAACTGTTCCATCTCTCTAAACCAGTAGTAACTGTTCCATCCCACTGTTCCATCTCTCTAAACCAGTAGTAACTGTTCCATCCCACTGTTCCATCTCTCTAAACCAGTAGTAACTGTTCCATCTCTCTAAACCAGTAGTAACTGTTCCATCCCACTGTTCCATCTCTCTAAACCAGTAGTAACTGTTCCATCTCTCTAAACCAGTAGTAACTGTTCCATCCCACGGTTCCATCTCTCTAAACCAGTAGTAACTGTTCCATCTCTCTAAACCAGTAGTAACTGTTCCATCTCTCTAAACCAGTAGTAACTGTTCCATCTCTCTAAACCAGTAGTAACTGTTCCATCTCTCTAAACCAGTAGTAACTGTTCCATCTCTCTAAACCAGTAGTAACTGTTCCATCTCTCTAAACCAGTAGTAACTGTTCCATCTCTCTAAACCAGTAGTAACTGTTCCATCTCACTTAACCAGTAGTAACTGTTCCGTCTCTCTAAACCAGTAGTAACTGTTCCATCTCTCTAAACCAGTAGTAACTGTTCCATCTCTCTAATCCAGTAGTAACTGTTCCATCTCTCTAAACCATCAGTAACTGTTCCATCTCTCTAAACCAGTAGTAACTGTTCCATCTCTCTAAACCAGTAGTAACTGTTCCATCTCTCTAATCCAGTAGTAACTGTTCCATCTCTCTAAACCAGCAGTAACTGTTCCATCTCTCTAAACCAGTAGTAACTGTTCCATCTCTCTAAACCAGTAGTAACTGTTCCATCTCTCTAAACCAGTAGTAACTGTTCCATCTCTCTAAACCAGTAGTAACTGTTCCATCTCTCTAAACCAGTAGTAACTGTTCCATCTCTCTAAACCAGTAGTAACTGTTCCATCTCTCTAAACCAGTAGTAACTGTTCCATCTCTCTAAACCAGTAGTAACTGTTCCATCTCTCTAAACCAGTAGTAACTGTTCCATCTCTCTAAACCAGCAGTAGTGCAGTAAGGGGGTTTAGAGAATGAAAGAAGGCCTACTAGTTAAGATGACCAAATAATTTGCCCATTGTTGATTCATTGGATTAAATGTAACTTTATTTCAATGCTTCTACTTATTTGTGTTTTTTTGGTGGCTTGTTGTTCCTGTAAAGCACCTTGGGATGTTTTTGAGTCCCTCCTCAGGAGCTTATTGATAACACTAATCCCAACTGTGCCTCTTTACTCAAATATCTACCGTTGTATTTATATATTTATTTATTGACGCACTCATTCATCTATTTCTTCATTGCTGTCGCTCAGGCGTTTAATCCCAAGGTTATTCGCACAAGGTGTTTCGGGAAAGTTTTGAGGCAGAGAGAAAAACTCTCGAGTCTCTTGACAAATGAGAGAAATCCTCAGTGCTGCCTCTTTCTCCAGCACGACACACCGTTTTTTTATCTTCTTCTCTCTCGTTTCCTTCTCTCTCCTTTCATTTTCTCACTCTCTTTTACTCTCTCTGTCTCTCACTCCCTCTTGCTTCTTTTAAGAGCTCCCCACGTTCAACCTTATCGTTTTCAAATTCAATTAGCTCCAATGCTGTTTTTTTTTTTTTTTTTTGCAGGAGCCCTAGTTATACCTCAAGAGATTATATCACCTACCCGAGCCCCCTCATCAAACAAGGTAAAATTACTTCAATTGAAATCCTTTTAATTGAAGGACCTAACCTCCCCTCCTCCCTCCATCCCCCTTTCATGCCCTTTGCAGCTTCACATCTCTCTAAAATGAAAGGACCTGCAACTGCTATGAGAGTCAAACGCCGATATGGAGATTCCCGAAATGGTGATTATTTGTGATCTTAAGATCCTGATTCTCCTTGGGCTACTCACTGATGTGAATCTCACACAGGCATTGTTAGAATTGGAGCTTCCAATTATGTTCAAAGTCGACTCAGAGGGGACCACTACCCAACAACCTTTGGCAGGTAAACAACAGGACTACAAAACAAGTAAAGTCGTTAGCTACTGTAACATATTCTGTGTTTACTGAATCTGAAAGCATCCGTTCCAATAGGTGTTGCTGCTTAGCGAGAGACCCTGTGTTTCGGTGTGTGTTTGGCCCTTTAAACAGTCCCTTTGGGCTCCTTAGATAACAATGTAAAATGCTGGCTCTGTAGCTCTGTCCTGTTTGTGTTCTTTTGTTGGTAGTCATAGCCTATTTCTCGGCTGTGCTGATTGGCTAGCTCCCCAGTGAGGGAGGTGACATGACAGAGTTTCCAATTAGCTATCAGAGCCGGGACGGTCGGCAGAGTAACGGTCCTGTAACGATCCAAAACCACAAACAGTCTGTCTGTGACCCTGGCCTTCGGCACAGGACACTGTGACAACATCCGCACGCACACACACAAGGATAGACACACATACACACAAACACACACACAAGGATAGACACACATACACACTAAGATACACACACACTAGGACACAAATACACACACTAGGATACACACACACACACACACACTAGGACACAAATACACACACTAAGATACACACACACTAGGACACAAATACACACACTAAGATACACACACACACACACACACTAGGACACAAATACACACACTAAGATACACACACACTAGGACACAAATACACACACTAGGATACACACACACACACACACACTAGGACACGAATACACACACTAAGATACACACACACTAGGACACAAATACACACACTAGGATACACACACACACACACACTAGGACACAAATACACACACTAAGATACACACACACTAGGACACAAATACACACACTAGGATACACACACACACTAGGATACACACATACACACACACACACCACTAGGATACACACACACACTAGGATACACGCACAAACACACAAGGATAGACACACATACACACTAAGATACACACACACTAGGACACACATACACACACTAGGATACACACACACACACACACACACATTAGGATACACACACACACACATACTAGGATACACACACACACTAGGATACACACACACACTAGGATACACACACACACACACACACACACACACACACACACACACACACACACACACACACACACTAGGATACACACACACACACACACACATACTAGGATACACACACACACACATACTAGGATACTCACACACACACACTAGGATAAACACACACACACACTAGGATACACACACACACACACACACACACTAGGATACACACACACACTAGGATACACACACACACTAGGATACACACACACACACTAGGATACACACACACACTAGGATACACACACACACTAGGATACACACACACACTAGGATACACACACACACTAGGATACACACACACACACTAGGATACTCACACACACTAGGATAAACACACACACACACTAGGATACACACACACACTAGGATACACACACACACACACACACACACACACTAGGATACACACACACACTAGGATACACACACACACTAGGATACACACACACACACACTAGGATACACAAACACACACACACACACACTAGGATATACACACACACTAGGATACACACACACTAGGATACACACACACACTAGGATACACACACACACACACTAGGATACACACACACACTAGGATACACACATATACTAGGATAAACACACACACACACTAGGATAAACACACACACACACTAGGATAAACACACACACACACTAGGATAAACACACACACACACTAGGATAAACACACACACACACTAGGATAAACACACACACACACTAGGATACACACACACACTAGGATACACTCCAAACTCTCTGTTTAGCTCCAAAGGAGGAACCTCTAAAAATGATCTCCCAGTTTTGAGACAACAGTCATTGTTGGTTTACTAGACAATAAAGGAGGGTTGACATTATCGATCCGGCCCTACACTATTCCCAAAACCAGGAAGAGACATCGCTTCAGACAGTCAACATTGCCCCTATCAACCGACTCAGGGAGCCAGTGCTCAGCCTAACGAGGCCAGCGCTCAGCACAGAGGAACACAGGGGGGTTTCTTAACGTTGGCCTGACGTTGGGGGAACGTCGGAGAGGAAGCTCTAAATGAGCCCCCCAGAAGGGATGAATTTACTCTGCACAACAAACAGTGTGTCACAGTGACAACAACAATATCTGTTTGGACTACTTAAGTTTGTATGTGCGCACGCACGCGTACACACACACACACGTATCTTTGTCACACACACACCTTTGACGACAGTGAAGAAATTGTATGTTTCTGTGTGTATGTACGTGTGTCTGTCTGTTTTCGCCTGTGCGCGAGGGAGTGTGCACACCTCCGAGTAATGGGCATCGCCATGGCGACCAGGTGACCCAAAAAGGCAGTTAGTAGGCCTTAACAGCCTCGGACCAGGAGAGTGTGCATAGACGCAGTGCATACATTATGCAAATCAAGGTCCCTGGGAAAGTATGTCCTTCCTTCCGACAGAGCGGCTCTGTCGCTCCTCGACTTAATTCACTCTTATCACTACGCCCCGCAAGGAACCATCCGAGCACAACATGTGCGTCATGGGGGAAACATAACAGCGCAACACATCTGTAACATGCATCCTACTACAGAAAGCTAAGGGAATTACCCTTATATCGGTCGTTGTAGGCAATTCTGCGGAGGAAACGACGGAGAGAGCAGACGACGGAGAGGTATTTTATTCTTCTCTATCTCCTTTCATAAAGCGCCTCCCTTTGTTCGCTCCTGCCTTCGCTCTCTACTCATGAGAATGAGGGGAGAAATATAACGTCTCTCACTGCACTTTTATGACTGGGAAGGCTGGCATGAGTGAGAGTTTCAAAAATGATTGGATTGTAAAGTAAAAAATACAACATCCTGATTGTGTGTGGAGGAAGGGAGGGTGGGAGGAAGGAAGGGTGGGAGGCAGGGAGGGAGGGAGGGAGGGAGGGAGGGAGGGAGGGAGGGAGGGAGGGAGGAAGGAAGGAAGGAAGGAAGGAAGGAAGGAAGGAAGGAAGGAAGGAAGGAAGGAAGAAAGGAAGGAAGGAAGGAAGGAAGGAAGGAAGGAAGGAAGGAGCTGGACTGGGCTTATCTGTGCTTTCATAAAACACCCAAAATCTAGCCACTACTTTAATCGGCCTTTTCACAGATTTATATGTGAGAGACAGGACTGTCATGCCTGAATAGCGTATCAATGAGCTGTTATTTCCCCTGTTGAAAAGGTTTGTGG
>NC_074675.1:51782590-51845090 GCF_029448725.1 Salvelinus fontinalis
GAAAGAAATTGAGAAACCTGTCCAACCAAAAACAGAGACCCAGAAAACCTGAGTCTAAGCCTTCACTATGGTGAATCACTAAAACAATACAGAAATACACTACGGAAAAAGAAGGAACAGCACGTCAGAAATCAGCTCAATGTAATTGAAGAATCGATAGAATCTAACCACCTCTCGGAAAATTGGAAAACTCAAAACAAACACAAAAAGTTATCTATCCAAAACAGAGATGTATGGATAACCACTTCTCCAATCTGTTTTGCTCTATGACAAAGAACAAACTGCAAAACATATACATGATCAAATACAAATCTTAGAATCAACTCTTAAAGACTACCAAAGCCCACTGTATTCTCCAATTACATTGGAGAGAAAAAAGGCCTGTGGTGTTGATGTTATCCTAAATTAAATGATAAAATATACAGACAACAAATTCAAATTTGCTATACTTAAACTCTTTAACAGCTCAGCTCTGGCATCTTCCCCAATATTTGGAACCGTGGACTGATCACCCCAATCCACAAAAGTGGAGAAACATTTGTCCCCAAACACTACCGTGGGATATGCGTCAACAGCAACCTTGGGTAAATCCTCCACATTACCATTAACATTAGACTCGTACATTTCCTCAGTGAAAACAGTGTCAAATTGGCTTCTTACCAAAGTACCGTACAACATACCATGTATTCACCGTGCACACCCTAATTGATAAACAAACAAAACAAAGGCAAAGTCTTCTCATGCTTTGTTGATTTCAAAAAAGCTTTCGACTCAATTTGGCATGAGGGCCTGCTATACTGAAATTGATGGAAAGGGGTTGTTGGGGGAAAAACATATGACATTATATAAAATCCATGTACACAAACAAGTGCATGGTTAAAATTGGCAAAAAACATAGACATTTCTTTCCACAGGGGCGTATCGACGAATTGGTCAGGGCAATAGAACAGTCTGCAGCACCCGTTCTCACCCAACTAGAATATGTCTACTTTCAAATGTCTACTGTTTGCTGATGATCTGGTGCTGCTGTCCCCAACCAAGGAGGGCCCACAGCAGAACCTAGATCTTCTGCACAGATTCTGTCAGACCTGGGCCCTGACAGTAAATCTCAGTAAGACAAAAATTATGGTTTTGCAAAAAAAGGTCCAGTTCCCAGGACCATGAAAACAAAATGCATCTAGATACCGTTGCCCTAAAGCACACAAAACACTATACCTATCTCTGCCTAATCATCAGAGCCAGAGGTAACTTCCACAAAGCTGTGAACAATCTGAGAGTCAAGGCAAGAAGGGCATTCTATGCCATCAAAAGGAACATCAAATTCGACATGCCAATTAAAATTGTTGAATCCGTTATAGAACCCATTGCCCTTTATGGTTGTGAGGTCTGGTGTCCGCTCACCAACCAAGAACTCACAAAACGAGACAAAAAACAAATTGAAACGCTGCATGCAGAATTCTGTAAAAATATCCTCTGTGTACAACGTTAACCACCAAATAATACACGCAGAGCAGAATTTGGCCGATACCCGCTAATTATCAAAATCCAGAAAAAGAGCCGTTAAATTCTACAACCACTGAAAAGGAAGCGATTCCCAAACCTTCTATAACAAAGCCATCACCTACAGTGAAATAAAACTGGGGAAGTGTCCCTTAAGCAAGCTGGTCCTGGGGTTCTGTTCACAAACATAAACAGACCCCACGGAGACCCAGGACAGCAACACAATTAGACCCAAACAAATCATGAGAAAACAAAAAGTGAATTACTGGACACATTGGAAAGAATTTACCAAAAACTGAGCAAACTAGAATGCTATTTGGCCCTAAACAGAGAGTACACAGTGGCAGAATTCCTGACCACTGTGACTGACCCAAAATTAAAGAAAGCTTTGACTATGTACAGACTCAGTGAGCATAGCCTTGCTATTGAGAGAGGCCACCGTAGGCAGACTTCTCCACAAAATGAGGTGGAAACTGAGCTGTACTTCCTAAACTCCAAATGTATGACCATATTAGACACATATTTCCCTCAGATTACACAGATCCACAAAGAAATTGAAAACAAGTCCAATTTTGATCAACTCCCATATTTATTGGGTGAAATACCACAGTGTGCAATCACGACAGCAAGATTTGTGACCTGTTGCCACAAGAAAAGGGCAAATAGTGAAGAACAAACACCATTGTAAATACAACCTATATTTATGTTTATTTATATGATTTTTCGTACTTAAACTATTTGCAGATAACATGACATTTGAAACGTCTTTATTCTTTAGGAACTTTTGTAAGTGTAATGTTTACTGTTAATATTTTATTTCACATTTGTTTATCTATTTCACTTGCTTTGGCAACATAAACATGTGTTTCCCATGCCAATAAAGCCCTTACAGTGAAATTGAACTGAATTGAGAGAGAGAGAGAGAAACAATTTGGTTCGACGACACCATTCTGGTTTTGACCGTTGCCTGTTTCTGGACTCTGTACCCACCTGCCTGACAACTGTGCCTGCCTTGACCACGAGCCTGTCTGCCACTCTGTACCCACCTGCCTGACAACTGTGCCTGCCTTGACCACGAGCCTGTCTGCCACTCTGTACCCACCTGCCTGACAACTGTGCCTGCCTTGACCACGAGCCTGTCTGCCACTCTGTACCTGCCTGCCTGACCATTCTGCCTGTCTTGACCACGAGCCTGTCTGCCACTCTGTACCTGCCTGCCTGACAATTGTGCCTGCCTTGACCACGAGCCTGTCTGCCACTCTGTACCTGCCTGCCTGACCATTCTGCCTGCCTTGACCACGAGCCTGTCTGCCACTCTGTACCTGCCTGCCCGACCATTCTGCCTGCCTTGACCACGAGCCTGTCTGCCACTCTGTACCTGCCTGACAACTGTGCCTGCCTTGACCACGAGCCTGTCTGCCACTCTGTACCCACCTGCCTGATCATTCTGCCTGCCTTGACCACGAGCCTGTCTGCCACTCTGTTCCTGCCTGACAACTGTGCCTGCCTTGACCACGAGCCTGTCTGCCACTCTGTACCCACCTGCCTGATCATTCTGCCTGCCTTGACCACGAGCCTGTCTGCCACTCTGTACCTGCCTGACAACTGTGCCTGCCTTGACCACGAGCCTGTCTGCCACTCTGTACCTCCTGGACTCTGATCTGGTTTTGACCTTTTTGCCTGTCCACGACCATTCTCTTGCCTACCCCTTTGGATTATTAAACATTGTAAGACTCCAATCATCTGTCTCTGCATTTGGGTCTTGCCTTGTGCCTTGATAGTTTCCTCTTCCTCTAGTTCTATAATTAACTTCATTCTCTGTAACACCCGAAACCTAATTAAAAGCATTTTTGTCATTGATTTTCCAAACCGGGTTGGGTAATTTAAGGCGAGTGGTCCGTCCGAGGATGGCTTACTCATTTTGACGTTGCCCTACGCAGCTCACCTCCGAGTCGATAATATTAAACATTCCTGTAAATGAAAAAAATTAAGGACCGCTTGAAAAAGCTGCGACGGAAACTTGAGAAATACCAATTACATGGGTTATAAAGAGAGGTGACGCGTTGAATTAAAACATATGACAAAGACATGGTATCTGAGACCTCCCTGAGGAGAGAGAATGGGAGAATGAAGAGTCGTGTGTTTAAGTGTGTGTTTGCTAGCATACATGTGTGTGTGAGAGTGTGCATAGTCCTATGTGCCTGTGTGTGTATTTGTGTACAAAGGTGGTGTCCTCTTAAACAAATCTAAAAGACAAGGTTAAGTCACCAAGACTCCAATTTCATAATGGATTAGTCTAAAATATATTACCACCATGCACTGGGAGATATATCTAATCCATACTACAACCATGCACTGGGAGATATATCTAATCCATACTACCACCATGCACTGGGAGATATATCTAATACATACTACCACCATGCACTGGGAGATATATCTAATACATACTACCACCATGCACTGGGAGATATATCTAATACATACTACCACCATGCACTGGGAGATCTATCTAATACATACTACCACCATGCACTGGGAGATATATCTAATACATACTACCACCATGCACTGGGAGATATATCTAATACATACTACCACCATGCACTGGGAGATATATCTAATACATACTACCACCATGCACTGGGAGATCTATCTAATACATACTACCACCATGCACTGGGAGATATATCTAATACATACTACCACCATGCACTGGGAGATATATCTAATACATACTACCACCATGCACTGGGAGATATATCTAATACATACTACCACCACGCACTGGGAGACATATCTAATACATACTACCACCATGCACTGGGAGATATATCTAATACATACTACCACCATGCACTGGGAGATATATCTAATACATACTACCACCATGCACTGGGGGATATATCTAATACATACTACCACCATGCACTGAGAGATATATCTAGTACATACTACCACCATGCACTGGGAGATCTATCTAATACATACTACCACCATGCACTGGAAGATATATCTAATACATACTACCACCATGCACTGGGAGATATATCTAATACATACTACCACCATGCACTGGGAGATATATCTAATACATACTACCACCATGCACTGGGAGATATATCTAATACATACTACCACCATGCACTGGGAGATATATCTAATACATACTACCACCATGCACTGGGGGATATATCTAATACATACTACCACCATGCACTGGGAGATATATCTAATACATACTACCACCATGCACTGGGAGATATATCTAATACATACTACCACCATGCACTGGGAGATATATCTAATACATACTACCACCATGCACTGGGGGATATATCTAATACATACTACCACCATGCACTGGGAGATATATCTAATACATACTACCACCATGCACTGGGGGATATATCTAATACATACTACCACCATGCACTGGGAGATATATCTAATACATACTACCACCATGCACTGGGGGATATATCTAATACATACTACCACCATGCACTGAGAGATATATCTAGTACATACTACCACCATGCACTGAGAGATATATCTAGTACATACTACCACCATGCACTGGGAGATATATCTAATACATACTACCACCATGCACTGGGAGATATATCTAATACATACTACCACCATGCACTGGGGGATATATCTAATACATACTACCACCATGCACTGGGAGATATATCTAATACAAACTACCACCATGCACTGAGAGATATATCTAGTACATATTACCACCATGCACTGGGAGATATATCTAATACATCAGCGTTGTGTGTGCATTTGTCACTCTCTAATCACATTTAGTGTGTCAGGGGTAAACTTAGCGATTACACCATATGACCTACAGTGACATGCGAAGTATTCACCCCCCCCCCCCCTTGGCATTTTTCCTATTTTGTTGTATTACAACCTGTGTCATGAGTTGGCCTGAGGTGGGGAGGTTTATGACCCCCACAAATAACTTTCCCCTTTTTCCTCTCTCTACTCTACCAATGTGACTATTCAAAATCCCTTTGTTAACATAGAGAGTCTGTTGACATCAAAAGATGGGAACGGAACCATATTTCGGTAATCCAACCAGCTGAAAAATATGCGTTGGTACTTAATGAATATGATGTCAGATCAGTTGGCGTCTGAGACATTATTACTGATGATAGGACGACATAAACTGTATCTTGGAAAATCTACACATTCTAGTTATCAGATTCACATGGAATTGTTGTGCATTTTAAATGATTAAATATGAAACTTTTTGTGAAAAGATTAAATGTAATTTTAGCTTCCAAATGAGAGAATTGGGGTTTCATGAGTGAACTATGCTCAACTCAGTGGCCCCGCCCATGTGAACAGACATTGGTTATAAACTATGAAACACACCCTTCTCTCCCCTCCTATATAAGCCCCTTGACGAAAATGTAACTTTCTGTTCCGAGGTTGTAGGGCGACAGTCCTACGTTAAAAGGGCTCCGATAATTTATTTTATTTTTTTATTTCACCTTTATTTAACCAGGTAGGCTAGTTGAGAACAAGTTCTCATTTGCAACTGCGACCTGGCCAAGATAAAGCATAGCAGTGTGAACAGACAACAACACAGAGTTACACATGGAGTAAACAATAGACAAGTCAATAACATGGTAGAAAAAAGAGAATCTATATACAATGTGTGCAAAAGGCATGAGGTAGGCAATAAATCGAATAATTACAATTTAGCAGATTAACACTGGAGTGATAAATCATCAGATGATCATGTGCAAGAAGAGATATTGGTGTGCAAAAGAGCAGAAAAGTAAATAAATAAAAGCAGTATGGGGGTGAGGTAGGTAAATTGGGTGGGTAGTTTACAGATGGACTATGTACAGCTGCAGCGATCGGTTAGCTGCTCGGATAGCAGATTTTTAAAGTTGTTGAGGGAGATAAAAGTCTCCAACTTCAGAGATTTTTGCAATTCGTTCCAGTCGCAGGCAGCAGAGAACTGGAAGGAAAGGCATCCAAATGAGGTTTTGGCTTTAGGGATGATCAGTGAGATACACCTGCTGGAGCGCGTGCTACGGGTGGGTGTAGCCATCGTGACCAGTGAACTGAGATAAGGCGGCACTTTACCTAGCATAGCCTTGTAGATGACCTGGAGCCAGTGGGTCTGATGACGAACATGTAGCGAGGGCCAGCCGACTAGGGCATACAGGTCGCAGTGGTGGGTCGTATAAGGTGCTTTAGTAACAAAACGGATGGCACTGTGATAAACTGCATCCAGTTTGCTGAGTAGAGTATTGGAAGCTATTTTGTAGATGACATCGCCGAAGTCGAGGATCGGTAGGATAGTCAGTTTTACTAGGGTAAGTTTGGCGGCGTGAGAATAACGTGTTCCAAGGACGTGTGGACTTGAGGCCCCCACGTTGAAAGGACAAAGACCACCTACAGAACTAAGCCAACCTCAGCAAGAACCTAATGAAATTAGCATCAAATTTCAATGTGAAGGTGACGACCTACATGCCAGAAGGATGAATTTTGACTATACCAGCCAGAATATAGCATGAGCATATAGCTTGCAACTTGGTATGAACTTTGAACCCTTATTCACTAAAGAAGTGACACCTCCTAGCCGTCGCGTTAGCGCAGCAACTGTAGACGTGGGCTAGGAGAGGACGGACAGAGTACCCATTCAACCACGCTCCAGTTCACCACTAGACAGTCTTCAGAGGACCAGACATCCATACTGAACAACCCGGCCTACCATCTACGACCAATCGACCGAAGCGCAGCTCAGAGTAAATATTTATTGCATTTTCCTTTTTCAAATGGGCGGTAATTTAGAATGCATAAGATACTGTATTTACGATAGCATAGCTTCTCCCTTTGTTACTCAGTCTTCCCGCTCTTTCATTCAAACCCCATCCACCTTTTCTTTGTGTAACCAGCCGCTATATCGGCTTCCGTTCACCTGGTCCATCAAATTATGATTCATTCTGTGTATATGTAATTCTGTGTGATTAGTTATTTAGTAAATAAATAATTAAACCAAATGTTGTATTGCTGATTCAACTTGTTGGCCAGGGTTCGTGAAGATAACCAATAATTTACAACTTTCAGATGAGACTAAACAAGGTGACGATTAAATATTGACTGCTACTGATGTAAAAGATTACTAGGTCTTTAAGAGTTTATTCGGAAGATAACAGCTCTATAAACATTATTTTGTGGTGACCCGACTTTCTAGTTAATTACATTCACCTGATTAGCTTAATCAGGTAATATGAATTACAGAGAAATTATTTTATAGAATAGCATGTCATATCACTTAATCCGGCAGAGCCAAAGACACGACAACCTGGAAATAAAATACATTTTGGGGGGGTTTGCACAACATGTCTACCACTTTGAAGATGCAAAATATTTAAACAATTACAGCTGCATGTCTCTTATGTGCATAACCATTCACCCCCCCCAAAGTCAATACTTTGTAAAGCCACTTTTTGCTACAATTACAGCTGCAAGTCTCTTGAGGTATGTCTCTATAAGCTTGGCACATCTAGCCACTGGGATTTTTGCCCATTCTTCAAGGCAAAACTGCTCCAGCTCCTTCAAGTTGGATAGGTTCCGCTGGTGTACAGTAATCTTTAAGTCATACCACAGATTCTCAATTAGATTGAGGTCTGGGCTTTGACTAGGCCATTCCAAGACATGTAAATGTTTCCCCTTAAACCACTCGAGTGTCGCTTTAACAGTATGCTTATGGTCATTGTCCTGCTGGAAGGTGAACCTCCATCCCAGTCTCAAATCTTTGGAAGATTGAAACAGATTTCCCTCAAGAGTTATCCCTGTATTTAGCGCCATCCATCACTCATTCATTTCTGACCAGTTTCCCAGTCCCTGCTGATGAAAAACATCCCCACAGCATGATGCTGCCACCACCATGCTTCACTGTGGGGATGGTATTCTCGGGTTGATGAGGTGTTGGGTTTGCTCCAGACATAGCATTTTTCTTGATGGCCAAAAAGCTAAATTTTTGTCTCATCTGACCAGAGTACCTTCTTCCATATGTTTGGGGAGTCTCCCACATGTCTTTTGGTGAACACCAAATGTGTTTTCTTATTTTTTTCTTTAAGCTTTGGATTTTTTTGGCCACACTTCCGTAAAGCCCAGCTCTGTGGATTGTACGGCTTAAAGTAGTCCTATGGACAGATACTCCAATCTTCGCTGTGGAGCTTTGCAGCTCCTTCAGGGTTTTCTTTGGTCTCTTTGTTGTCTCTCTGATTAATGCCCTCATTGCCTGGTCTGTGAGTTTTGGTGGGCGGCTCTCTCTTGACAGGATTGTTGTGGTGCCATATTCTTTCAATTTTTTTATAATGGATTTACTGGTGCTCTGTGGGATGTTCAAAGTTTCTGATATTTTTTTATAACTCAACCCTGATCTGTACTTCTCCACAACGTTGTCCCTGACCTGTTTGGAGAGCTCCTTGATCTTCATGGTGCCACTTGCTTAGCGGTGTTGCAGACTCTGGGGCCTTTCAGAACAGGTGTAAATATACTGAGATCATGTGACAGATTATGTGACTTCTGAAGGTAATTGGTTGCACCAGATCTTATTTAGGGGCTTCATAGCAAAGGGACTGAATACATACGCACGCACCACTTTACCATTTTTTTTTTTTTTGCAAGTTATTTTTTTCACTTCAGTTCACCAATTTGGACTATTACATGTCCATTACATGAAATCCAAAATAAAAAATAAATTCAAATTACAGGTTGTAATGCAAAAAAAGTAGGGGAAATGTCAAGGGGGATGAATACTTTTGCAAGGCACTGTAATCTCTGTTTTTAATTTAATCTAATCCGTCCAGCTAGTCAGAGGCTAGGAAAGCACACACAAAATCCCCCTCGGTGGTGTAACACATGAGCTCTTAATAGTCTTCCTCGGTGATGTAACACATGAGCTCTTAATAGTCTTCCTCGGTGATGTAACACATGAGCTCTTAATAGTCTTCCTCGGTGATGTAACACATGAGCTCTTAATAGTCTTCCTCGGTGGTGTAACACATGAGCTCTTAAATAGTCTTCCTCGGTGGTGTAACACATGAGCTCTTAACCTGTTGGGGATGGGGGCGCTGTTTAGACTATTTATGCTAATGTGGCTAATTTTTTAAACGGCTTCCCACAAAATCCTTGATCGTACAATATGCATATTATTATTATTATTGGATAGAAAACAGTCTATAGTTTCTATAGGAGTTGAAATTTTGTCTCTAAGTGGAACAGAGCCCATTCTACAGCAATTTCCCTGACATGGAGTCAGATTTGAGAAACGTTGGCCACTTTTCTGAAGTCATTTAAAAGGGCACTGTCGTTGCTATGACTATACGGACACTTCTTACGTCTTCCCCTGGATGCCTTTACGTGATGACGATTCCAACGGGCTCGATTGCTCGTTCACAGGCCCTACAAATGAAAAAAACCTTTAGCTAGCAAGTCTTTTCTTGCTGCGTAATGCGCGTGGAAGACACCGACCCTCTCCTGTTCCAAGCGTTAGTTTAGCCTGTTATATTTCTCCGGTCATCTTTTCACTCGTTATAGGAGTTACAAACATCACAAAGTAGTTAATTTAAAGCGTTTTATAGCAATTTATATCCGTTTAGTGCGATTTTGGGACATTTATTTTTGCAACGATGTGAAAAGTTGGGCACGCTTTTCAGTTCATCCCGAACGTAGTTGACATTTCCACATGGCAAGAGGACAGCTTTCCACCAAAAGACGATTTCTCCCAAGAAAGGATCCTTTGCCCAAGATACTGATGGAAGAACAGCTCAAGGTAGGACATTTTTATTATGATAAATCGTGTTTCTGTCGAAACATTTTAGTGGCTTAGGACGCCATGTTTTTTGACGTAGCTTCGCTTGGCGCAAACTGTATTGAAAAGTAAGGATAAATTAAAAAATGTAATAACGCAATTGTATTAAGAATTAAATTGTCTATCAATCCCTGTCCACCCTATATTTTTTAGTCACGTTTATGAGTATTTATGTATAAGAGTAGATCACTGTCTAAGTGGCGCAAGGACAAATTCTGACCAGCCGAGTTACATTTCACATTGTCTAACCATGATTTTGGTGGCTAAATATAAACATTTTCGATCAAACTGTATATGCATGTTGTAATGTGATGTTACAGGAGTGTCATCGGAAGAATTCTGAGAAGGTTAGTGAAAAAATTAATATCTTTTGGCGATGTTGACTTTTATCGCTCACTTTGGCTAGAATCAATGCTGGGCTGCTAATTGCTATGTGCTAAGCTAATATAACGATTTATTGTGTTTTCGCTGTAAGACACTTAGAAAATCTGAAATATTGTCTGTATTCACAGGATCTGTGTCTTTCGATTCGTGTATGCTGTGTATTTTTACGAAATGTTTGATGATTAGTAGTTAGGTAAACACGTTGCTCATTGTAATTATTCTAGTCCATTTGTGATGGTGGGTGCAATTGTAAACTATGCCATATACCTGAAATATGCACTTTTTTCTAACAAAACCTATCCCATACCATAAATATGTTATCAGACTGTCATCTAATGAGTTTTTTTGTTGGTTAGGGGCTATAAATATCTTAGTTTAGCCGAATTGGTGATGGCTACTGGTGTTGGTGGACAAATAAAAGATGGTGGATTATGCTAATGTGTTTTTAGGTAATAGATGTACATCTTTACATATTGTGTCTTCCCTGTAAAACATTTTAAAAATCGGAAATGTTGACTGGATTCATAAGATCTGTGTCTTTCATTAGCTGTATTGGACTTTAATGTGTGAAAGTTAAATATTTTAAAAAAATATTTTTTTTGAATTTCGCGGCACTGGTTTTTCAGTGGGGGGGGGGGGGGTGTGCCGCTAGCGCCACGCTGATCCTAGACAGGTTAATAGTCTTCCTCGGTGGTGTAACACATGAGCTCTTAATAGTCTTCCTCGGTGATGTAACACATGAGCTCTTAATAGTCTTCCTCGGTGGTTTAACACATGAGCTCTTAATAGTCTTCCCCGGTGGTGTAACACATGAGCTCTTAATTGTCTTCCCCTGTGGTGTAACACATGAGCTCTTAATAGTCTTCCTCGGTGGTGTAACACATGAGCTCTTAATAGTCTTCCCCGGTGGTGTAACACATGAGATCGGTGAGGCCTCCCTTTTCTCTTTTCCTCTCGCTACCTCTCTCTTCTTTATCTCTTTCTCATTCTCTCCCTGGCTTGTTCTCTTCCTTTTTCTTTCTCTCTCTCCGTCTCTCTCTGAAATGGTTGGTTTCCCCCTCCGTCCACCCATCCCCTGTTCCATTTGTGAAAAGTGAGGCGAGGAGTCGAGCTCCATTTTCATGTTCAACAGAGTCTATCAATCAGTTAAAGTGAAGAGCAAGAAGGAGGAGGGGGAACGAGAGGGAGAAGGAGACGGGGCGAGGAAGGGAAGAAGGGAAGGGGAAAAAGAGGACAGAAGGGATGCATGTGTGAAGGAGAGGTATGGAGGGAGTGGAAGTAGTGTCTATAGATAGAAGGCTAGATCATAAAGGAATGTAAAGCTTGGAGAGTGATATTGGCATAGCGACAGTCTCTTTAGTACCTGCACACTTCTTACAGATGACAACCCCCAGATTGATGGAGGCCCATTCGGGCTGCGACGCACGGCAGTCGGCACAGATCCTGTTGGACTCGTTGAACCAGATCTTCTCGGCCACTTCGTAATCGGAGAGCGTTTCGGCTATCGATTCCTGGAATGCTTCAATCCACTCCTCTTTCTCCCTTTCCGACTCGGCCGTGAAGCTGCAACAATATATATATCTTTTTTTACACCACATTATTGATTTTAGCAGACCAATTAAACAGTACATACAATTTTTGTTGCTTCATGTGGTGGGGATATATGGTTTCTTTACATTGTGGGTGATGTGTATGGGTTGAATAGGTTAAGTGCAATGATGCATATAAAACCTGTATTGCTGACGGTATGTATTGGCCAATTAGAGGTTTTGAAGCAAACGGTCGGCCATATTTGTAGTCCTCAGAAGGAGCAGTCCTACATTGGAATGTATAGGGTCTAGAGTATTTCAATTACATTTTCAAGGTCAAAATTAGAATTATTTAAGTATGTATTTGTTGTAGTGGGGACAGTAACATTCGTACTCTCTAAAATAAAAACATATTTTTTATTTTATTTTCTGTTCACATAAAAATAAAAAATACACATTAAGGTGTCTATAACGGTGTGGTTCATGCCCTGAATGCTGATTGGCTGACAGCCGTGATATATCAGACCGTATATCATGGGTATGACTAAACATGTATCTTTACTGCTCTAATTACATTGGTAAGCAGTTTACAAATAGTCATAAGGCCTAAAAACAAATACATTAGCAAAAATGTCTAAAAACACATTTTTGCTTTGTCATTATGGTTTATTGTCTGTAGATTGATGAGGGAAAAAAACGATTTAATCAATTTTAGAATAAGGCTGTAATGTAACAAAAAGTGGAAAAAGTCAAGGGGTCTGAATACTTTATGAAGGCACTGCATAAACAAAAGTATGTGGACACCCCTTAAAATTTGTAGATTTGGCTATTTCAGTCAAACCCTTTGCTGAGAGGTGTATAAAATAAAACATGCAGCCATGCAATCTCCATACACAAACATTGACAGTAGATTGGCCTTACTGAAGAGCTCAGTGACATTCAAAGTGGCACCGTCATAGGATGCCACCTATCCAACAAGTCAGTGTGTGAAATTTCTGCCGTGCTAGAGCTGCCCCGGTCAACTGTAAGTGCTTATATTGTGAAGTGCTGTTATTGTGAAGTGAAAACATCTAGGAGAAACAACGGCTCAGCTGTGAAGTGGTAGGCCAAACAAGCTCACAGAACGGGACCGCCGAGTGCTGAAACGTGTAGCACAGCGGTGGAAACTCCAGTCCTCTGGGGCCTGATTGGTGTCACACTTTTTCTCCATCCCTAGCAAACACAGCTGATTAACCAAACTGCATTCTAAACTGAAGATCGTGATTAGGTGATTATTGGAGACAGGTGTGTTAGCTGGGGCTGGGGCAAAAATGTGACATCAATCAGGCCATCGAGGACTGGAATTGCCCACCCTTGGTGTAGCATGTAAAAAGTGTCTGTCCTCGGTTGCAACACTCACTACCAAGTTCCAAACTGCCTCTGGAAGCATCGTCAGCACAATAACTATTTATCAGGAGCTTCATGAAATGTGTTTCCATGGCCGAGCAGCCGCATACAAGCCTAACATAACCATGTGCAATGCGAAGCGTCGGCTGGAGTGGTGTAAAGCTCGCCGCCATTGGACTCTGGAGCAGTTAAAAAGCGTTCTCTGGAGAGATGAATCACGCTTCACCATCTGGCAGCCCGACAGCTAAATCTGGGTTTGGCAGATGCCAGGAGAACGCTACCTACCCAAATGCATAGTGCAACTGTAAAGTTTGGTGGAGGAAGAAGAATGGTATGGGGGTTCATGTTTCGGGCTAGGCCCCTTAGATCCAATGAAGGGAAATCTTAACATACAATGACACTCTAGACAATTATGTGCTTCCAACTTTGTAGCAACAGTTTCAGCATGACAATGCCCCCGTGCTCAAAGCGAGGTCCATAGAGAAAAAGAGATCGGTCTAGAAGAACTTGACTGGCCTGCAAAGAGCCCTGACCACAACCCCATAAAAACCTTTGGGATGAATTGAAATGCCGACTGTGAGGTTATACACATCATTGGTTAAGTGTGTGTGTGTGTGTGTGTGTGTGTGTGTGTGTGTGTGTGTGTGTGTGTGTGTGTGTGTGTGTGTGTGTGTGTGTGTGTGTGTGTGTGCATACATACGTAGGGGTATACAGTGGCTTCACCTCCCTTTGAATTTAAATTATTTTGTTGCAACCTGGAATTAAAATACATTTTGGGGGGGTTGTATCATTTGATTTACACAACATGCCTACCACTTTGAAGATGCAAAATATTTTTTATTGTCGAACAAACAAGAAATAACTGAAAAACACATAAAACTTGAGCGTGCATAACCATTCACCCCCCTCAAAGTCAATACTTTGTAGAGCCACCTTTTGCTAAAATTACAGCTGCAAGTCTCTTGGGGTATGTCTCTATAAGCTTGGCACATCTAGCCACTGTGATTTTTGCCCATTATTCAAGGCAAAACTGCTCCAGTTCCTTCAAGTTGGATGGGTTCCGCTGGTGTACAGCAATCTTTAAGTCATACCACAGATTATCGATTGGATTGAGGTCTGGGCTTTGACTAGGCCATTCCAAGACATGTAAATGTTTCCCCTTCAACCCCTCGAGTGTCGCTTTAACAGTATGCTTAAGGTCATTGTCCTGCTGGAAGGTGAACCTCCATCCCAGTCTCAAGTCTCTGGAAGATTGAAACAAGTTTCCCTCAAGAGTTTCCCTGTATTTAGCGCCATCCATCACTCATTCATTTCTGACCAGTTTCCCAGTCCCTGCTGATGAAAAACATCTCCACAGCATGATGCTGTCACCACCATGCTTCACTGTGGGGATGGTATTCTCGGGTTGATGAGGTGTTGGGTTTGCTCCAGACATAACGTTTTCCTTGATGGCCAAAAAGCTACATTTTCGTCTCATCTGACCAGAGTTCTTCCATATGTTTGGGGAGTCTCCCACATGTCTTTTGGAAAACACCAAATGTGTTTTCTTATTTTTTTCTTTAAGCATTGTTTTTTTTTTGTTAACTCTTCCGTAAAGCCCAGCTCTGTGGAGTGTACGGCTTAAAGTGATCCTATGGACAGATACTCCAATCTTCGCTGTGGAGCTTTGCAGCTCCTTCAGGGTTATCTTTGGTCTCTTTGTTGTCTCTCTGATTAATGCCCTCCTTGCCTGGTCTGTGAGTTTTGGTGGGCGGCCCTCTCTTGGCAGGTTTGTTGTGGTGCCATATTCTGTCATTTTTTTAATGATGGTTTTAATGGTGCTCCGTGGGATGTTCAATGTATCTGATATTTTTTTATAATCCAATCCTGATCTGTACTTCTCCACAACTTTATCAATGACCTGTTTGGAGAGCTCCTTGGTCTTCATGGTGCCTCTTGCTTGGTGGTGCGCCTTGCTTAGTGGTCTTGCAGACTCTGGGGCCTTTCAGAACAGGTGTGTATATATACTGAGATCATTTGACACTTAGATTGCATACAGGTGGACTTTATTTAACTAATTATGTGACTTCTGAAGGTAACTGTTTGCACCAGATATTATTTAGGAGCTTCATAACAAAGGAATATATAAACCACTGTAACGGTCCTGACCTGTTTTATGTTGTTTTTGTATGTGTTTAGGTCAGGGCATGTGTTTTGGGTGGGCAGTCTATGTTATCTGTTTCTATGTTGGTTTTTGTTGCCTGGTATGGCTCTTAATTAGAGGCAGGTGTTTTGCGTTCTCCTCTAATTAAGAGTCATATTTAGGTAGGGTGTTCTCACTGTTTGTTTGTGGGTGATTGTCTCCTGTTTCTGTGTCAATGTTACACCATACGGGATTGTTTCGGTTTGTTCGTGCGTTTATGTAGTCTGTTCCTGTGTCGGCGTGCTTCGTGTATTTGTAAGTTCGTTTGTTCAGGTCTGTCTACATCGTTTTGTTATTTTGTTAGTTATATCAAGTATAGTTCGTTTTCGTTTTTGTCTGTTTTGTTTATTTAATAAATCATCATGTATTCACAACCCGCTGCGCCTTGGCTCGATCACTACTCCACCTCTTCTTATGAAGAGAGAGAGGAACACCATTACAACCACTTTTCCTTTTCTTTTTTCTCCTCTTTTTTAAACAAGTTATTTTTTTAATTTCACTTCATCAATTTGGACTATATTTTGTGTATGTCCATTACATGAAATCCAAATAAAATCTATTTAAATTACAGGTCGTCATTCAACAAAATAGTAAAAATATCCAGGGTTGTGAATACTTTTGCAAGGCACTGTAAACAGGTCCTTTGACATCTTCATCAGTGTAATATGAAACACTAACGGAGAACATTGGAATAATATTCTCACATGAGAGGGTGAGAGGAAGGAAGAGAGAGGAAGGAAGAGAGAGAGTGGAAAATGAATAACAGGGAGGGAAGATGAGAACATTGGAGAAAGATGTTGATATGTCAGCCATTAGAGTCTATATATAAGTGTGCAAAAGAATACATGTCTCACAGTGCGCGTGTGTATATTTCAATCTCAGACACACACACATACACTCCATATCAGTCATGTTGCTCTTTTTCTACCACTCAGAATCCTTTAGCACACAATCCTTTTCCCTCCGCTTTCACAGAAACACACATTCCTATCCCCCCCGCCACTCTCTCGGGCTGGGAGAGGAAGAGCTCCCCAAATTGGGTGCCTATCAGGGCCTAAAGTGACTGGGAGTCATCCGAGACCGGTGCTACCCTGTCACTTACTCCAGCCATGTCTCACTCATTAGGCTTCTAGCAAGACAGCTACTGAGCGCAGTGCTTCTCCCAAAGCTTTTCAACAGAACTATTACTTTCTCTCACAGGCACGCATAAAAATGCACACATTGCAGCTGCGAGTAGAGCTGCTGAATCGCTTTGCTTGCTGCTGGAAAGAAGGATGGAAGAGAGGGAGGGAGGGAGGATAGGAGATGAGGGAGGAGAGAAGAGAGGAGAGAAGCTGAGATGAAGTTAGTCTGGTGGTTTCCATGGTAACATCTCTTTCTGTCTCCCCCCCCCCCTCCCCCTCCCATCTCCCTCTCCATCCCGCTCTTTCCTGTTGACACAGAGGGTCGGTGGTAGTATATCCCAGAGCAGCAGCAGCAGCAGCAGTTGTTGGGATCGATAGGAGAGCATCTGAACTCAATCAACCTATCTGCTTTCTGCTGAGGGCAATTCCAAAGGGATGACTGTTCCCATCAGGACTTCAACAGCTGCCTCAAAGACCACAGAAGAAGAGGGAGAGTGAACTACTGACTCCAGCACCACAGAGGAAGAGGGAGAGTGAACTACTGACTCCAACACCACAGAGGAAGAGGGAGAGTGAACTACTGACTCCAACACCACAGAGGAAGAGGGAGAGTGAACTACTGCCTCCAAGACCACAGAAGAAGATGGAGAGTGAACTACTGACTCCAGCACCACAGAGGAAGAGGGAGAGTGAACTACTGACTCCAGCACCACAGAGGAAGAGGGAGAGTGAACTACTGACTCCAACACCACAGAGGAAGAGGGAGAGTGAACTACTGACTCCAACACCACAGAGGAAGAGGGAGAGTGAACTACTGACTCCAACACCACAGAGAAAGAGACATGTTTGACCTTGGTGCAGACGCGAGCACACGCTCACTTCTCACTATGATTTGGCACGGAGTGAGTCAGTGCATTGTTGTGCCGTAAGCCATCATTACCGCTTCTGTTCAGTGTTCTGCTATTGCTGTATGAATAATCCAAAGAGGCCAGTGCTAGCATAGAGCAACCTGTGCCCTTCCATTAGCCATTACCACGGCAAATTATATACCAATCCAGCACCAGCACATGTTCTACAAGTAAAAACCTGAAGTGTTCGGTAACACCGTAACAAACCATTCATAAGGCACTTATAAACCATTCATAAGGCATTTATAAACCATTCGTAAGGCATTTATAAACCATTCGTAAGGGATTTCTAAACTATTCGTAAGGCATTTCTAAACCATTCGTAAGGGATTTATAAACCATTCATAAGGGATTTATAAACCATTCGTAAGGGATTTCTAAACTATTCGTAAGGCATTTCTAAACCATTCGTAAGGGATTTATAAACCATTCGTAAGGCATTTATAAACCATTCATGAGGCATTTACAAACCATTCGTAAGACATTTATAAACCATTCATGAGGCATTTACAATCCATTCGTAAGGTATTGAGTTTACCATTTATTACATCACTACTCCCACATCTGTAACACTGAAGTTTGAGTTTATTTTTACAGGGATAGAGCACATTAATCAACGTTTCAGTAAAAATGACGGTTTTAGCCAGCGGGCTAATTTTCAACCACAGTCCCTGGGCAGATTATTAAAAACCATTCCAATAACAATACAGACACACAACGAGCAGTGAGCACATGCAGAGCAACATGGACAAGCACAGGACAAGCAACACATAGCAGACAGAAGAGCAACACAGGACAAGCAACACGTAGCACGCAGAGAGACAGAGTAACAAAGGACAAGCAACACGTAGCACGCAGACAGAGAAAGATAGGACAAGCAACATTTAGCACACAGACAGAGAAAGATAGGACAAGCAACATGTAGCACGCAGAAAGAGAAAGATAGGACAAGCAACATGTAGCACGCAGAAAGAGAAAGATAGGACAAGCAACATTTAGCACGCAGAAGAGAAAGATAGGACAAGCAACATTTAGCACGCAGAAGAGAAAGATAGGACAAGCAACATGTAGCACGCAGAAAGAGAAAGATAGGACAAGCAACATTTAGCACGCAGAAAGAGAAAGATAGGACAAGCAACAAGTAGCACGCAGACAGAGAAAGATAGGACAAGCAACATTTGTCACGTAGAGTAGGCCAGAAGGCTAAACTGGATAACCTAACCTCTATCAAAATAAAAAGATGGCGGAGCCGCAAAAGTTCTTCTGTGCAAAGGTGTTTATTTACAAGTGATTCCGGAACAAAAAACAACAGTACTGCCATCAACGTCTACCTTATGGGACAGCTTAAAAACAATGCTGCCCCATCCACAGCTCGATCCAAAATGCCTCTAAAATGCCTCTCACAATGCCTCTCAAAATGCCTCCCCAAAATGCCTCTCAAAATGCCTCTCAAAATGCCTCTCCATGAACTGAAAGAGAGGCTCCTTTTGTAGGGCTAGCCCCTCCCCTCAGAACAATTAACCCTAATTAATTAAGCAATTAACAATACAAACCTACATTTTCCATTAACTAAACATACTAAAGGATATACATTGCAACACGGTTTTAAACAATATTACAACATAACATTTACAACATTACATCACTACTGACAATATCTTTCAATATGCCCATATGCATTAATGAGCCATTTGGGACAGGCACTATAAAGCCAGCCCAATTCCCTTAGCTCGGGTCCTTTTCCAGCATACCCGGAAGCTACAGAGATGGAGAGAGAGAGGAACAGAACAAACAAACAATGCGCTCATCCACAACATTGATAAGTATCATTTATATTGTATATCTCAAATATGAACATTGACATAAGTGTGAAATGTATGCACTAAGACAGAAGTTAATTTGTGTGTCGACCCACATTGTTAACTTATCTTATAATGGCACAGGGAGGAGTGATGAATGCGTGTGTGCGTTGAAGAACCAATTGCTGCCCGCGGCCAGTGACGGACTTCTACGTCACAAGCACGCAGACAGACAGAGCAATAGCACAAAAAGCTACAGAACAAAATCCATAAAAGCAGCAAAGTGTTTCCACACCTCACCAGCTACAGACAACACAAAGACAAGCTAGTAAGCTAGTTATTCAGATGTGTGTAAGCTAGTAAGCTAGTTATTTAGACGTGTATAAGGTAGTAAGCTAGTTATTTAAATGTGTATAAGCTAGTAAGCTAGTTATTCAGATGTGTATAAAGTAGTAAGCTAGTTATCTAGACGTGTGTAAGCTAGTAAGCTAGTTATTTAGACGTGTATAAGGTAGTAAGCTAGATATTTAGGCGTGTATAAGGTAGTAAGCTAGTTATTTAAATGTGTATAAGCTAGTAAGCTAGACATATATAAGCTAATAAACTGGTTATTTAGACATGTATAAGGTAGTAAGCTAGTTATTTAGACATGTATAAGCTAGTAAGCTAGTTATTTAGACATGTATAAGGTAGTAAGCTAGTTATTTAGACATGTATAAGGTAGTAAGCTAGTTATTTAGATGTGTATAAGCTAGTAAGCTAGACATGTATAAGCTAATAAGCTGGTTATTTAGACATGTATAAGGTAGTAAGCTAGTTATTTAGACGTGTATAAGCTAATAAGCTGGTTATTTAGACATGTATAAGGTAGTAAGCTAGTTATTTAGACGTGTATAAGCTAATAAGCTGGTTATTTAGACATGTATAAGCTAGTAAGCTAGTTATTTAGACATGTATAAGGTAAAAGCTAGTTATTTAGACATGTATAAGGTCGTAAGCTAGTTATTTAGATGTGTATAAGCTAGTAAGCTAGACATGTATAAGCTAATAAGCTGGTTATTTAGACATGTATAAGCTAGTAAGCTAGATATTTAGACATGTATAAGGTAGTAAGCTAGTTATTTAGACGTGTATAAGCTAATAAGCTATTTATTTAGACATTCATAAGCTAGTAAGCTAGTTATTTAGACGTCTATAAGCTAGTAAGCTAGTTATTTAGACGTGTATAAGGTAGTAAGCTAGTTTTTTAGATATGTATAAGCTAGTAAGCTAGTTATGTTGACTTTTATAAGCTAGTAAGCTAGTTATTTAGACATGTATAAGCTAGTAAGCTAGTTATTTACACATGAATAAGCTAATAAGCTGGTTATTTAGACATGTATAAGCTAGTAAGCTAGTTATTTACACATTTATAAGCTAGAAAGCTAGTTATTTTGATGTGTATATGCTAGTAAGCTAGTTATTTAGATGTGTATATGCTAGTAAGCTAGTTATTTAGACATGTATAAGCTAGTAAGCTAGTTATTTACACATGTATAAGCTAGAAAGCTAGTTATTTTGATGTGTATAAGCTAGAAAGCTAGTTATTTTGATGTGTATATGCTAGTAAGCTAGTTTTTTTACACATGTATAAGCTAGTAAGCTAGTTATTTAGACATGTATAAGCTAGTAAGCTAGTTATTTAGACGTGTATACGGTAGCAAGCTAGTTATTTAGACATGTATAAGCTAGTAAGCTAGTTATTTTGACATGTATAAGCTAGTAAGCTAGTTATTTAGATATGTATAAGCTAGTAAGCTAGTTATTTAGATGTGTATACGGTAGCAAGCTAGTTATTTAGACATGTATAAGCTAGTAAGCTAGTTATTTAGATATGTATAAGCTAGTAAGCTAGTTATTTAGATGTGTATACGGTAGCAAGCTAGTTATTTAGACATGTATAAGCTAGTAAGCTAGTTATTTAGATATGTATAAGCTAGTAAGCTAGTTATTTAGATGTGTATAAGCTAGCAAGCTAGTTATTTAGATGTGTATAAGTATTTCCTTAAACATCCTGTGTTGTGTGCTTGTGATTTTACTAGGTACTACTGGAATGTCACCTAATGGCATGCCCATCTTTTTGTGAGAAATTACACTGGTCATTCAACACATTTATAAAGTATTTATAAAGCATAAATAGCGCTCAATTTAGATTAGGAGCAACAAAAATAATTAGTAAATGGTTTATAAATGTGGGAGTAATGATGAATAAATGTTGAACACACTTCATAAATGCCTTCTAAATTATTTGCGACCCCTTAAAATACAAAGTGTTATCGTATGTTCTTAATACACTGAGATCTAAGCCCAATGCTAATAGACTGTTGACTGATATCTGAGCCTAATGCTAATAGACTGTTGACTGATATCTGAGCCTAATGCTAATACACTGTTGACTGAGATCTGAGCCTAATGCTAATAGACTGTTGACTGATATCTGAGCCTAATGCTAATAGACTGTTGACTGATATCTGAGCCTAATGCTAATAGACTGTTGACTGATATCTGAGCCTAATGCTAATACACTGTTGACTGAGATCTGAGCCTAATGCTAATAGACTGTTGACTGATATCTGAGCCTAATGCTAATAGACTGTTGACTGATATCTGAGCCTAATGCTAATAGACTGTTGACTGAGATCTGAGCCCAATGCTAATAGACTGTTGACTGAGATCTGAGCCCAATGCTAATAGACTGTTGACTGAGATCTGAGCCTAATGCTAATACACTGTTGATTGAGAGCTAAGCTCAATGGTAAAACACTGTTGATTGAGAGCTAAGCTCAATGGTAAAACACTGTTGACTGAGAGCTAAGCTCAATGGTAAAACACTGTTGACTGAGAGCTAAGCTCAATGGTAAAACACTGTTGACTGAGAGCTAAGCTCAATGCTAAAACACTGTTGACTGAGAGCTAAGCTCAATGGTAAAACACTGTTGACTGAGAGCTAAGCTCAATGGTAAAACACTGTTGACTGAGAGCTAAGCTCAATGGTAAAACACTGTTGACTGAGAGCTAAGCTCAATGGTAAAACACTGTTGACTGAGAGCTAAGCTCAATGCTAAAACACTGTTGACTGAGAGCTAAGCTCAATGGTAAAACACTGTTGACTGAGAGCTAAGCTCAATGCTAAAACACTGTTGACTGAGATCTGAGCCCAATGCTAATACACTGTTGACTGATAACTGAGCCTAATGCTAATAAGCTATCGCTGGAGCTAACCGTTGATTACAGGAAGAGTAACTGCTGTTGAAGACCTTGTGGCTGTGTTGTTTTGTTTTCCTGGCCCCTGTCACTTTCCCCCAGAGGTGAATGTGTGTGAGGCTCGGTGGGACACACACTGCGAGGGGGAATGTGAAGGGGCCAGGAAAACATCACACACACACACACACACACACCCTGTCTCATTAGTGTATGACCGACCTGCCATGTGTACGAGGAGAGAGCAGGGCTCCAGGAAGACAAGCGCTAATTATTGATCTATTTTTTTACATTTTTTTTTAACAAATCTCCCGGGAGGGTTGTGCACGCCTGGCGCTGTGATGCAACAGCATCCCTTGTACGGGCTGCCGCTATGGAGGACGGGGCAGATGAAGCGTTTTGAGCGACCCCGGGACCTACACGGCTATAATCGATGAGCCGCTTGCTTGTTTGTCTGTTAATGGCCCATTTAAAGCCCAACCGCCGAGACAAAACACTACCTGTTCGCTAGAATTGTTTTGGATTGTTGCCGCGCATTAAATCATTTGTTGTTTCTTCACCTGGCATATATATGACCGATCAATCTGTTTATCTATCTCTCCTTAATGGCCGTGTTCGTTTCAGTTCTATAAAGAGATGGGTATAATTGTGATTTTTGTGCTTCAAAGAGGACTCTGTGAGAATAATCGTGGAACATCCTGATGAGGTGATGGGCACCTGAGGAGTTTTCATGGATCTAAATCAATTTCAACCCTACTAGCATCTCCTACCTGGGATTTAGATAAAACTCATTGAATCACTTTAAGCTGTAAAGATTCACTCTGTGATTGGTTTCATTGTTTTTAATGGCGGGATTCACCCTGTGGTGTTTCTTTGCTTTGCTTCACCAATCACCACCAGACTAGCAATATGGTACTTTAAATAAAGCAAGCTATGTTTGCTATGAGTACAGACGTTAAGAGAGAAGGGGAAGAGGTGTTTTGAGATGGTTGTTTTACAGTCACACAGCATTTCTTGTTTCATTAACATAGCCTACAGAGGAGGCAGTAAAGTACAGTACTTTATGACATTCAACTTCTATTCATATTCAGGATCCAGCTCTCACACTACGATCCCTTATTTAACCAAAAGGTTGCTGGTTCAAATCCCCGAGCAGACTAGGTGAACAATACGTTGATATGTCCGCGATCAAGGCACTTAACTCGAATTGCTCCTGTAAGTCGCTCTGGACAAGAGCGTCGGCCAACAGACTAAAATGTCAAATGTAAGTAACACGTCCACTCCCTGACCACTGTGATGAAACAGAGGTAGCGTAGTTTTCGAGCTGGCTGGAGTGGCACCCCCTGGCTCTCTCTGCCTTTTAACCAGAGATGAATGTGAGTTTCTTTGAATGTGAGTTTGGATTGTTTTGCGAGATATACGATTATTGTAGGTAAAATGGAATAAGATGCTTATGTTTGAACGGCCTTTTTCTATTTTTATACTAAGCTTCTATCTTAGGCCGGGAGGAGAGAAGGAGTGATAGATGGGTATGAAACACCAACACACACATGGGTTCATACACAGCCATTCACACACACACAAACATACACTTGCTCATGCACATCATTTCTCTCATACACAGACACAGGAACACACACTCACCAGAAGTTTCTGAAGGGGGTGTTGATTTGGAAGAGCCTCCTGTCTGTCTCTTTAATGTTAGAAGCAGTCAAATCGATCAGGGAAATACCCAGGCCAGCTCTGAAGTCCTGTAGAACAGATACACTGTCAAATCAAACATAACGTAGGAAAGGCTATGACACCAGGAGGCCAAGTGCATTATGGGGTAACAGAGGTGAGAGAGAGAGAGAGAAAGAGAGAAAGAGAGAAAGAGAGAAAGAGAGAAAGAGAGAAAGAGAGAAAGAGAGAGAGAGAGAGAGAGAGAGAGAGAGAGAGAGAGAGAGAGAGAGAGAGAGAGAGAGAGAGAGAGAGAGAGAGAGAGAGAGAGAGAGAGAGAGAGAGAGAGAGAGAGAGAGAGAGAGAGAGAGAGAGAGAGAGAGAGAGAGAGAGAGAGAGAGAGAGAGAGAGAGAGAGAGAGAGAGAGAGAGAGAGAGAGAGAGAGAGAGGGGATGGGAGGTCATAGGTCATTCACATGGAAGTCACTCACTGACACAAAACAAGTAATTCAAAAGATACATGAATTGACCACAGTGATGAACTGGTCACCAAATGTTGCCATTCATGCCTTCTCTGTTACTACATTTTGCTTCCCGTCTTCATCAAGTTTCCCGCCTCATCTTACTGTGAACACAGTCTCCGCTAATGCGGGAAAATTGCATTTGAATTTAAATCACGCTGTAACGCTGAATTTCCCCCATACGGATTGAATAATAGACCTAAATTAGACTATTGAGGCATAAATGTACCTGCGGGAGGAGGAGCTTGTTTTATAATAAGCACAGAGCCGCAAGGGACCCTAGAAAGTGACCCTCCTCTCAGCCCCTCCACTCAGCCCCTCCTCTCAGCCCCTCCACTCAGCCCCTCCACTCAGCCCCTCCACTCAGCCCCTCCACTCAGCCCCTCCACTCAGCCCCTCCACTCAGCCCCTCCACTCAGCCCCTCCACTCAGCCCCTCCACTCAGCCCCTCCTCTCAGCACCTCCTATCAGCACCTCCACTCAGCCCCTCCTCTCAGCCCCTCCACTCAGCCCCTCCACTCAGCCCCTCCTCTCAGCCCCTCCTCTCAGCCCCTCCTCTCAGCCCCTCCTCTCAGCCCCTCCTCTCAGCCCCTCCTCTCAGCCCCTCCACTCAGGCCCTCCTCTCAGCCCCTCCTCTCAACCCCTCTCAGCCCATCCTCTCAGTTCGTTACCAAGGTAGAATAGAACATCATAATGGATATGAATCTCATCTCATTAGAACTAAATCTGGCCTCTCCTACGAGTGTCATTCGGTCTAATAAACGAACATAGTACAAGCCACATAGATTAAAGTCTGCCCCCATGCCCTATCTCCGAGGGGCCTTTGCACAGAGATACATGAGAATGACATAGTCAAATATGTGAGAAGAGGAGACTGAAGATGTGGCTGAAAGAGAAAAGATAAAATACAATTCATTTAAAAAAATAACCATGTCCACGCCTTGTTTTAGTGCACCTTTCCTCTTGTGTGTGTGTCTGTGTGTGTGTGTCTGTATGTGCGTGTAAGTGTGTGTGTTTGTCTGTGTGTGTCTGTGTTTGTGTCTGTCTGCCCGACAGTAGTAACAGAGTGGGATGCTAAACTAACGCAGGCTGTCTCCTCCTTCTCCTACACTCAAAAGGGCTGAGGAGACGCTTTCTCATCGCCCCCAGACAGAGAGGGAGAGGAACAGATGAGAGAATGAGAGAGAGGAAAGTAGGAAGACAGAGAGGAGAGAGAGACAGAGAGAGAAGAGAGAGGAAGAGGGAGGACGATAGAGAGAGAAGAGAGAGGAAGAGGGAGGAAGATGAAGAGAGAGGAAGAGGGAGGAAAATAGAGAGCGAAGAGAGAGGAAGAGGGAGGAAGATAGAGAGAGAAGAGAGAGGAAGAGGGAGGAAGATAGAGAGAGAAGAGAGAGGAAGAGGGAGGAAGATAGAGAGAGAAGAGAGAGGAAGATAGAGAGAGAAGAGAGAGGAAGAGGGAGGATATAGAGAGAGAAGAGAGAGGAAGAGGGAGGAAGATAGAGAGAGAAGAGAGAGGAAGAGGGAGGAAGATAGAGAGAGGAAGAGGGAGGAAGATAGAGAGAAAAGAGAGAGGAAGAGGGAGGAAGATAGAGAGAGAAGAGAGAGGAAGAGGGAGGAAGATAGAGAGCGAAGAGAGAGGAAGAGGGAGGAAGATAGAGAGCGAAGAGAGAGGAAGAGGGAGGAAGATAGAGAGAGAAGAGAGAGGAAGAGGGAGGAAGATAGAGAGAGAAGAGAGAGGAAGACAGAGAGAGAAGAGAAAGGAAGAGGGAGGAAGATAGAGAGAGAAGAGAGAGGAAGAGGGAGGAAGATAGAGAGAGGAAGAGGGAGGAAGATAGAGAGAGAAGAGAGAGGAAGAGGGAGGAAGACAGAGAGAGAAGAGAGAGGAAGACAGAGAGAGAAGAGAGAGGAACACAGAGAGAGAAGAGAGAGGAAGATAGAGAGAAGAGAGAGGAAGATAGAGAAAGAAGAGACAGGAAGACAGAGAGAGACATGGAAGGAGAATAAAAATGCCCCCAATTCATCATAACAGTGAATTGAAAACCGCTGCAGTGGCAACAAACATAAAAGGATGTCAACCTGGCCTGTTATCATAAGAACAGTTCATCACCACAGACACAGTTTACTCTCATTACCACAAACAAAGAGTGGAAATTAATTGACACCATCTTTGTTGATTAGGCAATTTTCCCGAATGAGAGGGAGAGAGGAAACGAGAGAGGGAGAAAGGCCTCTGAATAATGCTGCGTAATTAGACAGTTGTGAGACATGAGGAGATATTTATATATATATATATATATATGTATAGAGACACACAGAGAGAAAGGGAGACAGAGACAGAGAGAGAGAGAAAGTTAGAGAGAGAAAGACTACTTTATCACTGACATCAACCCAGAGTCTCTCAGAGCATTCACAGTCAGCCCACTGACACCCCTATCAGACCACAGCATAATTACAGTCTACTTGAACAGAGCAAAACTCAATCATGAGGCATCAAAGGCAAAGTAACTGAGTAACATTAAGAATTGCTATAGATGGAAAAAATGTAGTTCGGAAACGTACCAAAAAAACAATTAGGCAACAAATTCAATCCCTCTTAAACAACTTCCTGGAACAAAATGTTGCACTGTAATAGTGAAGGTGCAAACTTAGCAGTAGAAAACCTCAACAGTATATTTGACCTCTCAGCCTCCCTATGAAATCAAAAAATCACTAATAGAAAAACAAAGAAAATGAACAACAATGACAAATGGTTTGATGAAGAATGCAAAAATCCTAGAAAGAAATTGAGACACCTGTCCAACCAAAAACAATGACATGATCAAATATACAGACAACAAATTCCAATTGGTTGAAATTGATAATACTAAAACTCTTTAACATCATCCTCAACTCTGGCATCTTCCCCAATATTTGTAACCAAGGACTAATCACCCCAATCCACAAAGTGGAGACAAATTTGACCCCAAAAACTACCGTGGGATATGCTTCAACAGCAACCTTGAGCAAATCCTCTGCATTATCATTAACAGCAGACTCATACATTTCCTCAGTGAAAACAATGTACTGAGGAAATGTCAAATTAGCTTTTTACCAAATTATCATACGACAGACCACGTATTCACCCTTCACACCCTAACTGACAAACAAACAAACCAATGCTTTGCTGATCTCAAAAAAGCCTTCGACTCAATTTGGCATGAGGGTCTGCTGTACAAATTGATGGAAAGTGGTGTTGGGGGAAAAACATACGACATTATAAAATTCATGTACACAAACAACAAGTGTGAGGTTAAAATTGGCAAAAAACACACACATTTCTTCCCACAGGGCCGTGGGGTGAGACAGGGATGCAGCTTAAGCCCCACCCTCTTCAACATATATATCAACAAATTGGCGCGGGCACTAGAACAGTCTGCAGCACCCGGCCTCACCCTACTAGAATCTGAAGTTAAATGTCTACTGTTTGCTGACGATCTGGTGCTTCTGTCACCAACCGAGGAGGAACTACAGCAGCACCTAGATCTTCTGCACAGATTCTGTCAGACCTGGGCCTTGACAGTAAATCTCAGTAAGACCAAAATAATGGTGTTCCAAAAAAGGTCCAGTCGTCAGCACCACAAATTCCATCTAGCCACCGTTGCCCAAGAGCACACAAAAAACTATACATACCTCGGCCTAAACATCAGTGCCACAGGTAACTTCCACAAAGCTGTGAATGATTTGAGAGTCAAGGCTGGAAGGGCATTCTATGCCATCAAAAGGAACATAACTTTTGACATGCTAATTAGGATCTGGATAAAAATACTTGAATCAGTCATGGAAACCATTGCCCTTTATGGTTGTGAGGTCTGGGGTCCGCTCACCAACCAAGAATACACAAAATGGGACAAACACCAAACTGAGAAATTGAAAAATATCCTCAGTACACAACGTAAAACACCAAATAATGCATGCAGAGAAGAATTAGGCTGATACCCGCTAATGATCAAAATCCAGAAAAGAGACGCTAAATTCTACAACCACTTAAAAGGAAGCGATTCCCAAACTTGCCATAACAAAGCCATCACCTACAGAGAGATTAATCTGGATAAGAGTCCCCTAAGCAAACTGGTCCTGGGGCTCTGTTCACAAACACAAACACACCCCACAGAGCCCCAGGACAGCAACACAGACCCAACCAAATCATGAGAAAACAAAAAGATTTCCAATGTGTCAAGTAATTAACAAAAAAACAGAGCAAACTAGAATGCTATTTGGCCCTAAACAGAGAGTACACAGTGGCGGAATGCCTGACCACTGTGACTGACCCAAATTTAACCTCTAACGAGCCTCTACCCCGGATCCGGGAGCACCCCCCACCCCCCCCCCCCCCACACTGATTAGCATCGCTAGCATAGCGTCACAATTAAATAGTAGCATCTAAATATCATTAAATCACAAGTTCAAGACACCTAATGAAAGATACAGATCCTGTGAATAAAGCCACCATTTCAGATTTTTTAAATGTTTTACAGGGAAGAGACAATATGTAAATCTATTAGCTAAACACGTTAGCAAAAATCACAATTTTTCTTGTCCACCATTTTCTCTCAACACCAGTAGCTATCACCAATTCGGCTAAACTAAGATATTGATAGCCACTAACCAAGAAAAAACCTCATCAGATGACAGTCTGATAACATATTTATGGTATAGGATAGGTTTTGTTAGAAAAATGTGCATATTTCAGGTAGATATCATAGTTTACAATTGCACCCACCGTCACAACTGACTAGAATAAATACATAGAGCAACGTGTATTACCTAATTACTAATCATCAAACATTTCGTAAAAATACACAGCATACACTAATCGAAAGACACAGATCCTGTGAATACAGACAATATTTCAGATTTTCTAAGTGTCTTACAGCGAAAACACAACAAATCGTTATATTAGCATACCACATGTGCAAACATTACCAGAGCATTGATTCAAGCCAAAGAGAGCGATAATGTAATCATCGCCAAAATACATAAATTTTTTCACTAACCTTCTCAGAATTCTTCAGATGACACTCCTGTAACATCATATTACAACATACATAGAGAGTTTGTTCGAAAATGTGCATATTTAGCCACCAAAATCATGGTTAGACAATGACAAAAGTAGGTCAGCTGGTCAGAAAATGTCGTGCATCATATTAGACAGTGATCTAGTCTTATACATAAATACTCATAAACTTGACTAAAAAATACAGGGTGGACAGCGATTGATAGACAATTTAATTCTTAATACAATCGCTGAATTACATTTTTAAATTATCCTTACTTTTCAATACAGGTTGCGCCAAGCGAAGCTATAGCAAACATAATGGCAGCATAAGCGTGTAACATATTTCGACAGAAACACGATTTATCATCATAAATTGTTCTTACTATGAGCTGTTCTCCCATCAGATTCTTGGGCAATGAATCCTTTCTTGGGTCTAATCTTCTTTTGGTCCAAAGATGTCCACTTGTCCGTCGAAATGCTCACTAACGTACGACCGGGACCCCTAAACGTGCCCGGAGCTTCAAAGTCTATTACAAAGCAATGCCTCAAAATCGCACTAAACGGATATAAATTGCTATAAAACGGTTTAAATTAACTACATTATGATGTTTCTAACACCTATAACGAGTAAAAACATGACCGACGCTATATTACTGGCTAAACCAAGACTTGGAAAAAGGCCAGTCAGATATCCTTCTTGCGTTGAGCGCAGACTCCAAAGGAATCCTACTTCCGGTCTTTGGTCATTTATAGAGCCTATGATTGCGCAATAGACTCCATTCAAATTGTCATCACTTACTGACATCTAGTGGAAGGCGTGGGCAGTGTTTGTATCTCATAGGATTAACAGAGACTTTAAAAACTGATCTGGAACCAGAGGCCAAGATGTCTAAATCTCACACACTGGGAGGAAAAGTGCTGTAGAATGAGTTCTGTTTCACTCAGAGACATAATTCAAACGACTATAGAAACTAGAGCGTGTTTCTATCCAATAATAACAATAATATGCATATTGTACGAGCAAGAATTGAGTACTAGGCAGTTTAATCTGTAGAGTTAATTATGCTAATGCGAAAAAGCACCCCCTATAGTTGCAAGAAGTTAAGGAAAGCTTTGACTATGTACAGAGTCAGTGAGCATTGCCTTGCTATTGAGAAAGGCCACCTTTTGTCTTCTCTTGAGAGCAGACCTGGCTCTCAAGAGAAGACAGGCTATGTGCACACTGCCCACAATATGAGGTGGAAACTGAGCTGCACTTCCTAACCTCCTGCCAAATGTATATTAGAGACACATATTTCCCTCAGATTACACAGACCCACAAAAAATTAAAAAACAAATCCAATTTTGATCAACTCCCATATTTATTGGGTGAAATACCACAGTGTGCCATCACCGCAGCAAGATTTGTGACCTGTTGCCACAAGAAAAGGTCAACCAGTGAAGAACAAACACCATTGTAAATACAACCTATATTTATGTTTACTTATTTTCCCTTTTATACTTTAACTATTTGCACATTATTACAAAACTGTATATAGACATAACATGATATCTGAAACATCTTTATTATTTGGGAACATTGTGAGTGTAATGTTTAGCGTTCATTTTGATTGTTTATTTCACTTTTTGTTTATTATCTATTTCACTTGCTTTGGCAATGTAAACATACGTTTCCCTTAAATTGAATAGAATTGAGAGAGGGAGTATTTAGACATGGCAGTAGTTATCAAGACTGGAAGAAGCGAGAGAGAAACAAAAGCCACTATCGCAACAACAGAGATCTTAAATACTCTGAGTGATCTGACTGGATGACGGGTGATGGAAGCCTTACACAAGGTCCTACTTCCATTTACAACAGTGTGCATTGAGCTGTGAATGCAGCCTCTCTCTTTCTCTCTCTCTCTCTCTCTCCATCTCTCTCTTCCCCATTGTAGTGCTACATTGAACTCCGCTACAAAGTACCTGGGCAACTTCATCTGAAGTGTGGTCAATTGCCCTCATGGATAATTTACAGAGTTGCAAACGAGGACAGCTCTGTATGAAGTGTGTGTGTGTACATGTGTCTTCGTAGCTGTTTGTGATTGGTTCTGCATGCCTATACTGTACTTGTCTGAGTCATTGTGTGTGTGTGTGTGTGTGTGTCGCCCATCTAATGGCCCCCATCCCTCTCAACAGCCAATTACAGATATGGCTGTTAGGATCCGGCACGGCTGCTAGTTACCTTGCCAGTATGTGCTGTGGCCTCCTGCCCTGTCCAATTAAATCACCAGGGATGGAGGGAGGGGCGGAAGAAGGGGTGGAGGGAGGTGAAGGAACATTCTGGCATTAGAGATAAAAATGACTCTCCCAATTACAACAGCCGAGAGCCGCGGGGCAATGATGATGCAGAGAGAAGAGAATAGTTAGGGTTAGGGTTAGCGAAAGCACCGGGCGGTGCAATGATGATGCTGAGAGAGGGTTAGAGAGAGCACCGGGCGGAGCAATGATCATGCAGAGAGAGGGTTAGAGAGAGCACCGGGCGGAGCAATGATGATGCAGAGAGAGAGTTAAGGTTAGAGAGAGCACCGGGCGGAGCAATGATCATGCAGAGAGAGGGTTAAGGTTAGAGAGAGCACCGGGCGGAGCAATGATCATGCAGAGAGAGGGTTAAGGTTAGAGAGAGCACCGGGCGGAGCAATGATCATGCAGAGAGAGGGTTAAGGTTAGAGAGAGCACCGGGCGGAGCAATGATCATGCAGAGAGAGAGTTAAGGTTAGAGAGAGCACCGGGCGGTGCAATGATGATCCAGAGAGAGGGTTAGAGAGAGCACCGGGCGGAGCAATGATCATGCAGAGAGAGGGTTAAGGTTAGAGAGAGCACCGGGCGGAGCAATGATCATGCAGAGAGAGAGTTAAGGTTAGAGAGAGCACCGGGCGGTGCAATGATGATCCAGAGAGAGGGTTAGAGAGAGCACCGGGCGGAGCAATGATCATGCAGAGAGAGGGTTAAGGTTAGAGAGAGCACCGGGCGGAGCAATGATCATGCAGAGAGAGGGTTAAGGTTAGAGAGAGCACCGGGCGGAGCAATGATGATGCAGAGAGACGATTAAGGTTAGAGAGAGCACCGGGCGGAGCAATGATGATGCAGAGAGAGGGTTAAGGTTAGAGAGAGCACCGGGCGGTGCAATGATGATCCAGAGAGAGGGTTAGAGAGAGCACCGGGTCGGAGCAATGATCATGCAGAGAGAGGGTTAAGGTTAGAGAGAGCACCGGGTCGGAGCAATGATCATGCAGAGAGAGGGTTAAGGTTAGAGAGAGCACCGGGCGGAGCAATGATGATGCAGAGAGACGATTAAGGTTAGAGAGAGCACCGGGCGGAGCAATGATGTGGCTTGTAGGGAGAGCTGGTATCTTAAAAAATTGTCTATGACATAATGAATGCAACACAGCTTTGATGACACCCCTGTCCCAAAAACGAATGGTTTTGACCACTAACAACTTTTGGAAATGAGGTTTCTCCTCCCAGCCGTGCCACTGGGCTTGTAAAATGATGACCAACTTTACCCGATTCATGTAAAAAAAAATTAACTTCTATTGGGTAAACCACAGTAAATCTACATGAATATGAATTTGAATCCTCCCTTTTCGTAAAATTAATGGGGATGTGTGTGTTACCTGCACAACACCTAATATTTTGACCCAGATTATATGTTGGCACCAATGTCTTTTACACAACCAACTCATATACACGACATGGTGGTTTACTAATACGACATGATGGTTTACTAACAACATGATGGTTTACTAACAACATGATGGTTTACTAACAACATGATGGTTTACTAACAACATGATGGTTTACTAACAACATGTTGGTTTACTAATACAACATGATGGTTTACTAACAACATGATGGTTTACTAACAACATGATGGTTTACTAATACAACATGATGGTTTACTAACAACATGATGGTTTACTAATACAACATGATGGTTTACTAACAACATGATGGTTTACTAATACGACATGATGGTTTACTAATACGACATGATGGTTTACTAACAACATGATGGTTTACTAAAACAACATGATGGTTTACTAATACGACATGATGGTTTACTAATACAACATGATGGTTTACTAACAACATGATGGTTTACTAATACAACATGATGGTTTACTAACAACATGATGGTTTACTAATACAACATGATGGTTTACTAACAACATGATGGTTTACTAATACGACATGATGGTTTACTAATACGACATGATGGTTTACTAACACAACATGATGGTTTACTAATACAACATGATGGTTTACTAACAACATGATGGTTTACTAACACAACATGATGGTTTACTAACACAACATGATGGTTTACTAATACAACATGATGGTTTACTAACACAACATGATGGTTTACTAACAACATGATGGTTTACTAACAACATGATGGTTTACTAACAACATGATGGTTTACTAATACAACATGATGGTTTACTAACACAACATGATGGTTTACTAACAACATGATGGTTTACTAAAAACATGATGGTTTACTAACACAACATGATGGTTTACTAACAACATGATGGTTTACTAAAAACATGATGGTTTACTAACACAACATGATGGTTTACTAATACAACATGATGGTTTACTAACAACATGATGGTTTACTAACACAACATGATGGTTTACTAACAACATGATGGTTTACTAAAAACATGATGGTTTACTAATACAACATGATGGTTTACTAATACAACATGATGGTTTACTAACACAACATGATGGTTTACTAACAACATGATGGTTTACTAACAACATGATGGTTTACTAACACAACATGATGGTTTACTAACAACATGATGGTTTACTAACACAACATGATGGTTTACTAATACAACATGATGGTTTACTAACACAACATGATGGTTTACTAACAACATGATGGTTTACTAACACAACATGATGGTTTACTAACAACATGATGGTTTACTAACACAACATGATGGTTTACTAACAACATGATGGTTTACTAACACAACATGATGGTTTACTAACAACATGATGGTTTTACTAATACAACATGATGGTTTACTAATACAACATGATGGTTTACTAACAACATGATGGTTTACTAACAACATGATGGTTTACTAACAACATGATGGTTTACTAACACAACATGATGGTTTACTAACAACATGATGGTTTACTAATACAACATGATGGTTTACTAATACAACATGATGGTTTACTAACAACATGATGGTTTACTAACAACATGATGGTTTACTAACAACATGATGGTTTACTAATACAACATGATGGTTTACTAACACAACATGATGGTTTACTAACACAACATGATGGTTTACTAACACAACATGGTGGTTTACTAATACAACATGATGGTTTACTAACAACATGATGGTTTACTAACAACATGATGGTTTACTAACAACATGATGGTTTACTAACAACATGATGGTTTACTAACAACATGATGGTTTACTAACAACATGATGGTTTACTAACACAACATGATGGTTTACTAATACAACATGATGGTTTACTAACAACATGATGGTTTACTAACACAACATGATGGTTTACTAACACAACATGATGGTTTACTAACACAACATGATGGTTTACTAACACAACATGATGGTTTACTAACAACATGATGGTTTACTAACACGACATGATTGTTTACTAACACAACATGATGGTTTACTAACAACATGATGGTTTACTAACAACATGATGGTTTACTAACACAACATGATGGGTTACTAACACAACATGATGGTTTACTAACACAACATGATGGTTTACTAACGCAACATGATGGTTTACTAACACGACATGATGGTTTACTAACACAACATGATGGTTTACTAATATGACATGATGGTTTACTAACACGACATGATGGTTTACTAACAACATGATGGTTTACTAATACAACATGATGGTTTACTAATACAACATGTTGGTTTACTAACAACATGATGGTTTACTAACAACATGATGGTTTACTAATACAACATGATGGTTTACTAATACAACATGATGGTTTACTAACAACATGATGGTTTACTAACAACATGATGGTTTACTAACAACATGATGGTTTACTAACAACATGATGGTTTACTAACACAACATGATGGTTTACTAACAACATGATGGGTTACTAATACAACATGATGGTTTACTAACAACATGATGGTTTACTAACAACATGATGGTTTACTAATACAACATGATGGTTTACTAACAACATGATGGTTTACTAACAACATGATGGTTTACTAACACAACATGATGGTTTACTAACAACATGATGGTTTACTAATACAACATGATGGTTTACTAATACAACATGATGGTTTACTAACAACATGATGGTTTACTAACAACATGATGGTTTACTAACACAACATGATGGTTTACTAACACAACATGATGGTTTACTAACAACATGATGGTTTACTAATACAACATGATGGTTTACTAACACAACATGATGGTTTACTAATACAACATGATGGTTTACTAATATGACATGATGGTTTACTAACAACATGATGGTTTACTAACAACATGATGGTTTACTAACAACATGATGGTTTACTAACAACATGATGGTTTACTAACAACATGATGGTTTACTAACAACATGATGGTTTACTAACACAACATGGTGGTTTACTAATACAACATGATGGTTTACTAACACAACATGATGGTTTACTAATACAACATGATGGTTTACTAATACAACATGATGGTTTACTAATATGACATGATGGTTTACTAACACAACATGATGGTTTACTAATACAACATGATGGTTTACTAATATGACATGATGGTTTACTAACAACATGATGGTTTACTAACAACATGATGGTTTACTAACAACATGATGGTTTACTAACAACATGATGGTTTACTAACAACATGATGGTTTACTAACAACATGATGGTTTACTAACACAACATGATGGTTTACTAATACAACATGATGGTTTACTAATACAACATGATGGTTTACTAATACAACATGATGGTTTACTAACACAACATGATGGTTTACTAATACAACATGATGGTTTACTAATATGACATGATGGTTTACTAACAACATGATGGTTTACTAACAACATGATGGTTTACTAACAACATGATGGTTTACTAACAACATGATGGTTTACTAACAACATGATGGTTTACTAACAACATGATGGTTTACTAACACAACATGATGGTTTACTAATACAACATGATGGTTTACTAACACAACATGATGGTTTACTAACACAACATGATGGTTTACTAACAACATGATGGTTTACTAATACAACATGATGGTTTACTAACACAACATGATGGTTTACTAATACAACATGATGGTTTACTAACAACATGATGGTTTACTAACAACATGATGGTTTACTAACAACATGATGGTTTACTAACAACATGATGGTTTACTAACAACATGATGGTTTACTAACAACATGATGGTTTACTAATACAACATGATGGTTTACTAATATGACATGATGGTTTACTAACAACATGATGGGTTACTAATACAACATGATGGTTTACTAACAACATGATGGTTTACTAATACAACATGATGGTTTACTAACAACATGATGGTTTACTAACAACATGATGGTTTACTAACAACATGATGGTTTACTAATACAAATTGATGGTTTACTAATATGACATGATGGTTTACTAACAACATGATGGGTTACTAATACAACATGATGGTTTACTATAATAGAGTGACTATAGTAAACATCAATCAAGTGCACAAGGCTACATGCATGCAAAAATAACGTTCATTGAATAAAAAAATTATAATAATCCCCCTACACACACACACACACACACACACACACACACACACACACACACACACACACACACACACACGCTACTGTCAGGTTCAAGACAACAAAAGCAATATTTTGGGGCTACACTGTACATTATTACATTGTACACTTTCTGCCTGTGGATATCTGTTCTACAATGTGCCAGCAGAGCATGATACCCTTTGTTGGCATAATTGATCTCTTTCAGGCAGAATACACCTAGCTTACCCCTTTTATCCACTGTATTGAAAAAGTGAGAAATAGGGAGTGTGTGTGGTGTTCCTTTCAACTCTATATTATATATTATTATTATATATTATATTATTATATTATTATTATTATTATTATTTGATAGAAAACAGTCTATAGTTTCTATAGGAGTTGAAATTTTGTCTCTAAGTGGAACAGAACTCATTCTACAGCAATTTCCCTGACATGGAGTCAGATTTCAGAAATTTTGGCCTCTGTTCTGGAGTCAGTTTTAAGGCCACTGTTATTCCTATGAGTATATGGACACTGCTTACGTCTTCCCCTGGATGCCTTTACATGATGACGATTTGAATGGTGTCGATTGCACAGTCACAGGCACTATAAATGAAAAAACCCTGTATGTAGGAGCTCTTTTCTTGGTGCGTCATGCGCGCAGAGGATACCGACCCACTGTTTTTCCAAGCACTAGTGAAGCCAGTTATATTTCTCCGGTCATATTTCTACTCGTTATAGGAGTTAAAAACATCATAAGGTAGTTAATTTAAAGCGTTTTATAGCAATTTATATCCGTTTAGTGCGATTTTGGGACATTTATTTCTGAGACGCTGTGAATCTCTGGGCAAGGTTCCAGTTCATGCCGAACGCAGTTGGCATTTCCACATGGCAAGAGGACAGCTTTCCACCAAAAGACGATTATACCCAAGAAAGGATGCTTCGCCCAAGATTCTGATGGAAGAACAGCTCAAAGTAGGAACAATTTATTATGATAAATCGTGTTTCTGTCGAAAAATGTTAGTGGCTTAGGACGCCATTTTTTTTGACTTAGCTTCGCTTGGCGCAAACTGTATTCAAAAGTAAGTTTAATTTTAAAAATGTAATTCCGCGATTGTATTAAGAATTAAATTGTCTATCAATCGCTGTCCACCCTATATATTTTAGTCACGTTTATGAGTATTTATGTATACGACTAGATCACTGTCTAATATGGCGCACGAACATTTTCTCACCAGCTGGGCTACTTTTCTCATTGTCTAACCATGATTTTGGTGGCTAAATATGCACATTTTCGAACAAACTGTATATGTATGTGTCACGATCGTTTGGAGGATTGACGGACCAAAACGCAGCTTTAGGAAAATAAGCCATCTCCTTTTTATTTACGAAGAAGGCACACGAAACAAAAACACTTAAACACTAAACAAAACAAGAAAACGATCGTGAAGCTAAAACAACGATGTGCACACACTGACTACAAACGTATCACATAGACAATTACCCACAACCAATGAGAGCCTATGGCTACCCTAAATAAGGCTCCCAATCAGAGACAACCGAAATCAGCTGTCTCTAATTGGGAACTCATTCAGGTAACCATAGACTCTCCTAGATGACTAACCAACATAGACAACGCTAGACATCTACACTCAACACAAAACCATATACTTCACCCCATAACCCCTTTACCAAATAAACACCCAAAACCAACAAAACATAAACACTCCCCATGTCACACCCTGACCTAACTAAAATAATAAAGAAAACAAAGAATAATAAGGCCAGGGCGTGACATAACCCCCCCCTTGAGGCGCGAACTCCGGGCGCACCATACACAGTCTAGGGGAGGGTCTGGGTGGGCTTCCATCCACGGTGGCGGCTCCGGCTCTGGTCGCGGTCCCCACGTCACCACAGTACCTAAACACCTCCTAGGCTTCCTCCAAACGACCCCCCTCCACCTTAACCCCATTGCATTCAGGGGCAGTTCCGGACTAAGGGGCAGTACCAGGGTAAGAGGCAGTACCAGGGTCAGGGGCAGTACTAGGGTCAGGGACAGTACCAGGGTCAGGGGCAGCACCAGGGTAAGGGGCAGCACCAGGGTAAGGGGCAGCACCAGGGTAAGGGGCAGCACCAGGGTAGGGGGCAGCTCCAGGGTAGGGGGCAGCTCCGGACTGAGGAATGGCAGCTCCGGACTGAGGGACTGCAGCTCCGGACTGAGGGACTGCAGCTCCGGACTGAGGGACTGCAGCCCCGGACTGAGGGACGGCCCATGGCTGGCTGACAGATCTGGCTGCTCATGGCTGGCTAACGGATCTGGCTGCTCATGGCTGGCTAACTGATCTGGCTGCTCATGGCTGGCTGACGGATCTGGCTGCTCATGGCTAGCTGACGGATCTGGCTGCTCATGGCTAGCTGACGGATCTGGCTGCTCATGGCTAGCTGACGGATCTGGCTGCTCATGGCTAGCTGACGGATCTGGCTGCTCATGGCTAGCTGACGGATCTAGCTGCTCATGGCTAGCTGACGGATCTGGCTGCTCATGGCTAGCTGACGGATCTGGCTGCTCATGGCTAGCTGACGGATCTGGCTGCTCATGGCTAGCTGACGGATCTGGCTGCTCATGGCTGGCTGACTGATCTGGCTGCTCCTGTCTGGTTGGCGGCTCTGGCAGATCCTGTCTGGTTGGCGGCTCTGGCAGATCCTGTCTGGTTGGCGGCTCTGGCAGATCCTGTCTGACGGACGGCTCTAGCGGCTCCTGTCTGGCTGGCGGCTCTAGCGGCTCCTGTCTGGCGGACGGCTCAGTGGGCTCATGGCAGACGGGCGGCTTTGCAGGCTCATGGCAGACGGGCGGCTTTGCAGGCTCATTGCAGACGGATGGCTCAGATGGCGCTGGGGAGACGGATGGCTCAGATGGCGCTGGGGAGACGGGCAGTTCAGTCATCGCTGTGCAGACGGCAGACTCCTGCCGGCTGAGGCGCACTGTAGGCCTGGTGCGTGGTGCCGGGACTGGTGGCACCGGGCTGGGGACACGCATCTCAGGGCTAGTGCGGGGAGAAGGAACAGGGCATACTGGACCCTGGAGACGCACATTAGGCCTAGTGCGTGGTGCCGGCACTGGTGGTATCGGGCTGGGAACACGCTTCTCAGGGCTAGTGCGGGGAGAAGGAACAGGGCATACTGGACCCTGGAGACGCACATTAGGCCTAGTGCGTGGTGCCGGAACTGGTGGTACCGGGCTAGGGACACGCATCTCAAGGCTAGTGCGGGGAGCAACAACAGGGCACACTGGACTCTCAAGGCGTACTATAGGCCTTGTGCGTGGTACCGGTACTGGTGGTACCGGGCTGAAGACCCGCACATCAGGGCGAGTACGGGGAGAAGGAACAGTGCGTACAGGACTCTGGAGACACACAGAGGGCTTGGTGCGTGGTGTAGGCACTGGTGGTAATGTGCTGGAGACACGCACCACAGGGCTAGTACGTGGAGGAAGAACAGGGCTCTGGAGACACCCAGGAAGCTTGATGCGTGGTGTAGGCACTGGTGGTAATGGGCTGGAAACACGCACCTCAAAGCTAGTGCGGGGAGCAGGAACAGTGCGTAAAGGGCTCTGGAGACGCACCTTAGACCTAGTGCTTGGTGCCGGAACTAGTGGTACAGGGCTGGGGACATGCATCTCAGGATGAGTGCAAAAAGTAGGAACAGGACACACCGGGTTGTGAAGGTGTACTGGAGACCTGGTGTGTATAGCCGGCATCAAATGTTCCGGAATTTTAACACAAGTTTCAGGCTGAGTACGAGGAACTGACACAGGTGGCATCGGACAGCTAATACGCTCCTCAGGGAGAATGCATTGCATACTCTGCCAAACCAACAGCTCTCTCTCTTCACTCTCCTCCAATTTCGTCAACAACTCTTCGAATGTCTCATAATCTCCCCTTCGTTCACTCTCCTCCAATCTGTCCAATAACTCCTCGACCCACTCAGACTCACCCCTCAACTTCGCCGACTGCTCCAAGTGCCCCCCTCCAAATTTTTTTTTGTGCTGTCTCTTGGGCTTCCTCCCGTGTCGCCGTGCTGCCTCCATCTCTGCCTTGGGGCAGTGATATTCCCCTGGCTGTGACCAGGGTCCTCTCCCGTCTAGAATTTCCTCCCACGTCCAGGAGTCTTGACATTGCTGCTGTTGCTTTGTTTTCCGCTGCTTGGTCCGATGGTGGGTAATTCTGTCACGATCGTTTGGAGGATTGACGGACCAAAACGCAGCTTTAGGAAAATAAGCCATCTCCTTTTTATTTACGAAGAAGGCACACGAAACAAAAACACTTAAACACTAAACAAAACAAGAAAACGATCGTGAAGCTAAAACAACGATGTGCACACACTGACTACAAACGTATCACATAGACAATTACCCACAACCAATGAGAGCCTATGGCTACCCTAAATAAGGCTCCCAATCAGAGACAACCGAAATCAGCTGTCTCTAATTGGGAACTCATTCAGGTAACCATAGACTCTCCTAGATGACTAACCAACATAGACAACGCTAGACATCTACACTCAACACAAAACCATATACTTCACCCCATAACCCCTTTACCAAATAAACACCCAAAACCAACAAAACATAAACACTCCCCATGTCACACCCTGACCTAACTAAAATAATAAAGAAAACAAAGAATAATAAGGCCAGGGCGTGACAGTATGTTGTAATGTGATGTTACAGGAGTGTCATATGAAGAATTCTGAGAAGGTTAGTGAAAAAATGAATATATTTTGGCGATGTTTACGTTATCGCTCTCTTTGGCTAGAATCAATGCTGGGGTAATGTTTGCACATGTGCTATGCTAATATAACGATTTATTGTGTTTTCGCTGTAAGACACTTAGAAAATCTGAAATATTGTCTGTATTCACAGGATCTGTGTCTTTCGATTAGTGTATGCTGTGTATTTTTACGAAATGTTTGATGATTAGTAGTTAGGTAAACACGTTGCTCATTGTAATTATTCTAGTCCATTTGTGACGGTGGGTGCAATTGTAACCTATGCCATCTACCTGAAAAATGCACATTTTTCTAACAAAACCTATCCTATACCATAAATATGTTATCAGACTGTCATCTGATGAGTTTTTTTCTTGGTTAGGGGCTATCAATATCTTAGTTTAGCCGAATTGGTGATAGCTACTGTTGTTGGTGGACAAAGTAAAGATGGTGGATTATGCTAATGTATTTTTAGCTAATAGATTTACATCTTTACATATTGTGTCTTCCCTGTAAAACATTTTAAAAATCGGACATGTTGGCTGGATTCACAAGATCTGTGTCTTTCATTAGCTGTATTGGACTTTAATGTGTGAAAGTTAAATATTTTAAAAAAATATTTTTTTTGAATTTCGCGGCTCTGCCTTTTCAGTGGGGGTGGGGGGGGTGTGCCGCTTGCGGGACGTGTGTCCTAGACAGGTTTAACAAGCAACGCCTCATTTACACCTAATTCTCTCATTCTGAAAATGAACCACGTACTGTAGAGGGAAAACATTAGTACATAGATCGTAGCTAGTTTGTTAGCTAGTTAACTAGTTAACATTTCACACAGATTACCAGGGTCCAGTAAGCAACTAACGCGTTACCAGTTAATACTATAGCGAATTGGTAAGGTTAGTAAAGTTACCTCATCTGATGTTGTAATGTTAGCTAGCTAATGTTAGCTCTCTGACTTTATTAGTCAAGGGGTGTGAATATTTTCTGAAGGCACAGTATGTGTGATACACAAAACAAAGCCCATGTTCCAGTCAGTATTGTAAACAGTAGATCCTCTGTAGATTATTTCACATTCACAAAAAACAAAGCCCATGTTCCAGTCAGTATTGTAAACAGTAGATCCTCTGTAGATTATTTCACATTGATATCAGAGTAGCTGAGGGTTAAGAACCCATCACACCTACTCCAACCCCATAACCGGTGAACTCTACAACACTAAATCCATATCATCACACATACCGCATTACAATACCAACTCCTATTATCTGTAATAAAAAACAAAACAGCAACCTTTAACCTCCTACCTCTTCGATGCCTCCACGTCAGTGTCCACTGAGAACGACTTAACGTCAACGGCCAGCAGAGTAATTCACCCAAACTTCCATTTCCATGAAGTCACTTCGGCCCTTCTCAAAGCATGCTGGGTAAGCGACAGAACACTCCCCAGGATAGAAGCTAACCACTTAAGAAGGAGGGAAAGAAAGAGGGAAAAGTTTGTAAAAGTTTGTAAAACAAACTATAAGTGGATCAATAGAAAGATGGAGAGAGATGGGAGAGAGGGAGAACGAGAGATGGGAGAGAAAGAGAGAGAGGGAGAGATGGGAGAGAGATGGGAGAGAGAAAGAGAGAGAGAGAGAGAGATGGGAGAACGAGAGATGGGAGAGAAAGAGAGAGAGGGAGAGATGGGAGAGAGAAAGCGAGAGAGAGAGTGAGAACGAGAGATGGGAGAGAGAGAGAGAGAGATAAAGAGAGAGATGGGAGAGAGAGAGATGGGAGAGAGAGATAGAGATTGGAGAAAGAAAGAGAGAGAGAGACAAGAGAGAGAATGGAGGGAGAGAGAGAGAGAGAGAAAGAGAGAGATAGAGAGGGAGAGAGAGTAATGGGAGAGAGAGGGAGAGAGAGAGCGAGATGGGAGAAAGAGAGAGGGAGAGAGAAAGATGGGAGGGAGAGCGCGAGAGCGAGAGCGAGATGGGAGAGAGAGATGTAAGACAGAGAAAGAGAGAGAAAGAGAGAGAGAGAGAGAGATGTAAGACAGAGAGAGAGAGAGAGAGAGAGATGGGAGAGAGAGATGTAAGACAGAGAGAGAGAGAGAGAGAGAGAGAGAGATGGGAGAGAGAGGGAGAGAGATGTAAGACAGAGAGAGAGAGAGATGGGAGAGAGGGAGAGAGAAAAAAAAGAAACAGAAAGAAAGGAGGTAAGAACGCAACAGAGGGGGGAGAGAGAGAGAGGGAGCGATAAAGACAGAGAATGAAAGAGAAATTGAAAGAGCAAGGTAAAAATAGAGATGAATTCAGAGTGATACTAGCAGCTGCCTGACCACCATGGGATGCACTGACCTATAGTTACTGGCGGTGTGCGAGAAAGGAAACAGAAAGTAGATCTAATGAAGCTAACGATGAATTAAACCTGCTTCCCTCCAGGCTCCAGATTGCATATATTCCAATAGCCAGCGTACTTACAACCCGGACAGGGAGACTTATGGACCAACCAGTCTGAGGAATAATCCTCCTAAACAATCACACCAGTACACTATTCAATACAGTAGTTTAACACTCTAAAGGTTTGGTCTGATATCCTTATCTACGACCCATGTAGCCAAACCTTACCAATCACACTAGCGGGAGACCAGTACACTATTAAAAAACGTTTTTTAAATGTCAAAAGATTTGACAGACATGAATTTCCTAGTAAGAAGCGCAACCTCACCTATTGCAATCAGGGTCAGTTAAACAGTACAATGTTATACTGTGTAAAACGACTAGCATCAATTCCAGTCCCCTATGTTAGGCCCCCTAGCCTAGGCCAAACTTCTACACTTGGGGTTCTGGAGAGACACTCTGCACTAACACACCTGATTTGGACAATTGAGGTTGTAAGCATCCGTTGCTTCGACGAATCAGGTGTTAGCTCTGGGATAGAACAAAAGCCTGCACACATTGCCACCCCCTAGGTCTAGGTAAGAGATGAAACTACCTTGTAGTGGTGAGCTTCATATAGCACATGCTGTCCATGAGACTCAAATGAGGCGAGCACCAAGCAGACATGAGTAGTAGAGAGGGAGAGAGATGGATGTGGTAGGGCTAAGTGGACATGAGTAGTAGAGAGGGAGAGAGATGGATGTGGTCAGGCTACACACTCCAGTGTTTGTCTGTGTCTGTTTTGACCTGCTTTACCTTGGGAAACACAGTGCTTAACATGACCTCAGAGGACACGTCCATCACACAGTTTACAATCCATGAGAAAGGAGGCGTGGGGGACGTTCTCAACAGCTCGTTCATCATGTTAGATGAAGTACTCCACTCCAGTGAACATGAACATGGCTACATAATACACTCTCACCCTCTCCTTTTAAAACTTCTTAGGGCTAGGCCACCATTTTTCTCAATTTCTGCCTGAATGACATGCCCAAAGCAAACTGTCTGATGCTCAGGCCCTGAAGACAGGATATGCATATAAGTTGTACCATTGGAAATAAAACACTGTGAAGTTTGTAGAAATGTTAAAATAATGTAGGAGAATATAACAATAGATATGGTAGGAGAAAATCCAAAAGAAATCTCCCAGGATACAATTCCTATGGCTTCCACAGGGTGTCAGCAGTCTTTTGTTAAATGTTTCAGGCTTGTAACTTCAAAAACGAAGAAGAAATATGAGTTTTAGTACAGGGACACAATCTTGGAAATGTGTGTGCGCGAGCCATGAAGACAGAATGCACCTGCTAAAATCAGTTTCCTATTGAACATACTTCTTTCCGTAAGAAATATTATAGTTTAATTACATTTTAGGGTATCTAAGGAGTAAATAGAAACATATTTTGACTTGTTGAAACAAAGTTTAGGGGTAGATTTTCGGATTCCTTTCTCTGCAAGCTGAACAGGTGGATTACTCAAATCGATGGCACCTAAACTAAAATAAAGAAGGATTTTATCTAACAAAATGACACCACATGATGTAGCTGGGACCCTTTGGATGACAAATCAGAGGAAGACTTCAAAAAGTAAGCGAATATTTAATTACTATTTGTGAATTTATGAAATCTGTACCGTTGGAAAAATATTTTGATGTGGGGCGCCGTCCTCAAACAATCGCATGGCATGCTTTCGCTGTAATGGCTACTGTGAATCGGACAGTGCAGTTAGATTAACTAGCGGGACACCTAGCCCAAAAATGCATCTCAAGCAAATCGCTGTTTCTTACTCTTTCACCCATAGGCTTAAACATTCACTCCATCAGCTACCTCTCTTTCTACATCTCTCCCTTCATCCCTCTCTCTCTGTCTCCCCCTGTCCCTCTCTCCCTCCCTCTCGAACTAGCTAACGCTGTGTTGGTGCATTTGCCACGCTTGGAATTTAGCGTTTAAGCAAAGAAAAATACAATTAATTCCAATTTTCACCCTCCTACTTTCCCTCTCTCTCCTTCACGGAAACATGCTGACACAGAGCGATACCCATAGAGAATTAACACAAAGATGTTTGTTTACGCTAATGAAGGAAATAATGAGAGAAAGGGAATGAGAGAGGGCGGAAGGGAGAGAGGGGCGGGGTGGGGACAAAAGGAGAGAGGGGCGGGGTGGAGAAGGGGTGAGAGGGGCGGGGTGGAGACAGAAAGGAGAGAGGGGCGGGGTGGAGACAGAAAGGAGAGAGGGGCGGGATGGAGAAGGGGTGAGAGGGGCGGGGTGGAGACAGAAAGGAGAGAGGGACGGGGTGGAGAAGGGGTGAGAGGGGCGGGGTGGAGACTAGGTGAGAGGGGCGGGGTGGAGACTAGGTGAGAGGGGCGGGGTGGGGACAGAAAGGAGAGAGGGACAGGGTGGAGACGAGGTGAGAGGGGCGGGGTGGAGACGGAAGGGAGAGAGGGACAGGGTGGAGAAGGGGTGAGAGAAGCGGGGTGGAGACGGAAGGGAGAGAGGGACGGGGTGGAGCAGGGGTGAGAGAAGCGGGGTGGAGACGGAAGGGAGAGAGGGACGGGTGGAGCAGGGGTGAGAGGGGCGGGGTGGAGACGGAAGGGAGAGAGGAACGAGGTGGAGAACTGGTGAGAGGGGCGGGGTGGAGACGGAAAGGAGAGAGGGACGGGGTGGAGAAGGGGTGAGAGGTGCGGGGTGGAGACGGAAGGGAGAGAGGGACGGGGTGGAGAACTGGTGAGAGGGGCGGGGTGGAGACTAGGTGAGAGGGGCGGGTGGAGACGGAAGGGAGAGAGGGACGGGGTGGAGACAGAAGGGAGAGAGGGATGGGGTGGAGACTAGGTGAGAGGGGCGGGATGGAGACGGAAGGGAGAGAGGGACGGGGTGGAGACAGAAGGGAGAGAGGGATGGGGTGGAGACTAGGTGAGAGAGGCAGGTTGAATACGTAAGGGAGAGAGGGACGGGGTGGAGACTAGGTGAGAGGGGCGGGATGGAGACGGAAGGGAGAGAGGGACGGGGTGGAGACTAGGTGAGAGAGGCAGGTTGGATACGGAAGGGAGAGAGGGACGGTGTGGAGACTAGGTGAGAGGGGCGGGATGGAGACGGAAGGGAGAGAGGGATGGGGTGGAGACTAGGTGAGAGAGGCAGGTTGAATACGGAAGGGAGAGAGGGACGGGGTGGAGACTAGGTGAGAGGGGCGGGATGGAGACGGAAGGGAGAGAGGGACAGGGTGGAGACTAGGTGAGAGGGGCGGGATGGAGAAGGAAGGGAGAGAGGGACGGGGTGGAGACTAGGTGAGAGAGGCAGGTTGGAGACGGAAGGGAGAGAGGGACGGGGTGGAGACTAGGTGAGAGAGGCAGGTTGGAGACGGAAGGGAGAGAGGGACGGGGTGGAGACTAGGTGAGAGAGGCAGGTTGGAGACGGAAGGGAGAGAGGGACAGGGTGGAGACTAGGTGAGAGGGGCGGGATGGAGACGGAAGGGAGAGAGGGATGGGGTGGAGACTAGGTGAGAGAGGCAGGTTGAATACGGAAGGGAGAGAGGGACGGGGTGGAGACTAGGTGAGAGGGGCGGGATGGAGACGGAAGGGAGAGAGGGACGGGGTGGAGACTAGGTGAGAGGGGCGGGATGGAGACGGAAGGGAGAGAGGGACGGGGTGGAGACTAGGTGAGAGAGGCGGGTTGGAGACGGAAGGGAGAGAGGGACGGGGTGGAGACTAGGTGAGAGAGGCAGGTTGGAGACGGAAGGGAGAGAGGGACAGGGTGGAGACTAGGTGAGAGGGGCGGGATGGAGACGGAAGGGAGAGAGGGACGGGGTGGAGACTAGGTGAGAGAGGCAGGTTGGAGACGGAAGGGAGAGAGGGACAGGGTGGAGACTAGGTGAGAGGGGCGGGATGGAGACGGAAGGGAGAGAGCGACGGGGTGGAGACTAGGTGAGAAAGGCAGGTTGGATACGGAAGGGAGAGAGGGACGGGGTGGAGACTAGGTGAGAGGGGCGGGATGGAGACGGAAGGGAGAGAGGGATGGGGTGGAGACTAGGTGAGAGAGGCAGGTTGAATACGGAAGGGAGAGAGGGACGGGGTGGAGACTAGGTGAGAGGGGCGGGATGGAGACGGAAGGGAGAGAGGGACAGGGTGGAGACTAGGTGAGAGAGGCAGGTTGGATACGGAAGGGAGAGAGGGACGGGGTGGAGACTAGGTGAGAGAGGCAGGTTGGAGACGGAAGGGAGAGAGGGACGGGGTGGAGACTAGGTGAGAGGGGCGGGATGGAGACGGAAGGGAGAGAGGGATGGGGTGGAGACTAGGTGAGAGGGGCGGGATGGAGACGGAAGGGAGAGAGGGACGGGGTGGAGACTAGGTGAGAGGGGCGGGATGGAGACGGAAGGGAGAGAGGGACGGGGTGGAGACTAGGTGAGAGAGGCAGGTTGGATACGGAAGGGAGAGAGGGACGGGGTGGAGACTAGGTGAGAGAGGCAGGTTGGAGACGGAAGGGAGAGAGGGACGGGGTGGAGACTAGGTGAGAGGGGCGGGATGGAGACGGAAGGGAGAGAGGGATGGGGTGGAGACTAGGTGAGAGGGGCGGGATGGAGACGGAAGGGAGAGAGGGACGGGGTGGAGACTAGGTGAGAGAGGCAGGTTGGAGACGGAAGGGAGAGAGGGACGGGGTGGAGACTAGGTGAGAGAGGCAGGTTGGAGACGGAAGGGAGAGAGGGACGGGGTGGAGACTAGGTGAGAGAGGCAGGTTGGAGACGGAAGGGAGAGAGGGACGGGGTGGAGACTAGGTGAGAGAGGCAGGTTGGAGACGGAAGAAAGAGAGGGACAGGGTGGAGACTAGGTGAGAGGGGCGGGATGGAGACGGAAGGGAGAGAGGGATGGGGTGGAGACTAGGTGAGAGAGGCAGGTTGGAGACGGAAGGGAGAGAGGGACGGGGTGGAGACTAGGTGAGAGAGGCAGGTTGGAGACGGAAGGGAGAGAGGGACAGGGTGGAGACTAGGTGAGAGGGGCGGGATGGAGACGGAAGGGAGAGAGGGATGGGGTGGAGACTAGGTGAGAGAGGCAGGTTGAATACGGAAGGGAGAGAGGGACGGGGTGGAGACTAGGTGAGAGGGGCGGGATGGAGACGGAAGGGAGAGAGGGACGGGGTGGAGACTAGGTGAGAGAGGCAGGTTGGATACGGAAGGGAGAGAGGGACGGGGTGGAGACTAGGTGAGAGAGGCAGGTTGGAGACGGAAGGGAGAGAGGGACAGGGTGGAGACTAGGTGAGAGGGGCGGGATGGAGACGGAAGGGAGAGAGGGACGGGGTGGAGACTAGGTGAGAGAGGCAGGTTGGAGACGGAAGGGAGAGAGGGACAGGGTGGAGACTAGGTGAGAGGGGCGGGATGGAGACGGAAGGGAGAGAGCAACGGGGTGGAGACTAGGTGAGAGAGGCAGGTTGGATACGGAAGGGAGAGAGGGACGGGGTGGAGACTAGGTGAGAGGGGCGGGATGGAGACGGAAGGGAGAGAGGGATGGGGTGGAGACTAGGTGAGAGAGGCAGGTTGAATACGGAAGGGAGAGCGGGACGGGGTGGAGACTAGGTGAGAGGGGCGGGATGGAGACGGAAGGGAGAGAGGGACAGGGTGGAGACTAGGTGAGAGGGGCGGGATGGAGACGGAAGGGAGAGAGGGACGGGGTGGAGACTAGGTGAGAGAGGCAGGTTGGAGACGGAAGGGAGAGAGGGACGGGGTGGAGACTAGGTGAGAGAGGCAGGTTGGAGACGGAAGGGAGAGAGGGACGGGGTGGAGACTAGGTGAGAGAGGCAGGTTGGAGACGGAAGGGAGAGAGGGACAGGGTGGAGACTAGGTGAGAGGGGCGGGATGGAGACGGAAGGGAGAGAGGGATGGGGTGGAGACTAGGTGAGAGAGGCAGGTTGAATACGGAAGGGAGAGAGGGACGGGGTGGAGACTAGGTGAGAGGGGCGGGATGGAGACGGAAGGGAGAGAGCGACGGGGTGGAGACTAGGTGAGAGAGGCAGGTTGGATACGGAAGGGAGAGAGGGTAACATGAGTTATTCCATGGTATCACTAGATCCAACTCATATTGTTCTGTCATGGAGCGGGTGGAGTAAAGGATTTATCTTGTTGGGTTTGGTCTAGAAATGCTCAATTTACATCTAATGACATGAACCAGAAACACACCAACGTCCAGGGTTGAAAGACACCAACGTCCAGGGTTGAAAGACACCAACATCCAGGGTCAAAGACACCAACATCCAGGGGTCAAATACACCAACATCCAGGGGTCAAATACACCAACATCCAGGGGTCAAAGACACCAACATCCAGGGGTCAAACGTCAAACACAACAACATCCAGGGGTCAAACACACCAACGTCCGGGGGTCAAAGACACTAACATCCAGGGGTCAAAGACACCAACATCCAGGGGTCAAAGACACCAACATACGGGGGTCAAAGTGCCAAAAATACCGGGACAAGGAATATGGTATCCAGCTACACAGGATTTAAAATCTCTCCTCTTCTTCAAATCACATGTTGCAATATGCAACCTAGGATAAATAATGTAATACGCTGCCTGCAGTGTGGGAAAAGAAAGAACATAAAGACAGACGCCCCAGTGGGATGAGAAGCCGTATGTACCTGTTCTGATTTGCAGAGTTTGAATCTGGTTCCCGTCAGGGAGACGTACACTTTGCCTTTGTACCCTCTCAGCTCCATGCTGCCATGTTTGTTGGTGCCACACTTCTGGGGCTTCTGGGAAATGGAGGCAGGGGAGCGTATGGCCGTTTGAAGAGCCTCCATCCACTCCTGACGCTCCCCTGTGTGGGTGGGTTGGTGGGTGAGAGGAAGAACAACATATTAGAATAATATGCACAATACGTCAAAACATTACCTGATTCCACCAAAAGAAACTCCCACAGGTGGTGAGATAGACAATACAGTTAGTACCATGTTCACTCTATTGAAATTATTCTCTCTCTCTCTGCCTCTCTTCTGCCTCTCTCTCTGCCTCTCTAGTGGCATATTTAAAGGGGCCTTGGGAGAACTACACACTCACACACACCTAGGCTTGTGCATGTCCACAACACCTGGCAACTGCTCTGATAGAGAGCACATGAGGGGCAGAAGAGCGGAGGAAAGAGAGGAACGAGAGAAAAAAGAGAGGAGGGAGAGAAAGGGCTATTAACTTTATTCAAAACGAAGAGCCTAAGAGACAGTACATCACTTGGGGTGCTGAGACAACAGCTGAGACAACTTTCCATCGTTCCAACCAGCAACGTTTCTGTTGTGGATCTTCAGAAAATACTACCAATTCACAAAACAGACCCCCTGTGCAGCCAGACAACTAACTCAAAGACCTTTAAAGCCTGCATGTGTTCATTTTAATTGCATTTTTTAAATCATCACAGTATGCCTAATAAATCACTCTGTGTGTGTGTTTATTTCATGGAAATAACTCCACATATATTTTGAATTGCGCATTTACCTGAGCCTCTTTTTGAAATCAGTCTGATCGTCTGGGAGTGTTCGTACCTAACTAGTAGTTGAGAGCCAGAGGGACAGGATGGTAGTTGGGGGACAGGATGGTAGTTGGGTACCAGGGGGACAGGATGGTAGTTGGGTACCAGGGGGACAGGATGGTAGTTGGGTACCAGGGGGACAGGATGGTAGTTGGGTACCAGGGGGACAGGATGGTAGTTGGGGGACAGGATGGTAGTTGGGGGACAGGATGGTAGTTGGGTACCAGGGGGACAGGATGGTAGTTGGGGGACAGGATGGTAGTTGGGTACCAGGTGGACAGGATGGCAGTTGGGGGACAGGATGGTAGTTGGGTACCAGGTGGACAGGATGGCAGTTGGGGGACAGGATGGTAGTTGGGTACCAGGGGGACAGGATGGTAGTTGGGTACCAGAGGGACAGGATGGTAGTTGGGTACCAGGGGGACAGGATGGTAGTTGGGTACCAGGGGGACAGGATGGTAGTTGGGGGACAGGATGGTAGTTGGGGGACAGGATGGTAGTTGGGTACCAGGGGGACAGGATGGTAGTTGGGGGACAGGATGGTAGTTGGGTACCAGGTGGACAGGATGGCAGTTGGGGGACAGGATGGTAGTTGGGTACCAGGGGGACAGGACGGTAGTTGGGGGACAGGACGGTAGTTGGGTACCAGAGGGACAGGATGGTAGTTGGGTACCAGGAGGACAGGATGGTAGTTGGGTACCAGAGGGACAGGATGGTAGTTGGGGGACAGGATGGTAGTTGGGTACCAGGGGGACAGGATGGTAGTTGGGGAACAGGATGATAGTTGGGTACCAGGGGGACAGGATGGTAGTTGGGTACCAGGGGGACAGGATGGTAGTTGGGTACCAGAGGGACAGGATGGTAGTTGGGTACCAGGGGGACAGGATGGTAGTTGGGGGACAGGATGGTAGTTGGGTACCAGGGGGACAGGATGGTAGTTGGGGGAAAGGATGGTAGTTGGGTACCAGGGGGACAGGATGGTAGTTGGGTACCAGGGGGACAGGATGGTAGTTGGGGGACAGGATGGTAGTTGGGTACCAGAGGGACAGGATGGTAGTTGGGTACCAGGGGGACAGGATGGTAGTTGGGTACCAGGGGGACAGGATGGTAGTTGGGTACCAGAGGGACAGGATGGTAGTTGGGTACCAGGGGGACAGGATGGTAGTTGGGTACCAGGGGGACAGGATGGTAGTTGGGGGACAGGATGGTAGTTGGGTACCAGGGGGACAGGATGGTAGTTGGGTACCAGAAGGACAGGATGGTAGTTTGGTACCAGGGGGACAGGATGGTAGTTGGGGGACAGGATGGTAGTTGGGTACCAGGGGGACAGGATGGTAGTTGGGGACCAGAGGGACAGGATGGTAGTTGGGTACCAGGGGGACAGGATGGTAGTTGGGTACCAGGTGGATGGGATGGTAGTTGGGTACCAGGGGGACAGGATGGTAGTTGGGTACCAGGTGGATGGGATGGTAGTTGGGTACTAGGGGGTCAGGATGGTAGTTGGGTACCAGGGGGACAGGATGGTAGTTGGGGGACAGGATGGTAGTTGGGTACCAGGGGGACAGGATGGTAGTTGGGGGACAGGATGGTAGTTGGGTACCAGGTGGATGGGATGGTAGTTGGGTACCAGGGGGACAGGATGGTAGTTGGGTACCAGGGGGACAGGATGGTAGTTGGGTACCAGGTGGATGGGATGGTAGTTGGGGGACAGGATGGTAGTTGGGTACCAGGGGGACAGGATGGTAGTTGGGTACCAGGGGGACAGGATGGTAGTTGGGTACCAGGGGGACAGGATGGTAGTTGGGTACCAGGTAGATGGGATGGTAGTTGGGTACTAGGGGAACAGGATGGTAGTTGGGTACCAGGGGGACAGGATGGTAGTTGGGTGCCAGGTGGATGGGATGGTAGTTGGGTACCAGGGGGACAGGATGGTAGTTGGGTACCAGGTGGACAGGATGGTAGTTGGGGGACAGGATGGTAGTTGGGTACCAGGGGGACAGGATGGTAGTTGGTTACTAGGGGGACAGGATGGTAGTTGGGTACTAGGGGGACAGGATGGTAGTTGGGTACCAGGTGGATGGGATGGTAGTTGGGTACCAGGGGGACAGGATGGTAGTTGGGTACTAGGTGGATGGGATGGTAGTTGGGTACCAGTGGGACTTGATGGTAGTTGGGTACCAGGTGGACAGGATGGTAGTTGGGGGACAGGATGGTAGTTGGGTACCAGGGGGACAGGATGGTAGTTGGGTACCAGGGGGACAGGATGGTAGTTGGGTACCAGGGGGACAGGATGGTAGTTGGGTACCAGGGGGACAGGATGGTAGTTGGGTACCAGGGGGACAGGATGGTAGTTGGGTACCAGGGGGATAGGATGGTAGTTGGGTACCAGGGGGACAGGGTGGTAGTTGGGTACCAGGGGGACAGGATGGTAGTTGGGTACCAGGGGGACGGGATGGTAGTTGGGTACCAGGTAGATGGGATGGTAGTTGGGTACTAGGGGGACAGGATGGTAGTTGGGTACCAGGGGGACAGAATGGTAGTTGGGGGACAGGATGGTAGTTGGGTACTAGGTGGATGGGATGGTAGTTGGGTGCCAGGTGGATGGGATGGTAGTTGGGTACCAGGGGGACAGGATGGTAGTTGGGTACCAGGGGGACAGGATGGTAGTTGGGTACCAGGTGGACAGCATGGTAGTTGGGGGACAGGATGGTAGTTGGGTACCAGGGGGACAGGATGGTAGTTGGGTACCAGGTGGATGGGATGGTAGTTGGATAACAGGTGGATACGATGGTAGTTGGGTACTAGGTGGATGGGATGGTAGTTGGGTGCCAGGTGGATGGGATGGTAGTTGGGTACCAGGGGGACAGGATGGTAGTTGGGGGACAGGATGGTAGTTGGGTACCAGGGGGACAGGATGGTAGTTGGGGGACAGGATGGTAGTTGGGTACCAGGTGGATGGGATGGTAGTTGGGTACCAGGTGGATGGAATGGCAGTTGGGTACCAGGGGGACAGGATGGTAGTTGGGTACCAGGGAGACAGGATGGTAGTTGGGTACCAGGGGGACAGGATGGTAGTTGGGGGACTGGATGGTAGTTGGGTACCAGGTGGACAGGATGGCAGTTGGGCGACAGGATGGTAGTTGGGTACCAGGGGGACAGGACGGTAGTTGGGTACCAGAGGGACAGGATGGTAGTTGGGGGACAGGATGGTAGTTGGGTACCAGGGGGACAGGATGGTAGTTGGGGGACCGGATGGTAGTTGGGTACCAGGGGAACAGGATGGTAGTTGGGTACCAGGTGGACAGGATGGCAGTTGGGGGACAGGATGGTAGTTGGGTACCAGGGGGACAGGATGGTAGTTGGGTACCAGAGGGATTGGATGGTAGTTGGGGGACAGGATGGTAGTTGGGTACCAGGGGGACAGGATGGTAGTTGGGGGACAGGATGGTAGTTGGGTACCAGGGGAACAGGATGGTAGTTGGGTACCAGGGGGACAGGATGGTAGTTGGGTACCAGAGGGACAGGATGGTAGTTGGGTACCAGGGGGACAGGATGGTAGTTGGGGGACAGGATGGTAGTTGGGTACCAGGGGGACAGGATGGTAGTTGGGTACCAGGGGGACAGGATGGTTGTTGGGGGAAAGGATGGTAGTTGGGTACCAGGGGGACAGGATGGTAGTTGGGTACCAGGGGGACAGGATGGTAGTTGGGGGACAGGATGGTAGTTGGGTACCAGAGGGACAGGATGGTAGTTGGGTAACCAGGGGGACAGGATGGTAGTTGGGTACCAGGGGGACAGGATGGTAGTTGGGTACCAGGGGGACAGGATGGTAGTTGGGTACCAGGGGGACAGGATGGTAGTTGGGTACCAGGGGGACAGGATGGTAGTTGGGGGACAGGATGGTAGTTGGGTACCAGAGGGACAGGATGGTAGTTGGGTACCAGAGGGACAGGATGGTAGTTGGGTACCAGAGGGACAGGACGGTAGTTGGGTACCAGAGGGACAGGATGGTAGTTGGGGGACAGGATGGTAGTTGGGTACCAGGGGGACAGGATGGTAGTTGGGGGACAGGATGGTAGTTGGGTACCAGGGGAACAGGATGGTAGTTGGTAACCAGGTGGACAGGATGGCAGTTGGGGGACAGGATGGTAGTTGGGTACCAGGGGGACAGGATGGTAGTTGGGTACCAGAGGGATTGGATGGTAGTTGGGGGACAGGATGGTAGTTGGGTACCAGGGGGACAGGATGGTAGTTGGGGGACAGGATGGTAGTTGGGTACCAGGGGAACAGGATGGTAGTTGGGTACCAGGGGGACAGGATGGTAGTTGGGTACCAGAGGGACAGGATGGTAGTTGGGTACCAGGGGGACAGGATGGTAGTTGGGGGACAGGATGGTAGTTGGGTACCAGGGGGACAGGATGGTAGTTGGGTACCAGGGGGACAGGATGGTTGTTGGGGGAAAGGATGGTAGTTGGGTACCAGGGGGACAGGATGGTAGTTGGGTACCAGGGGGACAGGATGGTAGTTGGGGGACAGGATGGTAGTTGGGTACCAGAGGGACAGGATGGTAGTTGGGTAACCAGGGGGACAGGATGGTAGTTGGGTACCAGGGGGACAGGATGGTAGTTGGGTACCAGGGGGACAGGATGGTAGTTGGGTACCAGGGGTCAGGATGGTAGTTGGGTACCAGGGGGACAGGATGGTAGTTGGGGGACAGGATGGTAGTTGGGTACCAGAGGGACAGGATGGTAGTTGGGTACCAGAGGGACAGGATGGTAGTTGGGTACCAGGGGGACAGGATGGTAGTTGGGTACCAGGTGGTTGGGATGGTAGTTGGGTACCAGGGGGACAGGATGGTAGTTGGGGGACAGGATGGTAGTTGGGTACCAGAGGGACAGGATGGTAGTTGGGTACCAGGTGGATGGGATGGTAGTTGGGTACCAGGGGGACAGGATGGTAGTTGGGTACCAGGGGGACAGGATGGTAGTTGGGTACCAGGGGGACAGGATGGTAGTTGGGTACCAGGGGGACAGGATGGTAGTTGGGTACCAGAGGGACAGGATGGTAGTTGGGTACCAGGGGGACAGGATGGTAGTTGGGTACCAGGTGGTTGGGATGGTAGTTGGGTACCAGGGGGACAGGATGGTAGTTGGGGGACAGGATGGTAGTTGGGTACCAGGGGGACAGGATGGTAGTTGGGTACCAGGGGGACAGGATGGTAGTTTGGTACCAGGGGGACAGGATGGTAGTTGGGTACCAGGTTGTTGGGATGGTAGTTGGGTACCAGGGGGACAGGATGGTAGTTGGGGGACAGGATGGTAGTTGGGTACCAGGGGGACAGGATGGTAGTTGGGTACCAGGGGGACAGGATGGTAGTTGGGTACCAGGGGGACAGGATGGTAGTTGGGTACCAGGGGGACAGGATGGTAGTTGGGTACCAGGGAGACAGGATGGTAGTTGGGTACCAGGGGGACAGGATGGTAGTTGGGGGACAGGATGGTAGTTGGGTACCAGGGGGACAGGATGGTAGTTGGGTACCAGGGGGACAGGATGGTAGTTGGGTACCAGGGGGACAGGATGGTAGTTGGGGGACAGGATGGTAGTTGGGTACCAGGTGGATGGGATGGTAGTTGGGTACCAGGTGGATGGAATGGCAGTTGGGTACCAGGGGGACAGGATGGTAGTTGGGTACCAGGGAGACAGGATGGTAGTTGGGTACCAGGGGGACAGGATGGTAGTTGGGGGACAGGATGGTAGTTGGGTACCAGGTGGACAGGATGGCAGTTGGGGGACAGGATGGTAGTTGGGTACCAGGGGGACAGGACGGTAGTTGGGTACCAGAGGGACAGGATGGTAGTTGGGGGACAGGATGGTAGTTGGGTACCAGGGGGACAGGATGGTAGTTGGGGGACAGGATGGTAGTTGGGTACCAGGGGAACAGGATGGTAGTTGGGGGACAGGATGGTAGTTGGGTACCAGGGGGACAGGATGGTAGTTGGTACCAGAGGGACAGGATGGTAGTTGGGGGACAGGATGGTAGTTGGGTACCAGGGGGACAGGATGGTAGTTGGGGGACAGGATGGTAGTTGGGTACCAGGGGAACAGGATGGTAGTTGGGTACCAGGGGGACAGGATGGTAGTTGGGTACCAGAGGGACAGGACGGTAGTTGGGTACCAGGGGGACAGGATGGTAGTTGGGTACCAGGGGGACAGGATGGTAGTTGGGGGACAGGATGGTAGTTGGGTACCAGGGGGACAGGATGGTAGTTGGGTACCAGGGGGACAGGATGGTAGTTGGGGGAAAGGATGGTAGTTGGGTACCAGGGGGACAGGATGGTAGTTGGGTACCAGGGGGACAGGATGGTAGTTGGGGGACAGGATGGTAGTTGGGTACCAGAGGGACAGGATGGTAGTTGGGTAACCAGGGGGACAGGATGGTAGTTGGGTACCAGGGGGACAGGATGGTAGTTGGGTACCAGGGGGACAGGATGGTAGTTGGGTACCAGGGGGACAGGATGGTAGTTGGGTACCAGAGGGACAGGATGGTAGTTGGGGGACAGGATGGTAGTTGGGTACCAGAGGGACAGGATGGTAGTTGGGTACCAGAGGGACAGGATGGTAGTTGGGTACCAGGGGGACAGGATGGTAGTTGGGTACCAGGTGGTTGGGATGGTAGTTGGGTACCAGGGGGACAGGATGGTAGTTGGGGGACAGGATGGTAGTTGGGTACCAGAGGGACAGGATGGTAGTTGGGTACCAGGTGGACGGGATGGTAGTTGGGTACCAGGGGGACAGGATGGTAGTTGGGTACCAGGGGGACAGGATGGTAGTTGGGTACCAGGGGGACAGGATGGTAGTTGGGTACCAGGGGGACAGGATGGTAGTTGGGTACCAGAGGGACAGGATGGTAGTTGGGTACCAGGGGGACAGGATGGTAGTTGGGTACCAGGTGGTTGGGATGGTAGTTGGGTACCAGGGGGACAGGATGGTAGTTGGGGGACAGGATGGTAGTTGGGTACCAGGGGGACAGGATGGTAGTTGGGTACCAGGGGGACAGGATGGTAGTTGGGTACCAGGGGGACAGGATGGTAGTTGGGTACCAGGTTGTTGGGATGGTAGTTGGGTACCAGGGGGACAGGATGGTAGTTGGGGGACAGGATGGTAGTTGGGTACCAGGGGGACAGGATGGTAGTTGGGTACCAGGGGGACAGGATGGTAGTTGGGTACCAGGGGGACAGGATGGTAGTTGGGTACCAGGGGGACAGGATGGTAGTTGGGGGACAGGATGGTAGTTGGGTACCAGGGGGACAGGATGGTAGTTGGGTACCAGGGGGACTGGATGGTAGTTGGGTATCAGGGAGAGTCACTCTACTTCTGTTAGTTAGGTAGCTCTCTTCTCAAGTTGTTTCTTCACTAAAACTAAAACATATGAGCACAGACAAAGATGCTATCTCTCTATCAATTACACACGCACGCACGCGCGCGCGCACGCACACACACACACACACACACACACACACACACACACACACACACACACACACACACACACACACACACACACACACACACACACACACACACACACACACACACACACACACACACACACACACACACACACACACACACCAACACTGTCCTTCGGTCCTAGCTGTACTCATTGATCTGACCAAGGACACGAAGTTCCTGTGTCTGTGTATAGGAAAGTACCTCTCAAACCTCCTGACCCCTTCACGCCCAGCCCAACACCCAACCCATCTACACAACCCCAGCCCAACACCCAGCTCCAACCTCCTGACCCCTTCACGCCCAGCCCAACACCCAGCTCCAACCTCCTGAACCCTTCCTGCCCAGCCCAACACCCAACCCATCTACACTACCCCAGCCCAACCTGGCTCGGCCAAACCATCCGCTACCCTATGAATTCACAAAGAGCCTAGATTAATAAACCATAAAGCCTTTAATAATTCACAGCTCTTCACATCACCAGTCTGTACTGTTCCTCCCTGATTCTGTAGTCCTATTACCTGTCTGTCTGAGAGACACTCTTATTTTCCTGTTCATTTATTCAGGACCTTCCTTCCTCTCCTCTATCTGCCCTGCATCGTCACTCCAAGGGAGGGGGATGAAAGAGGGAGACAGAGAGAGAGCGGAAGTGAGAGAGGGAGAGACAAAGAGGGAGGGAGAGGGGAAGAGAAGAAGGGATGAGCAAAGGAGAGCGGGGAGGGGGAGAGAGGGAGGGATGTAGAGAGGGAGGGAGGGAGGGAGGGAGGGATAGAAAGAGGTGAGGGAGGGGAGAAGAGAGAGAGGAATATAGAGGGGGATGAGGGAGAGATGAAAGGATGGCGGGAGGGAGGGAGGGATAAAGGGAGAGACAACAGGGACAGAATCAGGTGAAGAGAGCAAACGGGGACAGAATCAGGTACAAGAGAGACAACAGGGACAGAATCAGGTGAAGAGAGACAACAGGGACAGAATCAGGTGAAGAGAGACGACAGGGACAGGATCAGGTAGAAGAGAGACGACAGAGACAGGATCAGGTGGAAGAGAGACGACGGGGACAGGATCAGGTAGAAGAGAGACAACAGAGACAGGATCAGGTAGAAGAGAGACGACAGGGACATGATCAGGTGGAAGAGAGACGACAGGGACAGGGTCAGGTGGAAGAGAGACGACAAAGACAGGATCAGGTAGAAGAGAGACGACAGGGACAGGTAGAAGAGAGACGGCAGGGACAGGGTCAGGTGGAAGAGAGACGACAGAGACAGGATCAGGTAGAAGAGAGACGACAGGGACAGGTAGAAGAGAGACGGCAGGGACAGGATCAGGTGGAAGAGAGACGACGGGGACAGGATCAGGTAGAAGAGAGACAACAGAGACAGGATCAGGTAGAAGAGAGACAACAGAGACAGGATCAGGTAGAAGAGAGACGACAGGGACATGATCAGGTGGAAGAGAGACGACAGGGACAGGGTCAGGTGGAAGAGAGACGACAGAGACAGGATCAGGTAGAAGAGAGACGACAGGGACAGGTAGAAGAGAGACGACAGGGTCAGGTGGAAGAGAGACGACAGAGACAGGATCAGGTAGAAGAGAGACGACAGGGACAGGGTCAGGTGGAAGAGAGACGACAGAGACAGGATCAGGTAGAAGAGAGACGACAGGATCAGGTGGAAGAGAGACGACAGGGACAGGATCAGGTGGAAGAGAGACGACAGAGACAGGATCAGGTAGAAGAGAGACGACACGGACAGGATCAGGTAGAAGAGAGACGACAGAGACAAGATCAGGTAGAAGAGAGACGACAGGGACAGGTAGAAGAGAGACAACAGGGACATGATCATGTAGAAGAGAGACGACAGGGACAGGTAGAAGTGAGACAAAAGGGACAGGATCAGGTAGAAGAGAGACGACAGGGACAGGATCAGGTAGAAGAGAGACGACAGAGACAGGATCAGGTAGAAGAGAGACGACAGAGACAGGTAGAAGAGAGACGACAGGGACAGGGACAGGTAGAAGAGAGACAACAGGGACAGGATCAGGTGGAAGAGAGACGACAGGGACAGGTAGAAGAGAGACGACAGGGACAGGTAGAAGAGAGACAACAGGGACAGGTAGAAGAGAGACAACAGGGACAGGATCAGGTAGAAGAGAGACAACAGGGACAGGATCAGGTAGAAGAGAGACGACAGGGACAGGATCAGGTAGAAGAGAGACGACAGGGACAGGGACAGGTGGAAGAGAGACGACAAGATCAGGTAGAAGAGAGACGACAGGGACAGGATCAGGTGGAAGAGAGACGGCAGGGACAGGATCAG